>NW_006921731.1:3908802-3957271 GCF_000298275.1 Orycteropus afer afer
TCATGTCATTGACCACAGTTTACCACAATGCAACAGCTCCCTCTCACTTCCTCCCCATAGTTACCTCTTCCCAGTGTCCATTCCTCTATACTCTCCTGGAAAAAAATAATTATTATCACAAGTAATATACAAACACATCCTTACTGGAAAAGATCAAAAGATAGAGGCATTTAGGAAGACTATGCCTAAGGCATTGACTGCTAACCAGAAGGTTGGCAGTTCAAATCCACCAACCAATCTACAGAAGAGGGACTGGGCAATCTACTTTCATAAGGATTTAGTGCCTCAGAAACCCCAAAGCGGACGCTATTTGTTGAATTTGACTCGATCGCAGTGAGTTTGGTTTTTTTGGTTTTATATAAAGTGACATATTTAGGTTTACCCCTATTCAGTTCTGTTAACAGTTTGGTGTTCTTCTTTCCAGTCTTTTTTTCTATGCATTTATATAAATATATGCCTATATAAATACAAATACAGACATATTTAAGAATGTGTAATAAGAAATTTCATCTTGCTTAAAAGGAGATCTGTCCTTTGCTTTTGGCCCCTTTGTGTTCCTGAAGGCTTTGGGCTAGTGAAGTAGTTACAATGTGATTTGGAGTGGTGGATGGCCCACTTTAGAAGTATCTATCTTTTGTTTAGGAGCTCTGGTGGTATAGTGCCTAAGACATTTGAATGCTAACCAGAAGGCTGGAGGTTCAAACCCATCAGCCACTCATTGGAAGGAAGGTTGGATAATCTACTTCCATAGTGATACTGCCTCAGAAACCCAAGGAGGGGTTGTTATGGGTCGGATCTGACTCCACAGTAGTGAGTTGGTTGGTTGGTTGATCATATATTTAGGGTGTGGGCTTTGGGTCATGCAGTATTGGTTGACCTGGAGAGTGAAATCAACCATGTGGGAAATCAATCAATCAATCAATCATACCTACATAATAAAATCAAACCCACTGCCATAGAGTCAATTCTGACTCATAGCAACCCCCATTGGGTTTCCAAGGCAGTAAATCTTTACGGCAGTAGATTGTCCCATCTTCCTTCCATGGAGTGGCTAGTGGGTTTGAACTGCTGCCCTTCTGGTTAGCAGTCAAATGCCTTAGGCACAATAGAGCTCCTCCCCCAAAAAACAAACAAACCTGAACACTGAGGTTTGGAGGAAATTCCCTGGTTGACACACATCAATGTGTCACACATCGATGTAGAGAGTAATGAATAAATGACTCAAAGAGGAAAAGACTATGGAAGCTCCGGGATGGTATTTTCCCAGACTCCACACTGTGTGTTTCTTCTCTTGGTTGGTTGCTTTTACTGTATTAAACTAGAACTGTGAGTATAATAGTTCCGTGAGTTCTTTCAGTGAATTATAGAACCTGTAGTTTGTGTCAGAAGTGAACGTGATCTCCGAGACTGTGCCCTCTAACTTTGTAGTTGGCCTAAACTCATCACAGTGTGCATTCAAAAAAATCTATTTTTTTTTTTTTTGCATAATTGGGAGTTCTAATCATGATCTTGAGACTTGAGTTTCACCTTTCAGATCCTTGAAGACCTTCTTTAACCTTTCTGTTCCTCATTTCCTCATGTATGAAATGAGATTACTAATGTAACTGTATTCATAGGGTTCTTATGAGGAGTAAAGGAATGAATATTTGTAAAGCTCTCATGACAATGCCTGCTGCAGAGTTAGGGCTATCTAGGTGACAATGATGTTGATGGTGATGATTTCCATTCCTGTCTGGCTCATTGCTTTTAATAGCTGAATGGTTGCTAACAGGGATGGATTGTCCAATAAGCAAGGTGAGTATGGGTTTACTAGTGCTTACTTACTAATCTGTAGTGAACAATTTCACCTGGGTTTTACCACAGTAAACTTGTGCTTATCTTTCTTACTGAGTACTTTGTCCTTGTCAGGGATTTTAAATTTGGAAAGAGGTTTTGATTCTGTAGGAAGGTGCCGTGGGGTTGAGAGAGACAGATACCAGTCATACCTAGCAGCAGAATCTTTGATGTGGTGAAAAAACATGGACTTTTTCAGTTAATATTAGTAAGTAAGTACAAGTAAGCCCAGGCTTACCTTGTTTATTGGGTAAGCTGACATTAGTTGTCACTGCTATTAATTACTCCTGCATTAAAGAGAGCAGTAATTTGACTGTGGAACTTTGTGGGAAATGACTTTTTCTGCTCCACCCTTAGGTTGAAGTTATTTAGCCCAATTATTTATCTATCAATCATTAATTGTGCACAATATGTCTCTGGAGAAAGATATCATGCTTGGTAAAGTAGAAGATCAGCAAAAAAAGTAGAAGACCCTCTACAAGATGGATTGACACTGTGGCTGCAGCAATGTATTCAAGCACAGCAAAGATTGTAAGGATGATGCAGGACTGGGCAGTGTTTTGTTCTGTTGTACATAGGGCCTCTATGAGTCAGAACCAACTTGACAGCACCTAACAACAAACGTGTACAGAAATCTCATCTTGATAACTGTGGGGTTACAGAAAAATGTGTCTTGGAGGAATAAAGAGGAGAAGAGATGTATACCCATTTGAGCATTTTAATAGGTATCAGTCATTCTTAATTTGTTATTTAATTTAATCCTCACAACACCCCTAAGTGGAAAATGTTATGACTTCTATATTCTGAAAGAGAAAGCTGAGTCTCAGAATAAGAAAGTTTCCCATGTTGACATGGCCAGGATGTAGTGAAGGTAGAATTTAAGTTAAATTCATCTGTGGCATGAAGTCAATGAAACAGAAAATAGAAGGGCTATAGAAAAAATCGACAAGACCAGAAATTGGTTTTTTGAAAAGATTAATAAAATTCACAACCACTGACAAATTTAACAAAGGAAAAGAGGGAGAGAAAACAAATAATATGAATAAGAAATGAAACAGGTGACATCACAACAGACCCAACTGAAATAAAAAGGAAAATATCAGAATACTATGAAGAACTGTACTCCAAGAAATTTGAAAATCTGGAAGAAATGGACAAATTTCTAGAAACACACCACTTACCTAAACTAACACAGACTGATATGGAAAAGTTGAACAGATCCATAACAAAAGAAGAAATTGAACAGGTCATCACAAAATTGCCAACAAAAAAAAGTCCTGGCCCAGGCGTTTTCACTGGAGAATACTACCAAACATTCAGAGAAGAACTGACCCCAATCCTACTCAAACTATTCCAAAACATAGAAAAGGATGGAATCCTCCCTAACTCATTTTATGAAGCAAGCATAACCTTGATACCAAAACCAGGCAAAGACATCACTCAAAAGGAAAACTAGAGACCAATATCCCTCATGAGTATAGATGCAAAAATCTTCAACAAAATCCTAGCCAATACACTCCAACAACATATCGAGAAAATCATTCATTATGACCAAGTGGGGATCATATCAGGTATGCAAGGATGGTTCAACATTAGAAAAACAATCAATGTTATCTACCATACAAATAAAACAAAGAAAAAGAACCACATGATCATATCAATCGATGCAGAAAAGGCATTTGATAAAATCTAACACCCATTCCTGATCAAAACTCTCAGCAAAGTAGGAATAGATGTCACATTCCTCAACACAGTAAGGGACCTGTGCAAAACCAACAGCCAACATTATTCTCAATGGAGAGAGACTGAAACCATTCCCCTTATGAACAGAAACCAGACAAGGATGCCCTCTGTCATCACTTCTATTCAACATTGTATTGGAAGTCCTAGCTAGGCAATAAGGCAAGAAAGGGAAATCAAAGGCATCCAAATTGGTAAGGAAGAAGTCAAACTATCCCTATTTGCTGATGATATGATCCTATACCTAGAAAACCTAAGAGGTTCAGCAAAAAATCTACTGGAACTAATTGAGAGATTTAGCATAGTGGCAGGATACAAGATCAACATCCAAAAATCAGTTGGATTCCTCTACACCAGCAAAGAGATTGCTGAAACAGAAATAAGGAAATCAATACCATTTACAATGTTGTTGTGTTTGTTGTTATGTGCTGTGGAGTCCCACTTACAATAGCTACCATAAAATAAAATACTTGGGAATAAATTTTACCAGGGACACAAAAGACCTCTACAAAGAATACTATAAACAATTATTGAAGAAACCATAAGAGATTTACATAAATGTAACAATATACCATGCTCATGGATAGGAAGATTGAACATTGTGAAAATGTCATTTCTACCCAAAGCAATCTATACATTCAATGCAATCTCAATCCAGATCCCATCAACATTCTTGAAGGATATGGAGAAACCAGTCACTAACTTATATGGAAAGGAAAGAGACCTTGGATAAGCAAAGCACTATTGAAGAAGAACAAAGTAGGAGGTCTCACACTGCCGGATCTCCAAACCTACTATACAGCCACGGTAGTCAAAACTGCCTGGTACTGGTATAATGGCAGATACATACACACAACGGAATACTATGCAACCCTAAAGAATAATGTAGAATCTGCAAAACACCACATAACATGGATGTACTTGGAAGACATTATGCTGAGTGAAATAAGTCAATCACAGAAGGACAAATATTGTAACTAATACAATGTTATTGTAAAAACTCAAGGAACGGTATATATATGGAAGGAAATTTTGTTTGTTGGTTACCAGGGGCAGGAGGGGAGGGGAGGGAACACAGATAGGTAGAGACAAGTATTGATTTGGGTGAAGAGAAGGCAATGTACCAAATGTGAGTGATCAACACACTGGCATTGAGGAAGAGGAAGACATAGAGAGATACATGGGAGGCACAGACAACAAAGATGAACCCTTTTGCACATACAGTACTATGTTGTCAGTGAAGGCAAACATGGATATATGGGTAGATAGATGTGTGGACAGGCTGAACTATTAGGTATGTCTATGCAGGGGTGAGTGTACCCAAGACCATGTATAGGGTTGGCAGACAATGTTTCTACAAGTGTATTTGTATGTTCTGTAAGAATTCCTAGGTGTATAGTAGATCTGACAAGGGACAAGTTTGTAGTCACTTCTTGGTCACAGCCAGCTACCCAGAGGTACCAAGTAGTTGAACCTGTGGGCTCGGGACCATAGCCATAGGGGACATTAAGCTCAATTGGCTTAATATACTACACAAACTTCCACCTCCTAATTTAGTGAGTAGCAACTGGGATCTTAAAAGCTTGCAAGCTGCCATGTAGATGCAACAATGGGTCTCTCCTCACCCAGAGCAAAGAATTATGAAGAAAACCAAAGATTCATGGAAACAATTAGTCCAAGTGACTGGTACACCATGCTATCCTGAGCCTAAATGACTATGAGACCAGAAGAACTAGATGGTGTCCAGCTAACATTTTCAGCTACTTGGAGGGGGATCTATGTAGGAGGTCTTGGATAGAGTGGGAGAACCATGTGGAACAAAACTCAAAATCATTTGGAAAAAAAAAGGGGGGGAACCAGGTTTGCTAGTGTGATAGAGCCTGGTGGAACCACTGAGAGTATGGCCCCTAGCTGCCCTTCAGGTCTAGAATTGAACCCATACCTGTGGCCAAACAAAAGACAGGCATATGAGGTGGTTTATCTGAAGTAGATACACTCCTTGGAGAGAACAATCATGGGAGAAAGAAGGGGCTGTTTATGCACAGGGAGACAGCTCAGGGGGCAGGAGTGCATGGAGGGATGGACACAGGCAAGAGGTAACTATGGGGAGGAAGTGGGAGCAGAGTTGTTGCATTGTAGAAAATTTTAGTCAATGTCATGAGACAAAGTGTGTGTGAATTGCTGTATGGAAAGTGAATTTGCTCTGTAAATTTTCACCCAAATCACAATAAAAAAAAAAAAAAAATCCTCTATGGCAGGGTTGTATCCTTTCACCTTACTTATTCAATCTGTATGCTGAAATCCAAGAAGCTGAACTACATGAAGAATGTGGCATCAGAATCAAAAGAAAACTCATTAATAATATGCATTGTACAGATTACACAACCTTGCTTGCTGACAAGCAAGCGACTTGAAGCAATTGTTGATGAAGATCAAAGACTACAGCCTTGAACATGAATTACACATCAACATAAAGAAAATGAAAATCCTCACAACTGGATTAATAATCAACATCATGATAAATGGAGAAAAACAATTGAAGTTGTCAATGATTTCTTTCTATTTGTATCAACAATCAACGCCCACGGAAACAAGCACTGTCAAAAACTGAAATAACATACTGCATTTGACAAACTTGCTGCAAAAAACCTCTTTAAAGTTCTAAAATGCAAAGATGTCATTCTGATGACTAAGAGGTATTTAACTGCTAACCAGAAGGCTGGAAGTTCAAACCCATCACCCACTCCTTGGAAGGAAGACCAGGCAATCTACTTCCATACAGATATCATCTTGGAAACCCAAAGAGGGGCCGATATGAATTGAAATCGACTAGATGGCAGTGGGTTTGGTTTGGGTGATTTTTTTTTTTTTTTTTTTGTAGATTACTAGAGGAACAGCCACTCCTCGGAAGGAAGGTTGGGCAATCCTACTTCCGTAGTGATAACTGCCTCGGAAACCCAAGGAGGGGTCGCTATGAGTCGGGGCCGACTCGACGGCACATAACAACAACAACAACAGAGGAATGAACAGGTCAATCTTAAAAGAAATACAACCAGAATACTTCTTAGAAATAAGGCTGGGAAGACTTTGTCTTGCTTACTTTAGATAAGTCATTAGGAAAGACCGGTCACTAGAGAAGAACTAAATGTTTGGTAAAGTAGAGGGTCAGGGAAAACAAAGACAACTATCAATTAAATAGATTGACACAATACTTACACAATGGGCTCAAACATTTCAAAGATCATGACGATGACACAGGACCAGGCGATGTTTCATTCACTATGCATAAGGTCACTATGAGTAGAAGCTGACTCCATGGCAGCTGACAACAAGAACATCTCATCTCACAGCCTGTTCATTTTGAGCTGTGTTTCATTGCTGGACATGACATAGGCTTTGCCCTAAAAGAACTCCTTGTCTCTAGAGGTGAGAAAGATGAGACATGTACTACTAATAATACAATTAATGAGAGCTTACATAAGCATGTCCCGGTTAACCAAGTTAATTTATTATTCTATATGTTGTTGAATAAATGTTTCCATTTACAGATGAGAAAACTGAGGTTCAAAGAGGGTAAGCACGTTGCCCAAGGTAAACTGCTAATAAAGGGCAGAAGTAGTAGAGTCTGCATTGCTGCAGTGTGTGGGTATCATCATGTTGTGTCTGGCACAGACCATCCCTTTAAAGGAGAGTCACAGTTGCAGGGGATCAGGAGAGGAGGGGGCAGGGACGCTTGTTCCTCCCCCAAGATCTCTCTCTCCCAATACCTGCAAGGTGTTTCCCATATTCTTTGACTTCCAGCAGCTTTCTCATAGGACCTAGCTATTCAAGTCACTGGGGCACTGAGAGCTGATTCCTTCAGGCTTTTGGTAATGAACCATTGGAAACTGGAAGCTAAATTAAAAAGAAAAGCCTTAATTGGTTTCTTTTGCATCTTTACCTGAATGCAAACAAGTGACTACCTCTGGGGAATGTTCTTCATTTTTCTAGGCATGATTTATCATCAGATAGCGGCTTTCTCCAAGATACAGTAGAAAACTAATGAGCATTTCATCTTTGCGGAGCAAAGTTGAAATCCAAGTTGAAAGCAGGGAAGGCCATAGGCAAATCAATGAATGACTTAGAATTCTTTTCTTTATTTCCTGAGTGTGGTCTCCAGAAGTGTGGCTTGACCTCTGAGCTCTAAGCCAGCAAAATAAGGTCATAAATGAAATCAACATTTATTCTTCTATGTAAGCTTCAGTTCATTTTTCGGTGGCACAAATGGTTTGTGCTCAACTACTAAACTAAAGGTTGGAGGTTTGAATCCACTCAGCAGTGGTGTGGAAGTCAGACCTCGTGATCTGCTTCCATACAGATTACAGACAAGAAAACCCTATGAAACAGTTCTACTTTGTAACACATGAGGTTGTCATGAGTGAAGATCAATTCAACAGCAATGGATTTAGTTGTTTTTTGGCAGGGCTACGATTTACCTTATGGACATGCCTTCCCTGTGGAGAGGGCCACATGGGCAGGCTGGGGCACAATGATGGCAGCCTTTGCAAAGATACCATGGCTCCCTCTGTACAGCGGCTCCCTACCTAAAAACGTCCCATCACCTTCTGGAACCTGGGTTCTCTTTTCCTCTTTGAAATCTCAGGCAAACCTAGAGCAAACACTGTTAAGTACCCTTTCAAGGTCTTTTTCAGGGGACCACAGGAGTACTTGAATTTGGGGGATTATTTAGGAAACTTCTGCTCTGATAAATAGCAGCTCAGCTGAAGAAAGAGCAAATAATTTATCCATTCAGCCAGGTACCTTTTTTTTCCCCTAAACTTTTTACTGTGATTTGAGTGAAAGTTTACAGAGTAAATTGCCTTTACATTCAGTAATTCACACATATTTTGTTTCATGACATACACTGCAATCCTCACAATACAACAGCTCTCTCCCCACTTTCTTTGGGTGTTTCCCATTTCCATTTGTTCTTTTTCCCTATCCCGGCCTGCCTTCCAGGCTTTATCCTTGGGCTTTATGTTTCAGATAAATTTTATTATTATCTCCATTTTACAGTTGTGAAAACCCAGGCAAAAGAAAGTGAGATAACTTGTCAGAAGTTACACAGTTTATTTAGCTAAAAGGTATAAGGGATAATTTTCGTGTAAAGTTTAAAGAGCATCTCAGGGTAATAGTCTCAGGGAGGAGTCCTCCAGTCTCAACTGGTCAAGTAAGTCTAGACTTTTTAAGAATTTGAGTCCTGTTCCACATTTTTCTCCCATTCTATTGGGATCCATCTATTGTGGCCGTGGTCCAAATGGTCAATAGTAGTGGCCAGGCACCATCTAGTTCTTCTGATCTCAGGGTAGATGAGGCTGTGGTTAGTGTAGACTATTAGTCCAGTTGACTACTTTCTTCTCTGAATCATTGGTTTCCTTCCTTCTCTTGTTTTGGAGAAGTAGAGACTAATAGTTTTATCAGGATCAATTATTTTTTAATATTTGTTCAACCAAAGACACAAAGACTGATGAAAAAGAAGTTCCATTTCCAAGAAGGCAGAGTAAGCTCCTAACAGGTTAACCTTCCTGCAAATAACAATGGTAAACTCTGGATGAAATATAGAACATGACTGTTGGAAAGCTCTGGAGAGTGTGCAAAAGCAAGCAGATTTCCGAATGGGTCAGAATTAGAAATAAAGGACCAACATAGAGTGAATTTCTTGTTTATATGGTTTTAGTCTGAGGTCATGTTGCAGTCATGGAAAGTGTACTGTGGCTAAAATTCCAATAGAAGTCTTACCTTAGTTCTGGCCTGGAAATAGAAGGAGAAGGTGGGGGCCAATCATGAGCACTGGAGAGTGAGAGTGGAGTCCTAGACACAAGAGAACTAGGGAAGGAAAATCCTCAATTTCTTCATATGGACACTTCCCGTGCCTCTGATGGAACTCTGACCACACACGTGTAGGGCAGATCAAAGGGGCTTCCAGCTCAGGGTAAATAAAATAAATTGTATTTGTAAATATTGTCAGAAAGTGATTAGAAAATAAAATTTTTAAAATTTACAATACCACCAACAATTTAGGTATAAATTCAACCAATGGTGTCTAACATCTCTACACTAGAAGACACTTACAAAATGAAACTATTGGTCTCACCTCATTTGGAGCACAGAAGAGTGAAGAAAATAAAAAATATATGGAACCAATTAGTCAAAGTGACCAACAGACCACAGGAACTTCAGCCTACATGACCTTGAGGCTAGAAGAATTAGATGGTACCCAACTACCAATATCAACCACTCAGAAAGGGATCAAAACTGGATAGAATGGAAAAAAAATGTGGAAAAAATTCAAAAACATAAAAAAAAAGACCACAATTACTGGTCTGACGAGACTGGCAAAACCCCGGAGACTCTGGCTTTGAATTACCCTTCGGGCCTGGAATTGGACTCACTCCCATGGCTCAACTCTCAGCCAAACAATAGACCAGCCTATGAGCTGCACTCCTCCCAAAACCAAACTCACTGCCATCAAGTCATTTCTGACTCTTAGCAACCCCTATTGGGTTTCCGAGGCTGTAAATCTTTACGGAAGTAGATTGCCCCATCTTCATTCCATGGAAAGCTGGAGGGTTTGAACTGCTGAACTTCCGATTAGCAGTCAAGTACCTTATCCACTATGCCACCAGAGCTCCTTTGAGCCACACTCCTTAGAATCATCAATAATGGGAGCTCAGAAGGGCAGCATTTGCACAGGGAGAAAGCTAGGCAGGCAGGAACACATAGGTAAGAAGGACACAGAGAAAAGATAAGATTTAACTACTCTCTATTCAAGAGCAAGCATGTTTTAGAGTCTCTTCTGACATCCATTTTGGTCTTTTCTTCCTTTCCTGTCTTTTTATAATAATCTTTTACTCTCTTCATATATGATGTCTTTGATGTCATCTCATAATTCATGGGGACATTGGTGTCCAATGCATCAAATCTATTCTTCAAATGGTCTCTAAATTCAGATGGGATACATTCAAGGCCATATTTTCACTCTCAAGGACTTGTTTTAATTTTGTTCAGTTTCAAGTTGAGTTTGCATATGACCAATTGATGGTTCTGTTTCACAGTCGGCCTCTGGCCTTGTTCTGACTGATGATATTGAGCCCCTCCATTGCCTCTTTTCACAACTGTAGTCTAGTTGATTCCTGTGTATTCCATCTGGTGAGATCCTCGTGACTATAGTCACTGTTAATGTTGTTAATAAAAGATATTTGCAATGAATAAATCATTGGTCTTGCAAAATTCTATTATGCAATCTCTGGCATCATTTCTATCACCAAGGTCATATTTTACAAGTATGGAAGCTTCTTCTTTGTTCCCAACTTTCACATTGCAATCACCATTAATTATCAATGCATCTTGAGTGCATGCTTG
Organism: Orycteropus afer afer; assembly: GCF_000298275.1. Classification (NCBI taxonomy): domain Eukaryota; kingdom Metazoa; phylum Chordata; class Mammalia; order Tubulidentata; family Orycteropodidae; genus Orycteropus; species Orycteropus afer. Next base: position 3,919,777 of record NW_006921731.1, read on the forward strand.
TTTAATTTCCGCCTACAGAAGTTGGTAAAAATGTTCAATTTCTTCATCTTTGGCTTTAGGGTTGGTGTATAAATTTATGACCTTGGCCACGCTATATAACCTCTGTGAGCCACAGCTTCGTCATTTGTAAAAAAAGAGTTTAGAGTTCCTGAGTGGTGCAAATGGTTAATACACTGCACTGCTAACTAAAGGTTGGCAGTTTGAGTCTGCCCAGTTACACTGCAGAATAAAGACCTGGTGGTTGGCTTCCCTATCACCAGCAATTGAAAACTGTTCTACTCTTATACACATGCGGCCATCATGAGTTGAAGACAACTAGATGGCAATTCTTTAGCTCTTCATAGGCAAACACCTGGCCCACAGTATGGTCTATGAGACTCACTATTTCCAGGCTGTCTTAGTGACAATAACACTTGCTTACTTGAAGCCCTGACAGTTTTCCCGTTATACTTTTCATCTGCTCCCCCTTGCATATCTGGTGATCTATGATGATGCAGGTTAAGGAAACAAACATAGTAACTTTTTGAGCTTACTTTTCAAATTGCCATGAGATCCCCAGTTTGGGGAACAAACAGGACCAAGCAATCCTGGCCAGCTGTCTGAGGCCTAAAGCTGGAAGTGTATTTCACATGTGTGCCCTGCTGTCTCCAGTTGGAGATGTAGGTTGGTTGTACAGAAGGAGCCACCTGGGTTAGCTTAGATTCTTTCCAAAGCTGGTTTCCTTGCTGACATCAGCATCCTAGTTGGGACAGTAGCCACATGTCCTCTACTCAGAAGAGCCTGAGACCTGCTCTGGGAATCAGCAGCTCCAGGCCAAGATGCTATTCTAACTTATTGGTTGGTTAAGAAAACAAATTTGAGAAAACTTCCCTACTTTCCCTATTCATCACCACATTGTTTAGACAGAGCGTGGGTGGTGGTTTCACTTGCCTTATGCATGAAGAAAGGCTGGACTAGACAAACTTGACAGGGAATAATTAAATGCCGCCTTTACAACCGTTGCTGGAATGTCTAGTTTCAGCTCTATCCAGTGGACTTTTCTAAGCTCCCCAAACGCAAATGGCATGCTTTTACCTGCCTCTCTGCTTTGAACCATGCTGCTGTGTTGCTTACTGTGTCTTTTCTCTCCTCTCAACTTCTTTTGTTAAGGAGCTTTTCAAACTCGATTCCTGCTGACCTCCAGGGAATCCGTAGAGAAGTCTCAGACATTGCCAGGAGATTGAGTCAGAGGCTGAGGGGGTGGGTTCTTTAGCCCCCTTCCTCCTCTAATGCCTGTAGTCCTACTTTTATTTATTTTGTATAGGAGGTTGTTAGTTGCCATAGAGTTGGTGCTGACTCATGGCAACTTTATGTATAACAGAACCAAACGTTGCCTGTTCTGTACAATCTTCATGGCTGTTGGGATGCTTGAGTCCATTGTGGTGGCTATTATGTCAATATATGTTACTGAGTTTCCCTCATTTTCACTGACCTTCTACTTTACCAAACATGTTATCCTTTTCTAGTAACTGGTCTTTCCTGATGATGTGTCTAAAGTAAGCAACCCAAAGTCTAGCCATCCTCGCTTTTAAGGAAAATTCTGATTGTATTTCTTCTAAGACTGATTTGTTCATCCTCCTGGCAGTCTGCAGTATAGTCAGTATTTTTTGCCTATGTGGGGAGACCGTATGAAATTTCATTGAAATTAATAGTTCCAAAAATGTTTGAGCATGCTTGATTCAGTCCACTGGATGCTGCTGAAAGAATGCTAATCTCCAACCAGATTAGGCAACAGCTGTGGTTTTCCTAGGAGTATCAGATAAGCAGGTTGTGTATGAACAGAGCTCTTTGTAATTTAGAAACTTTCCCATCTGCTATCTCATTGATTCACAGCAATCCTAAGAGGTGGGCAGGATGGATGTTGGCTAAGTAGTCCAAGGCAAGATGGCCCTAGCCAATGGCAGATTCATAACAATAACAATAACAACAATAATAACAATGACAAAAACAATACCACCACTACTAGTTCCTTATTGTCATCTTTAGCCTGCTTCCAAGAGGGTGTTTTTCAATACAAATTATAGAGCTGGGCCTCAGAGTGGCTTCATTCAGGAATTGAAAACACCTGACATGTTTTTCTTTTTTGGCATGGAAAGTTGTGTTCATTTTCAAGCAAATGCATTTCTGTGGGGAGTTGTCTGGGAAGACCTACTTGTTAACATTGTCCATTTGAAGATGTGGGCTTGGGTTGCCTAAGATAAGCCTGGTCCTCCGTGCTGCCCATTACAGAGAGGATTTCAGGCCCAGCTGTGACTTGGCAAGAGCCTGTGCTCCTGCGTTCAGGTGGATCATGAAGGACTGGACTCACTGGGCAAAGAGTGTGTAGGCCCAACAGCAATAAGGTTAAACTCAGCCCCTGGTGTGCACCCTTCTGGGGCAACAATGGCTCTTTAGAAGGGATGCAAAGGGAAGCAGTTTTTGGCCCACACAAGAGAACCCAAGGCAGAGTGTCCAATGTGTGTTGTCAGGGGCTAGGGCAGCTAGACAAGGAAGGTATCATTCTACCCACTTTGCCGTGGTTGAACCAGGGAACGCGTCCAGCTTGAAATCACCATTTCTCTTCACTCAGCTAAAGGTTTTCCACTATAATGGGCTGTCTGATGGTCCCATCTGTATTCCCAGCATTCCTTGCTGTCAGGAATGGGATTTCCTCTTTGGGCCCTGGGATCTTAGCTGTGAGTTCCTTTTTACCAGATGTTTCTCCCGGAGCAGATGGTACTTAGACACTTAGGTGTGAAGTCTCTTGGATTACTGTTTCATGGGGGACTGTTGCCTTTGAACTGGGGGTTCCCTGGATGATAACAGCCTGACCTTGTCCGCTCTAGCCCAAGGAGATTCAACCTGGCTATGTGCTTGTGGGACTTCTGAAAGTGCCCCCCGCCGTCCCTGCTGGTACAGAAACAGGGATCACCCCTCTTTCACTGCCTGAACACTCCTCCCCCCCTTTTTTTTTTCATTTTCCTGGTGTCTCTTCTCCCTATTTGTGAAAATTTTGTCCACCACATGACCTGAGCTTGATAAGATAATTAAGAGAAGTAATGGGTGTATAATGTTGGCACATAAACTGAAACCAAACCAAACCAGTTGATGTCAAGTGGATTCTGACTCATGGTAATGTGTGTTAGAGTAGTATGCTCATGGCTGTGAGTTTTTGGAATAGATCACTAGGCCTTATTCTGAGGCATCTCTGGGCAGCTTTGAACCATCAACTTTTCAGTTTTAGTAGTCAAGTGCTTAACCGTTTGCACCACTCAGGAACTCAGTAGGTGCTTAATTAATACTGACCATTTTCCTTTCATTCTTTTTTATTTTAACTTTTCTTCACTGGAGGCATAGATAACTGCTAATCTATGGAAAACAACAACAACAACAACAACAACTATTTATTTTGCCCTCTACGATGTGGCAGGTACTATCAGAGGTGCCTTACTTATGCTAACCTACTAAATGCATAGAAAGAGGCCTTATCTGTCAGTGTAAATATCATTTCCCAATTGGAAGACATAGAAAAACTCTGACCAGTCCACACTTTTAAAGCAAAGCAAATTGATCACCAACAACTGGAGACATGGTTCAGTTTGATCCATCTTCTAAACAAGCAGATGCCATGATGTCTACAACTTTTATTAGATTCAAACACTACCCGAAGAACCAGTGATTTGGAACCAGGAGTTTGTTTCTTCTGTAACTCATCACTGCATGCAAAATGCTTTCAAAGATCTTTAAGGTTATGGTTTGGATTTCTGGAACCAGGAAGAATAAAATCTCATCACTATCACATCTTTACTATTATCTGGCTTTTATTCATTTATGATAAAAATGGTGATACATCTGCAATTTTGTGTCTGTGTATACCAGGATGTTGAAATGTCCCCCTCAGTGGGGAGGTCATAGCTGAGCATTTGCCAGAAGGTCTCAGAGATTAGAACTGAGGAAACTGATGAGCAAGTTTACTGATGTGCTTTAAGAACTACATTCAGAATTTTTTTGAACATCACCGTCTATAAGACTAGAGGAGATTACAACTTAAGTCATCTTCTTCCATTCCAACTGAAGGTGACTCTGTGTGTCACAGAGGAGAATTGCTCCACAGGGATTTCTTGGCTGTAATCTTTACAGAAGCAGATTGTCAGGCCTTTATTCAGTGGAGGTGCTGGATGGGTTCCAACCAACAGTTTTGTTTTTTCATTGTGATTTGGATGAAAGTTTACAGAGCAAATTCATTTTCCATGCAACAGTTCATACATATTTTGTTTCATGACAGTGATTGCAATCCCCATAATGTAACAGCTGTCTTCCCACTTCCTCCCTGTGGTTACATTTTCCCTGTGTCCTTCTTTCTTTCTGTCTTTTCTTCCTTTCTTTCATTCCTGCCCTCTGAGCTTGAAATCATCAACTTTTAGGTTAGTGTCGTTGTTGTTATGTGTCGTCAAATAGGACCCCTCCTTGGGTTTCTGAGGCAGTATCACTACTGAGTAGATTGCCTGACCTTCCTTTCAAAGAGTGGCTGGTGGGTTTGAACCGCCAGCCTTCTGGTTAGCAGTCAAGTGCCTTAGGCACTATGCTAAGTCATTTAAGGTCATTGTACCTAAGCTGTGCCAATGTAAAATGGGGACAGCATGTGTCTTATAGGGCTGTTCTGTCAATTAAATGAGTGTATGCATGTTAAAGGATTTAGAACCACTCCTGGCACATGGTAAATGCACAATAAATGTCAGCTTTGTCATTATTAATATTTTTATTACTCACCTGTGGGCCCTGGAAGAAGATGACTCAAAGTGCAATATCCTCTACTCCTGTAAACAATGATTTAAAAAAATTCTATGTATGCTCTTTAAAGCTCATCAGCACATAAGGACACAGTCAGTTGAGAATTTGAGGACCTAAATGAAAGTCTGGAAGAATCAGCAAATGCTTGCTGGAGGAGGGAATAATACTTCTGTTGAGGCCTGAAGGTCAAAGGGGAAGGAGAAAGGCCTTTCAGGTGGGGACAAGCACTGAAAGCTCAGTGCTTGCTTTCTCTGATCCAAGATGTCACAGACACTTACTTTGCAGAGGGGGACCACACAGGCAGCACATTTAACACACAGACACCTTCCCAGTTGGCCTGAGGCTTTGCCCGGGGCATGCACTACTTGTCCAGCCTTGGCACAAGGCAGCCCCTTGTGTTGGCCAAGGATGCCCTCCCATCCGTCCCCACTCCCTCCTTATCAGTGGAAGATGAACTCCACAGAACTCTTCTGTCAAACAGAGACCAAATCATTCCCTTGTAGGGCAAAGATTTGTGATTGCTTGCAACAATATTTCATAATTTATATATTTCATTAAGAACAAGAACCTGGGCCAGCAGCCGGCATAATCTACCATATTGGGATCATTAGCTGTTTGTGTCACTCTTCTATTTTAAAACTTTCCATGTTTGAACCCATGGAAGGACATCTTTCACATTTATTAAGCTTTTCCCATAAAAACAGTTCAGTAAGTCTCATTTTTTTTTTTTTTTTTTTAAAGGCCTAATAAAACGCTCTAGGCATTGCCTTCAGGGAATACCATGTTATTTAGGCCTTAAAAAACTTATCTTATCTTGCCAGCAATTAAAAATATATCAAGACAAATGAGATTTTTAGTGGCATTATAATGACTTCACCATGAGAGTTGGGACTTCACCCTTGCTCTTTGCTGCAACAACTCCCTGGTCTCTCAGGAGCCTCCATTCCCCAGATCTCGTGATGTCTCCATAGCATGACACTCAGTCCTCAGACACAGTGTTGTCTCTTGGATTCCTTGGCTTGGTTCTCTTCCAACTTTGTAAATTGTTCTTTCACTGTGCTTAGGTTCTTTTGTTTTATTTACCTGGAATGCCCTCTCCATTCTTTAGAGAACCGAACAAGACCTATTGTGGCCACAGTCCTTTCCTTTTCCAACTCTAACAGGCCTCTCTCTCTTAAAATATAACAAAACCCACCAAATTCGCTGCCACTGAGTCGTTTCCAACTTATGATGACCCTGTGTGTTACAGAGTGAAACAGCTCCAGAGGGTTTTCAAGAGCTGTGATGTTTTGGAAGTTGATCTCCAGGCCTTTCTTCCATGGCATAGCTGGGTATGTTAAAACTGCCAACCTTTAGGTTTGTGGTTGAGTGCAAACACTTGGTGCCACCCATAACCAAAAAAAAAAAAAAACCCAAACTCACTTCCATCGAGTCAATTTGACTCAGAGCGACCCTTCCTTGGATTTCCGAGGTGGTATCTCTACAGAAATAGATTGCCCAATCTTCCTTCTGAGGAGTGGCTGGTGGGGTTGAACTGCCAGCCTTCTAGTTAGCAGTCAAATGTCTTAGGCACTACACCACCAGAGGCTCCCAAAGGAACTTATAAAGTAGTTGTGGGGTTGATTCCTATTCATGTAGACTCAATGTATGTCAGAGCAGAACTGTGCCCCATAGGGTTTTTAATGGCTGTGACCTTTCAGCAGCAGATTGCCAGGCCTTTCTTTTGAGGTATGTCCAGGCAGACTCAAACCTCCAACCTTCCAGTTAGCAGACAAGCAAGCTAACCATTTGTAACACTCAGAGCCACACTCTTTTTTTAGGACAGTCTGTTTACCTTCCCCTCAGAAGCTGGCAGGCTGGCATGTGATCAAACACTGTCAATCGGGGTGCCCCATCCCTTTAGGCAAAGTTATTGGTTGAGGAATAGGCATGTGACCCATATTGGGCCTATCCCAGGCATCTCTGGAAAGCCTGGGAAAGAAGCACTCCTTTTTCATTGAGATCATGGGCTCTAGGGATGAAAATGTACCTAGCTGCTGCTGGAGACATGTTTGCTACCATGTGAGGTGAACCTGCCTGAGAATGGAGCAAACATGGAGGAAAACATGTCAGAGATGAAGAAAAAGAAGAAGGTTCTTAACATAATTTAAACTCCTGGATTGAGTTGTTGTTTCTGAAGTCAGCTTGTCTCTTGAACTTTTTGTTGTTGTTGTTGTTGTTATGTGCCGTCGAGTCGGCCCCGACTCATAGCGACCCCTCCTTGGGTTTCCGAGGCAGTATCACTATGGAAGTAGGATTGCCCAACCTTCCTTCCGAGGAGTGGCTGGTGGGTTTGAACCGCCAGCCGTCTGGTTAGCAGGCAAGTGTCTTAGCCACTATGCTACCAGAGCTCCTTGAACTTTGGCTTGAACTTTTTAGCCATGTAGATACCCTCTCATCTTTTTTGTTTAAATTGGTTTAAACAGGGAGCTCTGGTAGCCTAGTGGCTAAGACACTTGCCTGCTAACCAGATGGCTGGCAGTTCAAACCCACCAGCCACTCCTCGGAAGGAAGGTTGGGAAATCCTACTTTCGTAGTGATACTGCCTCGGAAACCCAAGGAGGGGTCGCTATGAGTGGGGTTTGACTCGACGGCACATAACAACAACAACAACATACTCCCTCCACTTGTAACAGATGATATTTCTTCTTTCTGCCAGTCAAAATCTCTTCTGTCTTTTAAGACTCGATGGCATTCCAAAGTCAGACCAAGGGAACACTTTCTGTTGATTCATGCAGTTTCTATTATCGCAGAACAAGGGAATCAGACCAGGAGATCAGTTTGCTTCAAACAGTAGATGGTGACTGAATACAATTATCACTTGAGGGATAATCTCCCCTTAACACACTTCGTCCCAGACTCCCCTCCTCAAAGGTGTGAATGGCCAACACACATGACATTACACAATCTCATCTTTCATGTGATTTCTTCATATTTCAAGCCAAACATTGGAACCAAAATTGGATAATCAAGCACTCATGTCACTATTGCTTGTGTCCCATAGGACAGACTTGATTAAAAATGTAAATGAACTGTAAAGTACAATGGCTTCAGAAATGTGTAATTCACTCAAGCTTAATTGTATCTCATTGTTTTTGGCTATCTTTAACAAAGTTCCCAATAATGAAACACAGTATTGATGAGTACTATATGAAGCAATGAGAAAATACATTGTCTCACATAAAGGATAAGAAATAAATGGTCTCATGCGACAAGAAGCCTGGAGGTTAGTTTAGTAGCTCAATGACATAATCAAGGGACTTAGGTCATGCTTAATTCTGCTCCATCATCTTTAGCATATTAGCTTCATTCTTAAACTTGTCCTTCAATGTTCCAAGATGGCACCAGGCCTTCCAACCCAACAGCATCCAACTTTAGAAGAGGAAACTCCTTGAGAAACAGTTAATTCCAGAGCTGGGGTAGAGGATATATAAGATGAGCCTGGAACGCTTTATCACTCCACAATGTAAAATGAGTTAAAAATGATGACGATATATTAAAAGGACACAGCAGCAATTTGAAGAGCCTTCTTTGGCCAAATCTGGGACTAAGTGAGCACCACAATAAATAACAGTAGGAGTAGATTAAGTTATAAATAATTTATTAAAAAAGAAATCAATTAACTCAAATTTATATAAATAAATACCAGAAAGAGTATCAGATAGATGTTTAACTGTGTTTTACTGACTATGCAAAGGCATTCAACAGTGTGGATCATAAAAAATTATGGATAATATTGTGAAGAATGTGAATTCCAGAACACTTAATTGTGCTTATGAGGAACCTGTACACAGACCAAAAGTTGTCATTTGAAAGAACAAGGAAATAGGCATACATCAGGGTTATATCCTTTCATCATACTTATTCTATCTGTTTTTTGAGCAAATAATCTGAGAAGCTGGATTATAAGAAGAAGAAATCAGCATCAGGATTGGAGGAAGAATCATTAACAATCTGTGATATGCACATGATGGAACCTTGCTTGCTGAAAGTGAAGATGACTTGAAGCACTTACTGATGAGGATCAAAGACTCAGAGGATCAAGTCCATCAGTATGGATTACACTTCTACATAAAAAAAGAAAATCTTCAGAACTGGACTAACAAATAAAATCATGATAAATAGAGAAAAGAAGTTGAAGTTGCCAGGAATTGCATTTTACTTGGATCCACCATAAACACTCAGCAGTCAAGAAATCGGGTGTCATATTGCATTGGGAAAATCTGAAAGACTTGAAGACTAAGGTGTGCCTAACCCAAGCCATGATATTTTCAATTGTTTCATATGCTTGTGAAAGCTGGACAATGAATAAGGAAAACTGAAGAAGAACTGATGCCTTTGAATGGTGATGTTGAAATAGAATACTGAAAACACCATGGACTTCCAGAAGAATGAACAAATCTATCCTGGAAGAAGCATGGCTGTAGTGCTTCTTGGAGTTGAGAATGACCAGATGTCATCTCACCTACTTTGGTCATGTTGTCAGATGGGACCATTCCCAGGAGAAGGATGTAGGTAAAGTAGAGGGTCAGAGAAAAAGGGAAAGACCCTCAATGAGATTGATCAACACAGTGGCTACAATGATGGCTCAAGGATAGCAGGGATTGTGAGGATGGTGCACGACTGGGCAGTGTTTTGTTCTGTTATACATGGGGTCTCTATGAGTTGGAATCAACTTGATGACACCTAAAAACTACAACAGCAACATATAAATAAATGAGTCAACAAATGAGAAGATAGAGCTTTTCTTATAGTAGAACGCTAACTAATAAAAATTGATGGAATAATTAAATTAGAAATATTAACATTCAGCAATTATCATTGTTTTGTACAAATAGATTCCAATTCATAGGGTTTCCAATGGTGTAAATCTTTATGGAAGCAGACTCCCACAGACCAACTGGTAGATCCAAATTGCTGACTTCTTGATTAGCAGCTGACCACTTTAACCACTGTGCTACCAGGGGTCCATTCTTCTAGCAGTCCATGATATAGTCAATATTCTTCACCAACACCATAATTCAAATGCATCAATTCTTCTATGGTCTTCCTTAGTCATTGTCCAACTTTTGTATGCATATGAGGTGACTGAAAATACTATGATTTGGATCAGGCATACCTTAGTCCTTCAAGTGGCATCTTTGCTTTCTAACACATTGAAGAGTTCTTTTGCAGCAGATTTGACCAATGAAATACATTGTTTGATCTCTTGACTGCCACTTCCATGGGTGTTAATTGTTAATCCAAGTAAAATGAAAGCGTTAACAACCTAAATATTTTTTCTGTTTATCATGATGTTGGTTTTTGGTTCAATTGTGAGGATTTTTGTTTTCTTTATGTTGAGATGTAATCCATACTGAAGCCTGCAGTTCTTTATCTTCATCAGTAAGTGCTTCAAGTCATCTTTACTTTCAGCCAGCAAGGTTGTGTCATCTTCATATCACAGATTGTTAACGAATCTTCCTTCATTCATGACGCCACATTCTTCTTCATATAGTTCAGCTTCTTAGATTATTTGCCCAGCATATGGATTGAATAACTATAGTCAAAGGAGACAACCCTGATGCACACCTTTCCTGATTTTAAACCATTCAGTACTTCCCAACAAAATACTTTTTTTTTTTTTGAATGACTACCTTTTGGTCTAGGAGCTCTGGTAGTGTAATGCCTAAGGCACTTGACTGCTAACCAGAAGGCTGGCGGTTCAAACCCACCAGCTACTCCTCAGAAGGAAGATAGGGCAATCTACTTCCGTAGTGATACTGCCTCAGAAACCCAAGGAGAGGTCGCTATGAGTCGGGTCTGACTCGACGGCATATAACAACAACAACAACCACCTTTTGGTCTATATACAGTTTCCACATGAGAACAATGAGTGTTTGGGAATTCCCATTCTTCACAATGTTGTCCGTAATTTGTTATGATCCACATAGTTGAATGCCTGTGGGGACAATTTTGATGAGGAAGAGGATCTATCTATCTATCGATCGATCGATCAATCGATTCATTAAAATTGTGCTTCGGGTACAAATTTACAAAGCAAATTTATTTCACATTCAACAGTTTATGCACATTTGATTTCATGCCCTGAATACCACCCCCAACCATAAAAAACTCTCCTCCCCTCCCCTCCTCTCCCTTTGACTACCTTCTCCCTGTGCCCTTCTTAACTATGCATTCCTGTCTGTCCAGCTTTCCCTCTATGTGAATGCTGCCACTCTGGTGTCTCATGGGCTATTGCTCTAAGGGGTGCATCTCCCTAGAGTAGGTGAGTGCACTGCCCTGGGGTAGGTGTTCTGCATGTAGGTCTTTCTAGTATTGGCTGAGAGCCAATCCATGGGAGTGAGTCCATTTCTAGGCCTGAAGGGTAACCTGGGGCCATAGTCCATGGGGGGTTCCACCAGTCTCTATCAGACCAGTAATTCTGGTCATTTTTGTGTTTTTGAATTTTGAGGAACAGGATATTGATAGTCTTGAAGTACTTTCCAACAAAATACTTATTAAATACAAATGGTAAATCTATTAACTTTACAATGAGAAAACAACAACAACAACAAAAACTTAGCTATCACCATTGTAATCAAGTGCTTAAAATCAACATCATCACTAAAGGAACAAATAAAAATTCCATGTCATCTGATAGGATGCAATGAAAAGAAACCGGTGTCGCTTCTGTGGTGTTTCTACCAAAAGTACCTAACCTGAATCTATGAGAGAACACTGGACAAACCAAATTAGAAAGACATTCTGTTCAATAACTGTCCTTTAATCTTTTGAATTCTCAAGGTCATGAAAGTCAAGTAAAGAACAAGGGACCATTCCTAATAGAAGGAGACTAAAGAAACAAGATAACTAAATGCAATGCATGATCGTGGCTTGGATTCTTTTGGTATAAAAGACCTTATTGTGACAATCAAGGAAATTTGAGGATCAGATGGTAAAAATGGTAGATGGTCAATGTTGAGTTCTTAATTTTGATGTTGTATTATGGTGCAATTGTTAGTGCTGTCTGCTGCTAATTGAAAGATTGGAAGTTTGAGTCCATCCAGAGGCACTTCAGAAGAAAGCCTAAGTGATCTACTTCTGAAAAAGCACACTCATTGAAAATCCTGTGGAGCACTGTTCTACTCTGATACACATAGGGTCACCACGAGTCAGTACTGACTTGATGGCAATTGGTTACTGTGGTTATGTAGGAGAATGTCTTTGTTTATAGGAATTACATGCTAAAATATTCAGGGATGCTGGAACATGATGCTAGCAGCATTCTTATTAGTTTTAAAGAAAGTTCTGTGTTTTCTTCTTGTAACAACTTTATAAGTTTGAAATTTTATCAAAAGGAAAAGAAAGAAAGAAACCAAGGTTAATTTCTCTACAGCATCTTTTTTCATTTAGGAAGAAAACTGTTCTAAGAATCTCCCAAATAGACAGGTTCCATTGACCAGGACTGACTGAGTCACATGCCATTTTCTCTAGCTGCCAAGGAAGCTGGGAAAGTGAGTTCATATAATGGGAAGTGGACTCTTCCTATAGAAAGAAGGAGGTGGTGGTGCAGAATGGCATAACGTAGGCAGTGAATGGTGTCTGCCTCAATCTGAAAATTTTATGTTGGTTCTTGGCTATTTTGGAACATAGTGGCACTAGTAAATGAATTATCCCGAGAGTGCTAGGCTGTTTGTTCTTTCATTTATTTACCAGGCCTGGTGCTTAGGATGAGGTTCTATTTTTTTTTTTTTTTTGCTTGACTACTAACTTATAAGGCCTGGTGATTTGCTTCCATAAAGATTATAACCAAGAAAACCCTATGGAATATGTTCTACTCTGGAACACATGCAGTCACTATGAGTCAGAATTGACTGTACAGCAATGGGTTTTGGGTTTGGGTACTAAGGATTGGGGGTGGGGGAGTGGAAAGCTATATGACTTTCCTCAATGACTCCACAGGGTGAGCCTTTTGTGAACAAATAATTATAACAAAATAGAATCAAAGCAATGATCAATGTAATCCTGGAGCACTATGGGAGCATAGATAAATGGTTCCCAAAATATCCCATGCAAAAAAGTAAGGCCAGAGAAGTCTTTCCTGAGGATAGGCACAATTGGAATAGCAGCTGCTCTTCCTGCTGACATGGGGAATCAAATAATTCAAGAGTTAACATTTTAGAGCATGCATCCTTCAGTGAAGTACAGAGCCCACTCAGCTCGGGTAGCTCCAGGGCAATGGTAGTGATGAATCCCTGGGGGATTCTAGGAAAAGGGAGCAGCCTGAGGAATGACACAGAGGTGGGTAAAGCATGAAGAGCACACAGGGCCCTGCAAGTTGATCATATGGCTTTCAAGGAGTGCAGATAGGAAGGTGGATTGGGGCAAGAAACATTAAGAAACGTGATGGCAAGGCTAAGGAGTTTAGACTTTTTTGTGTCTGTGCCACAGTAAGCCCTGATTGTTCTTGGGGAGGAGAGTGGCGTGATGAAGGCTGTTTCTGAGTGATTCATCTGGCAGCACTGAGTGGATAAGGTGAGCCGCTGGCAGGGAGACACATCAGGAGACCGTTGTCAGTCTGGGCAAAAAATGTCTAAGGCTGAAAATCATCTGGAAGATGAAGGGCAAGAGATGATGGGAGAGAAGACACCGGACTCAGTGATCCATTGGACATTCCTGAGAGGGTGAGGATTTCGGTGTCCCAAGTGCCAGAATGGGTGTCATTAACAGATATAGGGTAAGCAGGGACATGCTCAGGTGATATTCACTGAGGTCTGTTGTGGAGGATCACTCCTATGCATGGTGGTGTGACCCAGTGGATAAAGTGAATCAGACATCATGCTGGGGTTTCAACAGAGGGATCTGACAACTCTCTTGTCCAGCCATCACCAATCCCTGTTTAAAACTCTTTAAAGACACTCCTTTGCTCCCAAGACAGAGACCAAAGTCTTTCTGTTGCTGAGGCATCCTGGGCCAAATCATGGAACAGCTGATTTGCCTACCTCTCATGCCTTATGCCCACCCACTCCCCATCACTCTGTACTACTGCTACACTAGTTTTCTTTCCAGCCTGTCCATGGCCCACATTCCCTACTGTATCTCCAACACCAGCAAATAGGAGTTGAATAAGTTTGCTGTTCCAACAACAGGGCCTTTGCACACACTGTCCATGGATCAATATTTAATCATCATCCTTTCTCTCTTTGCCTACTTAAGAGTCTACTCATTCTTCACATCCCTATTCAAGAATCACTTACCTGGGGACACCTTCCCTGAAACCCCTGACTAGGTCCAATCTTTTATATGCTTTATAGTGTTGTGCACCTTCCAATATAGCTTCCACCAAAACCAAAAACCAAACTCACTGCCATCGAGTCAGTTCTGACTCCTAGTGACCCCTCCTGGGGCTTCTGAGGTGGTATCTCTATGGAAGTAGAGTGCCCAGTCTTCCTCCTGAGGACTGGCTGGTGGGTTTGGACTGCCAGCCTTCTGGTTAGCAGTCAGATGCCTTAGGCACTACATCACCGCCACCAGAGCTCCCATAGCATCCACAGCAGCTATTATTTTACATTGATTTGTGCAAGTATTTGCCAATGTCTGCGCTCCTCCAAAGACTAAATCCTTGGGGACAGGGGTCATTGTTCTTTTTGTACTTGCTGTACTCCATGTAATTAACCTAAGAATTGGAACTCTGCAGTGCTCAATGATTATTTTTGGAAAGAACGAAAGGAATGAGTGAATATTCCAATGGTGCTTCAGGGAGGGATCTGAGAAGCAGGTTATGTTTGAGAAGCATGTTAAAGGGCAGATAGAATTTTAACAGATGAAGTTTGCCTTCCTGTGACCAGCACAGAGATAGGAAAAGTATACGTGTTCTGGTTACCTAGTGCTGCTCTGACAAGAATATACCACAAATAGGATGGCCTAAACAAACAGGAGTTTATTCTCTTACAGTTTGGAGGCTTTAAGTCCAGTTCAAAGTGCCAGGCTCTAGGGGCTGGGTGAAAGCCCCTCAGCCTTGGGCTTCACCTTTGACTCCAGCTCCCGGCTTATTGAAGCTAGAGGCATTTCTTCATTCAGGCAGCTACTGGCTGCTGAGGCTAATAAGCCCAAGGTCAAAAAATAAAAATCCACAGTCCCAATGTTACCAAACCACACGGCAGGCCATTAATTCAAGTCCATTGTAAGTCCTAAGGTCAGCAGAGCATGGTAGGTTGCTGAACAATGACATGGCTACATGTAGGGTCCAAGCATGCCATAAATGTGTGCCATTCCCGAAGGCTTCTGCTTATATACAGGAAGCAGACCATATTCCCTAAGGCAGCTACTCAGCTGCTCACACTAGATTCCACCATGGAGCTGATTACCAGTCTCATCATGGGGAATACTACATCCAGCTGCCCAGCCACTCAACCAGGCCCAGCCAAGTTGACACACAAACTGAACTACCACAGTAGGGAAGGGCTTGATCAAGGGGAGCGTCTGAATTGGAAGCTCTAGGAGAAACTTGTTGCTGTTAGCTGCTGTGGAGTTGCCCCGCTACTCATGGTGTCCTCACATACAACAGAATGATGGTCCTGGGCCATCCTCGTTGTCAGATTGGACTCTTGTGACCCATAGGGTTTTTACCAGCTGATTTTTAGAAGAAGACCACCAGGCTTCTCTTCCTAGTCTGTCCTGATCTGGCAGCTATGCTGAATCTTGTTCAATATCATAGCAACACACAAGCCTTTACTGACAGATGGGTGGTAGCTGTGCATTAGGTGCATTGGCTTGGAATCAAACTCAGGTCTCTTTCACAGGAGGTGAGTATTCTACCACTGAACCACTCACTACTGCTGTAAATTTGAGTAGTAGTCACATCAGAACCTGTCTAACTTTAGGGGAGTTAATGAGAATCATCATCAGCACAAAGGCTGATTCCTATGAGGTGGAGGCCAGACATACTTTCACTAACCAAACTTTTTACCAATTCTGACAGCAGCCTTCCCTCACACAGCATTCTCTACTTCTCTGCTGTGTTCCGTAATCCACTGCAATGGCCACATAGAACTAGCAGAACCTACATACAGTTCAATGGTTTATTAAGGAAGTAATAGGGTACAATTTAGGATTAGGATCAAGAGGCTACAACTCGGAATAAGGATCAAGAAGCACGTAGGCAAATTCTCCCTTCTTCAATGTACAACAGCTCTCTGAACTCCTCCATAGGGTCTCTTCTGGGCCTGCCACTGACAACTCTGCTACTGAGTCTCTTCCGTTAAGGCTCTTGACTTGTGTTTTAGCTTTTTTAAGAGATTACTTGCCTCCTTTCTCTCTCTGCTTCTCTTTCTTCCTTCTGCTTCTTCCTGCTGCTTTCTCTGTTTCTGAAAAACTTCTGTGGGGTTCCCTGCTTAAATGAAGATGTCAGTTTTAAGGCATGACCTTCCCACTAGGGTCATGAATTTACCAGTCCCTACTATACTTCATGTGCATAGTAGGCAACAGACACTTCATTTGCATAGTCTCTTGACCAATCCTGCAAGATGCATACAAATCATAGGGCAGGCTGCAGCCTAAGACTGGACAAAAAGTATCAAACTAAGAGCTTACCCAGGAAATGTTAATCAACATGGCAAAAGTAACACACCCTCTGAGGTAGAAAACGTGGGCAAATGTAATTCCTCAGGGCTTAGGGGGAATCTCTTTAGCTGTTTTTCCAAAGAACTAAGGTGAAAGCCCACAAAAAAAGAATTCATTTCACCACAGCTGCCCTAGGGAATAGAAACATAGTGAAATGTTGGTTTTTAAAGCCAGAAATCCATTAAACCAAATTTTGGAAGAATTCAAGTATCAGGTGAGGACTTAGTCTTAATTTGATGGTCACTGGAGAGCCATGGAGCTTGGAGGAAGAAGATGACAAATCTCTCTTTGAGAAGATGGATATGGCAGGGACATTGAGGATGGTTGGAGAGAGGAGCAGTAACCAGAGAGCCACCTTAGGAAAACAGTGCAATAGCTTTGATAACACTTGCAAGGCACACAAATAGGGGTATTTTAGACAAGGGATGGTGAGAGCAAAATTTGGATGGTGAAATTAAAGAAATTTGGCAATAAAGGGGAAAGAGGTAAGGAAGAAAGAAGGTCATGGTTACTGGACTGGTATGAGCTTCTAGAACTCATGTCTTTTTGTCCTTAGATCCCCAGTAGAAAAATAAATGTATTTTCATAGGAATTGTGGGGAGAAAACTAATTTTGGGGCTGGAAAATGCTCAGAGAGACCATAAATGAAATCACATCTGGCCCAAAAGACCTGTTATATTTGGCTAATTTAGTGTTCCATTGGAAACATTGAAAAGTTGAGATTTTTCATAAAAATCCTGTAATTTTAAAGGTCTGCCAACACTGGTCTCCATGTCACACCATATAGGTCCCACTGGTGAAACTTAGAACAAGCTGCCTTCTTCTGGCAGGGCTTGGGGGGTCCTGTATGGCTGCTCTCTAACACTGACCATTTGTACTGTTGGTGGGGTACACTCCACTCATGCCTGGGCTCTGGGGGGATCTGAGATTGGTCCCTGGCTAAAAAACAGCTCATTAGTTCCAAGGAGACCACTCTTTTGGGTTTCATCAAACCATGAAGCTAAAATGATGCGCGTTTCCAACAGTGACCTGGAGTATCTGACACTGGCAGGTGGGGGATTCTGACCCAAGAACCTATACTCACAAAAGAAGTCTGATGAGACATGATTGAGGAAGATCATTAGTATCTGCAGTATCTTCTGCGAGCATCAGTGTTCAGGGTCATGGAGTTAAGTGAGTCCTATAAAAATCGCTGCCACGGTGTAAATAACTAGATAAGGGAGTATGTGGGATTCATAAAACTTTTATTAATATGTTTATCATGCCAAAAAAGTTGTTTTTTAACATTCAGATTCCATTCAAAAAGAAGGCAACAAGTGGTGGTTGGGATCCCAGCCTGCTCCTGCTGGAGAAGCTCCATGTTTATGAACAAGCATGTACATTCTACAACTATGTGATCTGATCACTCAGAATTTCACTCTGGGAAATGACTCCTAGAGGTCCCTGTGGGATGCTGTTTTGTGCCTTTAGTTGGTTGTAGCTGGGGAACATTAATAATGACAAAAGCAAAAACAATTCCATCCTAAGACTTTTTAGAACATTTTTGGCTCTGAAACAAGTGACCCTCCAGGATCCATCACCACTCAACCTAAAATCAATGTTCATATTGCTTTCTGGCTATCATGCCAGCACTGTAGGATGACTTCAGCACACACTGGCTTTCCTTCTTGGTGGGATCCTGTGGATTCTGGCTGTGGGTGGGCAACCTTTCAGGAGCGTTTGGATTTGCTGCAAGTTGGGCATAGAAGCTGACCCTTGGTGACAATGTACGCCCGGCCACTCAACTGCTGCTCGCATCCCTCGCAGACAAAATGCTTTCGGTGCCAGGCCAGGTCTTCCACGCGCTGATAATCCTCCGAGAATATTATCTAGGGAGGGAAGCAGAAGGAATGCACAGCTCAGGTTTTATCCCCAGGTAGAGACAGTGCACGAAGGACAAGTTGTAGGATGGTGATTTATCCTGTCCAATTCTTGTTTTGACCTTAAGTGCCTCCAAGGAGAAATCTGACATAAATCTGAGACAGTAAGTATAGTATTTACAGAAGGTTGTGGTCATATCTTAGCTTCTTTTGTTGGAAAAAAAAATTTCCATCTTTGGGCCAAATCCAAGTCCTAGTTGTGTTCTGAGACGGGATTATTTGGTGAAGACAACCTAACCAGAGCCAAACTTGAGGTGCTGCCAATGGTCAGTTTTCAACAGCCAGCACATACAGGTTCCTTTGGGTTGGAATAAAGTGATGCTTTGGAATAGATAAGTAGCTCTGGTGGTGTAGTGGTTAAGATACTTGACTGGTAACCAAAAGATCAGTGGTTCAAACCCACCAGTTGCTATGTGGGAGAAAAAATAAAATGAGGCAGTCTCCTTAAGTCTTCACTTAGACACTAGCTTTGTGACTTTGGGCAAATTACTTAACCTCCCCCTGTGCTTCAGAATGGGGATGTACTACCCATGGCAGCATGGAGTTTTATGAACACTAAATGAGCTAATACATCTGAAGGGCTTGGACTAATGACTGACACAAAGTCAATGCTGTATTATTGTCATTGACCTCTCTGAGCTGCATTCTTCTCAAATATAAAATGAGGAGGATGATAATCTCTAGCATAGTGGCTAAGGCACTTGACTGCTAACCAGAAGGCTGGCGATTAAGCCCATCAGCCCCTCCTCGGAAGGAAGGTTGGGCAATCTACTTCCGTAGTGATACTGCCTTGGAAACCAAGGAGGGGTTGCTGTGAGTCAGGTCCGACTTGACGGCACATAACAACAACAACAACAACAACAAAGCGTTGTTAATAACATTTAAATGGCACAATGCACATAGACTATGTAGCAAATTGCTGACCTGTGGTAAACCTTTAGCAAATGATAGAGTGTGGTTACTATGAGTAGATGGTGAGATTCACAAAAATAAGGTTTGAGGGCAGGCTCCCGAGAGTCCTTTTAAAAGACTGTTACTTTTTAGTATGGCTCGATACCACATAAGAGAATTGATTGAGGGGCCTTACTTTTGTTTGGAGACTAATACATGGAAGAGGGTAAGAGACCAATTTGGGCTCAATATGAAGACATTTCTAACCCCATAGTGGCAAAGATAAAGATAGTGAGTTTCCTGTCATCAGATGCACACTTGCAGACAACAATTATTGTTATAATTATCTGCCATTACTAGTATATCTTACAACTCCTCTAGTCTAAACCCACACTGGAGAGTTGAACCCCTTCTGTAACATGTCTACTATATTTTATGTATTGTGTTGTTATTGTATAGTATGCTCTTGTGTTATTAGGTGCTGTTGAGTCCATTCTAACTCATAGTGACTACATGTGACAGAAGGGACTGCCCCATAGAGTTATCTTTCAAATCTTTTCTCCTGTTGAACTGCTGGGTAGGTTCAAACCGCCAACCTTTCGGTTAGCAGCTGAGTACGTAACTGTTGAGCTAACAGGGCTCCTTCAGTATAGTATAGTACTGAATAACATGACATGATACAATATCACAAAATTTTTTCATAAGATGAAAAGCAACTCCCATTTATTATTTACTAGGTCAGGCACTATGTCAAACATTTTTATGCGTTATTTTATTTATCCTCACAGCAACTCCATGGGGTGGGTACTATTTTCATTTCCATTTAATAAGTGATAAAATTGAGGCAAAAGAGTTAGCAACCAGCCTACAGCTACAAGACTACTAAATGCAGAGGCCAGGGTCTGAATGAGGGCAATCTGGCTCATGGCTACACTTGCATAATGTTCCTCTGAGGTCTTAGTGCCAGACATTGTAGTGGACAGTACAATGCCTACTTTGTGCCAGGAGAGTACTTGACAGGTCTTCTTATGTTCCTGACTTATCCCAACAATCCCAAGGGGGGAAGGGTCCAATATCAGCCCCATTTTGCAGATGAGAAAACAGGCTAGGAGTAGCTAAGCGAGGACTGAGCCTCAGTTTTCCTATCTGTAGAATACATCAGTGAAGCTGTACCTCTTGGTCTCTGGGGTTCCATCCCATAGAAATGGGGGTGTCCATCCTGCTGTTCATCCCCTATCTCCCACCTCCCACTTACCTCATCACAACCGGAGCACCGGGGCCTCAGGCTCTCACAGTAATGGCGGCCACACCAGGGTGCACCATCCTTCCAGAAGTAGATGAGGTCCACCAGCGGCTCAGAGCACTTGGTGCACATGAAGCAGGCTGGATGCCACTGCTTGTTGTAGCCTGCCCGGTCCGAGTAGACCACAGGGCTATCTGCTGGGGCCACCCCCTTGCAGAGCTCACAGACCTAAAGGGCACAAGGTAGTCAGGAGAACATAATTACATGAGTTCAAATCCCAGCTCTAGACTTTACTTCCTGGGTGACCTTGGGCAGGTTACTATATCTGTTTCTCAATTTTCTCATTTACAACCCCCCTCTGCAAAACCAAACCCATTTTTATCAAGTCAGTTCCAACTCATAGCCACCCCCATTGGGTTTCTAAGGCTATACATCTTTATGGTAGTAGACTGCCTCATCTTCCTCCCACAAAGCAGCTAGTGGGTTTGAAGCACTGACCTTGGGGTTAGCAGCCTTACACAATATGCCACCAGAGTTCCTTAGCTTTCATTTCCAAATTGCGATAATATTGCTTAGCTGTTGTGAGGATTAAATTAAATTTAATTATGTATTTATATAACACAGTGATTCTCAAGCTTTTTGGTCTCGGGAACCTTTACACCCTTAAGAATTATTGTGAATGCCAAAGAATTGTAGTTATTGTGGGTGATATTTACCATGAGATAAAACTGAGAAAAATCATAAGTTTTTATTTATTAATTCATTTTATATAACCATAATAATAAAAAAACCCATAGCATGTTAACATAAATATTTGTTATTAAAAATAAAATTTTCTAAAACAAATGACATATAGTGAGAAGAGTGGTATTATTGTACATCTTGGTAAGTCTCTTTAATGACTGTGACTGGCTTAACAGAGGACAGCTACACTCTCTGAATTCAATCTTTTGCATGAGGTTGTTTGGGTTGAAGAAAATGAAGGAAATCTGGCTTCACACTGATACCAAAGCAAACTCACTGCCATCGAATTGATTCCGACTCATAGCAATCCCCTTTGGGTTTCTGAGGCAGTAAATCTTTATGGACGTAGATTGCCCAGCCTTCCTTCCATGGAGTGGCTGGTGGGTTTGAACTGCCAACCTTCTGGTTAGCAGTCAACTTGCCTTAGGCACTATGCCACCAGAGCTTCTTTAGGAGGTTGGAAAAGGAAGAGTGGCATATTTTAATTGGCTGGTTTTTTTTTTTTTTTGATACATTAAAATTCGACACGCAGTAGTTTCTCAAAAGTCAGATGAAATATGGAATCTGAACTCTTATCCATAAAACCTTCATACTTGATTACACTAAAACCCATTGTCCCACCTTGCACTTTGAATGAGTTTTTTACCCATGCATGTTTACTTTTTGTTAAGCTTTTTATTTTAGAATCATTTTAGATTTACAGAAAAACTGTGAAGATAATAGAGAGTTCCCATATATGCCATTTGTAGTTTCCCCTATTATTAGTGTAATGTATGTCTTAACATCTCCACCAGCCATCTGTCAGTTTCTCATACTGTGGTGGCTCCCATGGTGCTATGCTGTCAGTATTTCAAATACCACTAGGGTCACTCATCATGGACAGGTTTCAACAGAACTTTCGGACTAAGATAGACTAGGAAAAAAGGCCTGGTGATCTACTTCTGAAAATCAGCCAGTGAACATCCTATGGATTAAAAGAGAATAGTATTTGATAGAGTGTTGGAAGATGAGCCCTCTAGGTTGGAAGGCACTGAAACACTGCAAAATGGATTCAAACGTACTGATGATCATGAAGATGGCGGCACAGGACTGGCAACATTTCTTTCTGTTGTACATGGTCATAAGTCAGAGTTGACTCAATGGTAACTGGCAATAACACATATGAACATAATATATGTATATATTTATACACATGTATATATTATGCATAAATCATATTTATGGATTATAAATCATTATCAACACATTATTCTTAACTAAAGTACTCTATTCAAATTTCCTAATTATTCCTAATGTCCTTTTCCTGTGCCAGGAGCCCATCCAGGCACTCACATTACATTTAGTTGCCATTGTTCTCTTAGGATCATCTTGGCTGTGACAGTTTCTCAGACTTTCCTTATTATTTATGAATTGATAGTGTTGAGGAACACTGCTCAGGTATTTGGTAGAAGATCCCTCAACTGGGATTTCTTTGATGATTAGGATTCTCGTGATTAGGATTTTTTTTGGAAGACCACAGAAGTAAAATGACATTCTCATTACATCTTATCAACTCTAGTCACCTGTCTGAGTTGGGGTTTGTCAGCTTTCCCCACTGTAAAGTTACTTTCCACCCACTTTTCCACACTATACTCTTTGGAAAAAAGTCACTGTGTGTAGGCCACACTTAGGGAGAGAGGGAGTTATATTCTACTCCTTGAGGGTGAAGTACCTATATAAATTATTTAGAACCTATGTGTGGTTTTGACCTCACAGATCCCCCAAGAGGATCTCAACTTACTTTGAGAATCAGTGGTTGGTACATTATCTGGACTCAGTGAACACTGTTGTTGCTGTTATGTGCCCTTGAGTCAGACCTGACTCATAGCCAACGAGGCAATATCACTACGGAAGTAGATTGCCCAACCTTCCTTCCAAGGAGTGAATATTAGTCAACATTATTTTTGAGATATCTATGTGCTCATTGGGTTTGTGTCTGTCTCTTTCACTGGGTGGTCTGCTACCGAGGAGAGAGAAAGGCTGCTTGCCCACTGCTCTCACCCTGTGAAATATTTGGCACACAAGAAATTCCCCATCAATAATTGCTAACTGAAGGAATGTTCCATCCTATCACTGGGCCTTTGCACATGCTTTTCAGGATGTCTGGAACATATTCTCACTGTGGTTTGCCTGGATAACTCTCTTTCATTATTCAGATCTCAGACTTACAAGTTCTTTCATTCAGGGAAGCCATCTCAAACCTCCCTCCAGGGGCAATCAAACCCACAGTAGATGGAAACACTCTGAGAGCAGGAGCCATGTTCAATTATAAACCAAAACCAAACCAAACTCACTGCCATCTAGTCAGTTCTGACTCATGGCAACCCCCATTGGGTTTCCGAGGCTATAAATCTTTACAGAAATAGATTGCCTCATCTTTCTTCTGTGGAGCAGCTGGTGGATTTGAACCACTGACCTTCTGGTTATCAGCCAAATTCCTTATCTACTATGCCAACACAGCTCCTTATATTCAATTATATTTGCCTTAATATACACCCTTGGAGCCCAGCACATGGCATATGCACAGTGAGTGTTTGAAGGTCCCTACCTTCTAACCCCATGCTTCCTACCTAGGGATGAATGTAGAAGATACTAGTGGATGATATACCTGCCTACATCTCAGAGAGATTTAGACTGTAGGTGTGGCAGTGAGCTGGCTCTAGGGATATTCCTTGAGAATTCTCAGGCACACTTGGGTTTAGTCATTTTTCCAATATTTACTTAGCATCTACTATGAGCCAGGCTCTGTGCTGGGTGCTGGGGACATAACAGTGGCCCTGACAGATAAGGCTGTATGTAGCCTTCAGGGAGATGGGGGATAGAAAAGCAACATCTAAACAGACAAGATAATTATACAGTATGATAAGTACTATGAGCAAAATAAAAGGGTGTGGGATGGAGAGCGAGTGACTTAGGGGGTTGAGTGGCAGGGGCTACTATAGCAGGTGCTCAGGCAAGGCTCAGGAAGGCCTGAGGAGTTAGGAGTCAGCCTTATTACTATTTGATCTTCACAGCAGTCCTCTGGGTAGGAAATGCAGGTATACAGGGAGAAAAGTGAGGCTTAGTGAGATGAAGTAGCTTGCCCAAGGGGCACGATCAAGCATCTCTTACCACAGTAATTGGTTTACAACTTCTAAATTGTAGTAGATGGTCAAGAAGAGGTCTGTCAAGTCAGATTGCCTGGGGTTCACAGCCGTGTGACCTTGGGCAAGTTTTCTAACCTCTCTGTGCCTTGGTTTCCTAATTGTCAAATGGTGTTACTAATAACAACTTTACAGAGTTGTTGATTGGATTAAAAGAGAATTAATTTAATGGACTTTATAAGGGCTCAAAATGATTATCCTCACCTCAGTTTTGCTTACAGATGAGAAACTTGAAGCTTAAATGGGTGAATCACTTCCCCTAGATAATAAGGACATGTGGAAGCCAGAGTTTGATTTTGATTTGGAGGCCTGGGTTTCCTTTCCATGATACCACAAGCATGAAGACTAGCAGGGAGTTATTCCTCTTGCTGAGGAGCTCTGTTCTGTTCCCCCCACCCCCATCTCAGTTATCTCAATGTGTCCCAGCCCAGACAACAAAGTTATGCAAACTTGTTCATTCATCTGCTACTATCCTATAATCAGGTCATACAGTGCCCATCTTGGCAGGCCTGCTACTCCTCTCCCTAAAACCACTACCTCTAAGACAGAGTTCTCAGACCTGAGTGTGCCTCAGTATCTCTTGGATTGTTTCTTGAAATGAATTTCTGGGCTGTCTTCATAGTTTCTGCTTCAGTAGGTCTGGAGGGGGGCATGTTGTTGTTGTTGTTGTTATTTGCCATCGAGTCGGCCCTGACTCATAGCGACCCCTCCTTGGGTTTCCGAGGCAGTATCACTACGGAAGTAGGAACGCCCAACCTTCCTTCCGAGGAGTGGCTGGGGAGGGGGCATAAGAGTCTGCAAATTCCCAGGGGATGCTGATGTGGTCAGGGGACCATACTTTTAGACCATTGCTCTAGAGTGTTAAAAACTGACCTTATCACTAGGCTCAGCAAAAATGATAAGATCAATTTGGTTCAAATAATATCACTTATTGGCAAAAGCCAATTTTAATTTAGGCTATTTTTAAGAAAGTATAAAGATGATCATTCTCTAGTTACTTCTCTATTGAGGGTCAAGTAAAGGTCTCTGGATGACTCAAATAGTTTGCACTCAACTACTAACCTAAAAGTTGCTGGTTCAAACGCACCAAGTGGCACCACAGAAGAAAGGTTTGTAAAGATTATAGCTAATAAAGACCCTGTGGAGGCTGCGGTTCACATGGTCCATTAGTCCTTTGGACTAATTGTTTCCTTGCGTCTTTGATTTTCTTCATTCTGCTCCAGTTTGGGAGAGATCAATAGCTGCACCTTAGATGGCTACTCACAAGCTTAATCCCATTTGCTACTCTCCAAAGTAGGATGTAGAGCATTGTCTTTGCGGACTGTGTTATGCCAATTGACCTTAGTGTCCACTGAGACTATGGTCCTGAGCCCGCAGGCCCAGTGACTTACTCTTTCAAGGTGTTTGGTTATAGCTAAGAAGTTTTCATAACTTTGGCCCCTGTATGCTCTACTACATAGTAGATACATAGTGGATATATTTGCAGGACATATAAATACAAATGTAGAAATATCTTCTTTCAAAACTATATATATTTGTGGGTATAGTCCTATTCACCTTCCCATTCCTGTTCAGATTGAGTGTATATGTATCTGTTGTTGTTGCTGTTATGTGCCATTGAGTCGGACCCGACTCACAGTGACCCCTCATTGGGTTTCCGAGGCAGTATCACTACGGAAGTAGATTGTCCCATCTTCCTTTTGAGGAGTGGCTGGCGGGTTTGAACCGCCAGCCTTCTGGTTAGCAGTCAGTGCCTTAGGCACTATGCTACCAGAGCTCCTGTATATGTATCTACTGGTAGATTATTGTTATTACAGGATTGTGCATATAATAGTATTTACCTTTGGTGCCTTTAACTCTTGTGCTCCTCCCACGTCCTCCTCTGCCTTGATTATTTTGTGCTGACTTCCCTCTTACTGTATATTGCCTTTCCCTTCACGCAAGTTAATACCTATCTACTCTCTAGTTAGTTGTTTATGCTCCCTTCCCCTCCCACCCCTAGTAAACCTTAAAAAATGATTCTTTCTGTGTGTAAACATTTTCTTGACTTCAACACTACTGGTCTTGTATAATATTTGTCCTTTTTTGATTGACAAATTTTACTTAGCATGATGTCCTCTATGTTCATCTATGTTGATCCATTCACGTGTTAATGTTTCCATCTTTTTCCTATTGTGAATAATGCTGCAATGAACATGGGTGTGCATATATCTGTTCATGTCATGGCTCATATTTCTTAAGGATATATACCTAATACTGGGACTGCTGGATCATATGGCACTTTTATATCCATATTTTTACAGAAGCACCATACCTCTTTCCACAGTGACTGTACCATTTTACAGTCCCACCAGCAGTCTATGAGAACCCCAGTCTCTCCACACCCTCACCCAGTCTCCATGACCCTGAGACCAGCTACCACCACTGACCACTCTGAAAGGGATCACAATAGGAGATTTCAGATAGACTGGAGAAAAATGTGGAACAAAACTCAAAATCATAAAAAAAGACCAGGTTTATTGGTCTTATAGAGACTGGTGGAACCCCTGAGACTATGGCCCTTAGACTCCTTCAGTCCTGGAACTAAACTCAACCTCATGGCTTAACTTTCAGCCAAAAAAATATGCCTACAAGGTAAACAATAATATCAGTGAGGTACACACTTATTAGAACAACCAACCACAGGAGATCAAAGGGGCAGCATTTGCCCAGGGATAAAGCTACGAAGGTAGGAAGGGAGAAAGAAGGATGAAGGGAAATGGTAAATACAAAGAGGAAGTGGGAAGAGGGCTTTTACATTATGAAGAGTGTCACAAAACAAAATGTGTATAAATTATTGAATGAAAAACTAATTTGTTCTGTGAACTTTCACCTACATCACAATAATGAAACCAAACCAAACCAAACCCTATGGAGTAGTTCTACTTTGTAACATGGGATTGCTGAGTTAGATCGACTTGATGGTGATGAGTTTGTTTTTCTCTTGGGTTTTGTGGTGAAGTAAAACTTCTATGAGATATTGAAAGGCATAAAAAACCCAAATCAAACTCACTGCCATCGAGTTGATTCTGACTCAGAGCGACCCCCTTTGGGTTTCTGAGGCAGTAATCTTTATGCAAGTAGATTGCCCAGTCTTCCTCCTGCAGAGTGGCTGGTGGGTTTAAACCACCAACCTTCTGGGTAACAGTCAAATGTCTTAGGCACTGCGCCACCAGAATAATTTGTCATTAGCTTACCAGTTGGTTCTTGTTTATATTTCTAACTGTCTAAAATCAGAGCTTGCTCATGATGTGCTTTGAACATTTATCATATAACCTTGTCCACAGACTATTTCCCTCCTTGGGAGAAGAAGTACAGAGCAGACTTCTTTTTTTAATAGGTAGAACAAATGTGGTTTTTCCCTATACCAGTGAAGTTGACCTGTCCTGTTCCAGCGGGGAGAAATTCTTAATTAAGAGTCTAAACAAAAGAGCCCACCACCTGTCTGTCAGTTTGTTGTACTGTGGTGGCTTATGTGTTGTTGTGATGCTGGAAGCTATGCCACCAGTATTTCAAACATCAGCAGGGTCACTCATGGTGGACAGGTTTCAGTGCACTTCCGGTCTAGGAAAGACTAGAAAGAAAGGTCTTACAATTTACTTCTGAAAATCAGACAACAAAAATCCTATGTATCACAATAGAATCTTCTCAGTGCTGAGGATGAACCACTAAGCTGGAACATGGGCACCCAAAATGCTCTCCAGCTTAGTGACAGTGGTCACAACAGTGGACTTGAGCGTATCAGTGATTGTGAAGATGGTGCAGGACTGGGCAGTGTTTTATTCGTTGTACATGGGGCTGCCATGAGTCACAGCTGACTTGACAGCAACTAACAACAACAAATGAAAGAGTTTTGATATTCTATACTTTGGGCCCTTGCAACTGTAAACAACTGCTTTAAGAAAAGGAACAATTCAGGTCCAGATCTCTCAAAAGCTAAGACCCTGCAGGGTTGGAATTCCCTCAACTATGGTGTGTTTAAATCATGTTGGCAAATTCTGACACTTCTCTCACAATGAATGAGTCTAATTCCCTTCCTGGAATATGGTCTAGCTTAAGTGACTTGCCTATGTAGAACAGAATGTATTAGAAAAGATTCTGTATGACTTACCATGGTGAATCACAAAAGGCATTATGACCACTGGCCTCTCTCTCAGTGCACAACCCTTGAGAGCTGTGAGCTGACAGAAGAAGGTGGTCTTAACTTGTGGCTCAGTGGTAAGATCCTTACCTTCTATGCAAGAAACCCAGGTTTGATTCCCAGCCAATGTACCTCATGCACAGCCACCACCCACCTGTCATTGAGGCTTGAGGATAGCTCTTAGGCTGAATAGGTTTTTGTGGAGCTTCCAGACTAAGAAGGACTAGGAAGAAAGACCTGGTGATCTACTTCTAAAAGTCAGTCAATGAAAACTCCATGGATCATAATGCTCTGATCCACAACTGATAATGGGGATGGCACAGGACCTGGCAGCATTTGACCTCATTGAACATAAGGTTGCCATGAGTTGGGGCCAACTTGATGGCAGCCAATGACAACAAAATATCCTGAAGCATCCATAGGAAGGTGACCCAGAGAAAAGAGGGAGATCCTCAAGGAGCTGCTGCTGGACTAGACCATGCTCTCTGTGTCTTTCTAGCACCAAGGATCAGACATGTGAGTTAGGAGCTTCAGAAGATTTCAGAAGACTCCAGCCCCAGCCTTTAAGCTGCCAAGATAATTCCAAGTGGAATGGAAATAAGCTGCCCCTCTGGGTCCTGCTCAAATGGCTGATTCATGAGCAAAATGAATGTTATGTTTCAAGCCACTAGGTTTCAGAATTGTTTGACAGGTATGCACCATTAGATAATGTGAACATCAAATGTGGACATGCAGAATTATTAAGACTTTTGAAATGGAAGTAAACCAGAGGTGAAGTGTTTCAGGCAATAGCAGATTAAGGGCAGTGGCCAAGAGTTACATGGCTGAAGAACTGTCTCTGAGGATCAAGCTTTGTTGGGCTGCAGAGAGGGAGCAGTGGGTATGGAAAACCCTCTAAACCAGCAATAATCTCTCTGTCACAGTGGCCAGAAGTTTCATCCTTATCATGCTGTTTTCTTCTGGAAAGCTCTTATCCAAAGGCATACCCAGTCTAAACCCAGAGGGCCTTGTGAAAATCTCACTGTTACAATACAGTAAATATTAACATAAGAGCCTTGAATTCAGGTGCTGGTTTCTTTCCAACACTAATGCTTAACAATTTATTTATAAACAGCTTCTCCCCATTTCCTCTTATGGTGATTATTTACCATCTTTGCTTTCCAACTTCATGCATCCCAAAATATTTTTTTCTTTTTCTTTTCTGGCCTAGCAGCATCTCTGGCATCCTTTGCATGCTTGTATTCTGTTCTCCCAGGTGCTAGTCTTCCTGTGGCTCATTATGATTCAGGGTAGACTGGGTCTGGACTGGTTAGGGTCACAGGCTTTGGAACAAGGAGATTTAGGACGAGTCACCTCTTTGAGCCTCAGTTTCCTTATCTATAAATGTGTGTTAGGGCTTAGTTCATAGAAAATGCTTTGTTGTTGTTGTTAGTTGCTGTTGAGTCATTCCAACTTATGAAGACTTCATGCTCTGAGGAGCCTCTGGGTGGGTTGAAACTGCCAACCTTTCAGCTAGTAGCTGAGTGCTTTTGGAAGCAGATCACCAGGCTTTGTTTCTGTGGCACCTCTAGGTGGGCTCCAATCATCAACCTTTGGATTAGTAATCAAGTGCTTGACACCATCCAAGGACTCCCTACATATGGTAAAATTGGTTACTACAGTTAACCCTCTGCCTCACCTTCCACTTCTTCTGGGGCTCTCTGCTAAGTGAGGTAACACGCTAGGCATTTCTTAGTAAATTTACCTCACTCATTATTTGGTAAGCTGTGGGGGAAAAGGAAGTTAGGAAAGCTTTGTAAATACTACACTTATAAGAGTAAATAAGTGCAAATACTACACTATATATTTTCAAATCTCAAATCCAGCCTTGACAAATGTGGGTGCAGGGCTGGCTCCCTGAGAAAGGAGGTGGCATGGTCCACAGGTTGAGTAGGTAGCAAGCCTCATAGGTGGTTGTCTCTATTTATCTCATTTCAATGGCCTCACCCAGTACCTGGAGTTAAAGGGGTGCTCTGGAAATGGGGATATCTTTATGTGGACTCTTGTGGGCCTTGGGGTGAACCACTCAGCTAGATGATTAGACAATTTCCTTAACTCTGTTTTTTTTAAATTTTTTCTTTTGTCTATGGCCCACAGACCATAGACATTTCATGTTCTCATTGAATATACACACATGCACAAAGTGGAACAAAGTTTTACAGACAAAAATATTTACTCCCCTGAAGCACTCTTTTATTCAAAAGAATTTGTTTGTAACTCTCTAAATCCTTTTACCCTCACTAATGAACTGCGGCCTGACATTTGGAAAACACTGTTTAACTTTGCTAAGAACTTCTCTTAATTTATTTGTTTGTGAGATGAAGGATAATATATAGTTAAGCTCCCTAGCTATTAACTGAAAGCTTAGCAATTTGAATCCATCCAAAGGCACCTCAGAAGAAAGGTCTGGTGACCTGCTTCCGACAGGTCACAGCCTTGAAAACTCTTTAGAGAACAGTTCTACTCATGGAATTGCCATGAGTCGAGATCAACTCAACAGCATACTAACAACAGTAGGGTAATTCTTATTAAATAAAGTAACATGTAAAGCCTAGGTAGTAAATGAATGGCAGATGATGACATCATCATCATCATCATCATCATCATCATCACTTAAAACAAAAACCAAACCAGTTGCCACTGAGTCAATGCTAACTCATGGTGACTCCATGTGTGCAGAGTAGAGCTGTACTTCAGACGATTTTCAAGGCTGTGACATTTTGCAAGCAGATCTGACTCACTGCCATTAAGTAGATTTGACTCATAGAGACCCCTCCTTGCATTTCCAAGGTGGTATGTCTACATAAGTAGATTGCCCAATCTTCCTTCTGAGGAGAGGCTGGTGGGTTTTGAACCACCAGCCCTCTGGTTAGCAGTCAAATGCCTTAGGCATTATGCCACCACCACCATGGCACCTCTAGGTGGGTTTCAATTGCCAACCTCTGGATTAATAGTCCAGTGCTCAACCGTTTACACCACCCAGGGACTCCCATCATTGTTTAACTTGTATTTAATACCAAAACCAAACCAGGTGTCATTGATGTGATTCTGACTCCATGGTGACCCCATGTGTGTCAGAGTAGAACTGTGCCCCATCGGATTTTCAATGGCTCATTTTTCAGAAATAGACCACAAGACCTTTCTTCTGAGGTGCCTCTGGGTAGACTTGAACCATCAACCTTTCAGTCAGCAGCCAAGCATGTTAACCATTTGCATCACCCAGGGACTCCGAATATAATAGCAAGATAAAATTGGGTAATACCAAAGTAATTAATAAAAAGATAAAAGTTTTTTAAAAATGTTTTTTCTAGTCTGGAGGTAGACAAACTACCTTTTGGGGACCAAATCCAATCCAACTTGTTTTTGTAAATACAGTTTTATAAGAACACAGACATGCTCACTTGTTTATGTACTATCTATGGCTGCTTGCTGCTACAGTGGCAGGCTTGAGTACTTGTGCCTGAGTCTACATGGCCTGCAAAGACTAAAATATTCATAGTCTTCCCAGTACCTCCCAAGCGCCCCCCCCAAAAAAAAAAAAGAAAGAAAGAAAAAGAAAATTGCTAACTCTAGTTCTAGTCAATGGAATATTATGCAGCTGTTTAAAAAAAAAAAAAAAAGATGCTTGAGAAGACTATGTGGCAACAAGGAAAAATATTTATAGTATAAAAAGTGGGATACACTTAATTTCCTTTTGGAAAAAAAAATTTCTTTTAATGGCTTTAAAATATCTTCACCCTAAAGAAGTGGAGCCAGATGTTGAGAAGCTCAGTAACTGTGGTGATTTTGTGGCACTGTTTCTCAGGCTTTTGCCCACAGGTGTTGTGGAGTGAGCAGGAGAGCGAGGAGCAAGGATTCTGCGAGCTGAGTGCCCCCATTCCTGGTGCCCCCAGGACAAAGGCAGAAGTCTTTCTCTGGGCCCCCCACTTTCCAGTCCTCCAGCTCAGACAGGCTCACCGGGTGGGTAGTGGTTTCAAATTCCCAGAGAGGGGCTGGCAGCAAAGCCAGCCTGCCTAGCCCATAAGCCAAACATCTGCTTGGACAAAGACTTGGAAGTCCTACGCCCACAAATATGTACCTCTCTGGGGCTGGAGTCTGGAGTTGCCGAGCGGCCAGCTGCTGTAAGTTTCCATCAGAAAGGCAGGCCTTTGTAGAGGGTGGGGAGGTCCCCCATCTCTCCTCTGCGCACTCTTCTGGGGAGATGGGGCAGAGGGGCCTGACTGTGCCTCCTGTGTCCCAATGGGTGCTCTGGAACCAAATTAGCAAAACTTTATGACTGCAAGGAACATCTCAACTCTCAGGTCTTGCTTTTCCTTCTAGTTACTCTCTTTGGTGTAATCATTTGGCCTGAAAAAAAGATGGCATGGGGAAATGGCAAGGCAGGAAAACTCCTAGCAAGAACAATTACTTGTAAAGAGTTGAGAATGCATTCAATGCTATATTCTGGCTTTCCGTCTCCTTTCTTTAGTTATAAGTATGGGGTGTGGGGAAGGGTGGAAATTCCTGGGCAAAATGACTGTGCCCAGTAAATGTGTATATTTAATTTCTGAGAAAATCTCCAATAAGCTCTCTAAACACAGGGGAAGGGCTTGGTGGAGCTGTTAACAATCAGAGCATTAGGGTCATTGCCAGCAAGGCTCAGGCATCCATAAATTCCATCCAGGTGGGAGAGGTTGGAGTGGAGGGCTCAGAGGGTAGGGAAGGGGCTTTGGCTAACTGCCATGCCATGGTCTGGGTGGCTGATGTTGGCAGCCTCTGGACCATGGAACTTTGCAATGCTCCCAAGACCAACAAGAACCTTGGTGGGTAGGGCAGGGAAATCCTTCCATTGGTTGTTCTTGGCATGTGGATAAGAAACTCTCAAATGCTTCGCTGAGCTGGGACTGAGTTACTGAGCCATTTGCACCACCCCCCATACACATATACTTGCATGCTGGCCCCCCTATCCAGCCCCCAGCCCCAGGATTGATCAGATACCACACTACTGGTGAAGCAGATGGGTTGAATCTCAGCCCCACTTCTTACCAGGAAGCTGGTTAACCTCTCTGTGCCTTAGGTTCCTCATCTGTAAAATAGGTATAACAACCTCAACTTCTCCCACTGGTTATTTGAAGTGACTGAGGAGGTTAATTGTTAGTTTCCTTGTCCTTCCCTCTCTTCTCAGCTTGTCTTCTCTTCCCCATGGCTGTCCTTTCCCACATGGCCCTCTCCCTTCACAAAAACCAACCTCACTGCCATCGAGTTGGATCCAACTCACAGCTACCCCTCTTTGGGTTTCCGAGGTGGTATCTCTGTGGAAGTAGATTGCCCAATCTTCCTTCCAAGGAGTGGCAGGTGGGTTTGAACTGCCAGCCTTCTGGTTAGCAGTCAAGTGCCTTAGGCACTATGCCACCAGAGCTCCCTAACCCTTCCCCATCCCATGCCACCTCACAGTAGGGCAAGTGAAGGAAAGAGAGGGAGGCTAAGTGGTTTTTGTCTCTAACTGTCCTCACTGATTTAAAGGGCTTGCTTCTCACTAGCAGTGGGTGAGTTATTATCTTGGATTTTTCTGCAGTGGTATTTCCTTAGAAGAGAGATCACTCTGCAGGCTTAGTGGCCGAAGACATTTCCCATGGTGTCCTACCTCCTCTAACCTCAGAGTTATAATCTCTCTCCCAGAGGCCTGCTCTGAAGCAGGCACAGGCAGCCTTAACTGCTGGGCTCATCTGGCAAATAGACAGATGTGCCATGACTAATTTAGGCTGCCTGTCCTGCCAGCTGGGCCTGTCTGAAGGCCTTGTCTGGAAGCTGGGATGAAGGTGCAGATGTGCTAACTGTACTCAGTGTCGGGCAGACCTGGTCCTTCTGATGGGCAGGCTCAGACTGCATTGCTCCCGCAGCCTCGCTGGCCCAGTAGTTATCTGGCTTTACTCAGCTCTCAGCCTTAGTGGGAATTCCACACGGGCCACAGACTTGGCAAAGGTTCTCGACAATAACTGCTCTTCTGACCTGAATAAACCCTTCCTCTGGGGACGGTTTCATGGAGGGATTGGGTTGGGAGGTCTTGGCAGTCTGGCCCTGTAGCCACTGGGCTCTAAGACTCCCCCAAGGCCTCAGGGGAAGGGTGTGATCGAAAAGGGCTGACCCAACAGTGAGAACTGCCTTACAGCAGGTTGAGCACAGTACAGAGGAGACAATTCTGAGAGAAGAGTTGAGAGTTCATGTACTTCAGAGTGCTAAGATTCAGTGTGGGTCAAGGAGAGGGGTGGTTGGGTAGGGTCTAAAGTAGGGTGTTAGATGTAGTACTGGGGGACACCAGACTCCATTGGCACAATAAAATAAATAAAAGCCTTGTTCCTCATCCTACATTGGTGAGTAGCGGCCATCTAAGATGCAGTTAATGGTCTCCTAAGATGCAGTTAATGGTCTCCTATCATTGGAAGCGAAGAAGAGTGCAAAAGAAAACAAAAACAAAAAACAAGGGCATTTGGAAGCAATCAGCCCTAGGACAAAACGGCCCTTGAGACCAGAACTAGATGGTGCTTGGCTACCAATGCCAACCACTCAGGAAAGGATCAAATCTGGAGATCCTGGATAGAGTGGGAGGTAAAATGTGGAACAAAATCCAAAAACTCAATAATGACCAGAATTACTGGTCAGATGAAATCTGGTGAGATCCCCATACTATGGTCCTGGGATACATTCTGGGCCTGGAATAAAACTCACTGCCAGGGGCTGGCTCTCAGCCCAATAGTTAATAATATATACATGCACAGCACTCAACTCAGGGTGATGCACCCACCTACTCTATGGAAATGCATCCCTTGGAACAACAGGCCACAGGGCACCAGAGGGGCAACATTCACACCAAGGAAATGTGGGACAAAGAGGAGTGCATAACTATGAGGGGTCAGGGGAAGGGTTACTGGGCAGGGAGGGGAGGAGACTGGGTTAGGGGTGGGCATGGTAAATTGGGAGTGAAGCTAAACGTGCATATAACGTTGAATGTAAAACAAACTCTTAAAATTAAAAAAATAAAGTAGGGTGTTAGACTGTGCCAGTGTTTCTAGAACACCCATGGACAACTTAAGTGGCAATGGAGCCCCTGGCTGGTACAAATCGTTAGTGCTCAATTACTAACTGAATATTTGGTATGAACCCACGAAGAAAGGCCTGCTTATCTGTCTTTCAGAAGTCAGCCATTGAGAACGCTATCAAGCACAGCTCTACTCTGACAAACATGGAGTCACCATGAGTTGGAGTCAGCTCCCCGGCAAATGTTTGGTTTTGGATTTTTGGAAAGAGCTGTGCATCATGCTCCATTTGGGCTCCGTTGAGATAATCTAACCAAAACAAACAAACAAACAAAACAAAAAAACAAACATAAATAACAACCAGGACTCCAATAAATATAGAAAACTGCCCATTTTATCATCTCTTGGACACTCACTATGAACCAAATTGGTGATCTCATTTTTACTGAACTTATCTATAAGGCCATTTTTAGCATTCTATAATTGTTGTTATGTGCCATTGAGTCAGACCCGACTAATAGCGACCCCTCCTTGGGTTTCCCAGGCAGTATCACTACAGAAGTAGATTGCCTAACCTTCCTTCTGAGGAGAGGCTGGAGGGTTTGAACCGCCAGCCTCCTGGTTAACAGCACTATGCTACCAGAGTTCCTAACATTCTATAGCAGTAGTTTGGTTCAAACCCACCAGCCACTCCTCAGAAGGAAGATGGGGCAATCTACTTCTGTAGTGATACTGCCTTGGAAACCCAAGGAGGGGTCGCTATGAGTTGGGCCCGACTCGATGGCAAACAACAACATAGTAGTAGTTCTCAAGTGTGGCCCCTGACCAGCTTTGGCATCACCAGGAAACTTGTTAGAAATGCAAATCCTCGGGCCCCACCCCAGATCTACTGAGTAGAAACTCCGGGGTGGGGCTCAGCCGTCTGTGTGGTAAACAGTCCCTTCCAGAAGATTTGGCAATCACTGCTTCAGCCCATTAAAGATTCTGAGAAATTCTGTTATAAAGAAATCTATTTCGGTTTGCTCTAATGTCTCCCAAGGAGTCTCTGGGTGGTGCAAATGGTTAATGTGCTCAACTACTGACTGAAAGGTTGGAAGTCTGAGTGCACCAAGAGGTGCCTTGGAAGAAAGGACTGGTAATCTACTTCTGAAAAATCAGCCGTTGACAACCCTGTGAAGTACAGTTCTAGTCTGACACACAAGTCAGAATTCACTTGACAACAACTGGTTTGATGTCTCCCAAAGTTACATGGCCACATAACCCTTTTAAGGCATAACATCTATTAGGCTTTCTGAGGAATAAGCTTTGGGAAATGAGAAAGAACAAGGACTGTGTAGTCTGACAGATGTCTCGTGGAATCCCAGTTCTGAGACCCAGCAACCTGAAGAGGCACAAGCTCTCTTCACATCATTAGGTTATTGTAAGCTTTAAATTAGAGACTGTAGTCTTTGTTTCAGAATACTGCTCACTAAACTGTAGCTGTTAATGACAATAATGGTGGCACAAGTGGTTTGTGATTGGCTGCTAAATTAAAGGATGGTGATTTGAAGCCAGCCAACAACTCCAAGGAAGAAAGGCCTGGGAAACTGCTTCCATAAACATTACAGCCAATACTACATCAACAGAACAAAGGACAAGACCCATATTATCATCTATTGATGCAGAAAAATTATTTGATAAAAGCTAACACCCTTTCTGGATGAAAATCCTAAACAGGATTGGAATAGAAGGGAAATTCCTCAATATGATTTAGGGCATATATGAAAAGCCAATAGTCAACTTAATTCTTAATGAAGAAAGACTAAAAGCATTCCTTTTTTTTTTTTTTTTTT
>NW_006921731.1:3959001-3973099 GCF_000298275.1 Orycteropus afer afer
CTTCCTTCCGAGGAGTGGCTGGTGGGTTTGAACCGCCAGCCTTCTGGTTAGCAGTCAAGTGCTTTAGCCACTATGCTACCAGAGCTCCTAGAACATATAAATACACTTGTAAAAACATTGTCTGCCAACCCTATACAGGTCATGGGCACACTCCACCTTCCACAGACATACCTAATCATTCACCCTGTCCACTCATCTATCCACCTGTATATCAATATTTGCCATCACTGACAACACAGTAGTATATGTGCAAAAGGGTTTATCTTTGTTGTCTGTGCCTCCCATGTACCACTCTATGTCTTCCTCTTCCTCAATACCACTGTGTTGATCACTCACATTTGGTACACTGCCCTTCCCTTCACCCAAATGAATACTTGTTTCTATCTATCTAGCAGTGTTCCCTCCTCTCCCTTCCCACCCTTGGTAACCAACAAAGAAAGTTTCCTTCCATATATAAACCTTTCCTTGACTTTTTACAATAACAGACTAATACAATTAAAAGCATTCCTCTTGAAATCAAGAACAATACAAGGACACTTGCTCTCACCATTTCTATTCAATATTTTATTAGAATTCCTACCCAGAGCAATAAGGCAAGAAAAAGAAATAAAGTTTTCCAAATTGGGAAAGAAGAAGTAAATTAACTCTATTCATGAATGTATCATCCTATATATAGAAAATCCTGAAGCATCCACAAGAAAACTTCTAGAGTTAATAGAGGAATTTAGTAAAGTTGCAGGATATAAGGTCAACAAACAAAAATCAGTTGGGTTTCTATAAACCAGGAATGAGAAATCTGAAAGGGAAATTAGGGAAACAATTCCATTTACAATAGCATCCAAGATAATCAAATCCCTAAGAATAAATCTAACAAGGGATGTGAAGGACTTATACAATGGGAACTATAAAACATTGCTGAGAGAGATTAAAAAAGACCTAAATAAATGGAAAGATGTTCCATGTTCATGGACTGGAAGACTTCATACTGTTAATATGTCAACATTACCCAGAATGATCGAGAGATTCAATGCAATCCTGATCAAAATCCCAACAACTTTCTTTACTGGAATTGAAAAGCCAATCCTCAACTTTGTATTGAATGGCAAGCAGCCTTGAATAGCTAAAGCAATGTTGAAAGAGAAGAACAAAGTAGGACTCAGTTCCTGATTTTAAAACATACTATACAGCTACAGTAGTTAAAACAGCCTGGTACTGATAAAAGAACAGACACAAACCAATGGAATAGAATTGAGAATCCAGAAATAAACCCACACATCTATGGTTAACTGATTTTTGACAAGAGTCCATTTGATGGAGAAAGAAAAGCCTCTTCAATAAATAGTACTGGGAAAACTGGATTTCCACATGCAGAAAAATGATACAAGAGCCATGTCTCATACTATACACAAAAACAAATTCAAAATCGATTAAGGACCTAGATGCGCAAACTAAAACCACAAATTTCTTAGAAGAACAAGCAGGAGCAATGCTGTCAGCCTATCTTTTAATAATGGATTACCTAATATAGTAAAAAAAGCATAAACAGCAAAAGATAAAATAAGAAAATGGAACCTCATAAAAATTAACAACTTTTGCTTATCAAAAGACTACCAAAAAGTGAAAAGGCAATTACTGACTGGGAGAATATCTTTAGAAACCATGTATCTGACCTAAATCTAGTAACAATAATATATATAAAACTTCGATAACTTAACAATAAAAAGACAAATAATCTAATCATAAAATGATCAAAGGACCTGAATAGACATTTCATTAAAGAAGACATTCAAATGGTCACCAAACACATAAAAAGATGCTTAGCACCATTAACTATCAGAGAGATGCAAATCAAAACCACAATGAGATACCATTTCCCTCCCACCAGAATGGCTAAGATTAAAAAACAAAAAACTAGAAAATAACAATTGTTGGTGATGATGTGGAGAAAACAGAACTCTTATTCATTGTTGATGGGAATGCAAAATGATACAGCTGTTGTGGAAAACAGTGTGGCAGTTGTTCAGAAAACTAAAAATAGAATTGCCATGTGATCCAGCAATTCCACTCTTTGGTATATACTCAAAAGACTTGAAAGCAGAGACTCAGAGACTTCCACAGCAATGTTCATTTTAGCACTATTCATAATAGCCAAAACACAGAAATAGCCTCAATGCACATCAACAAGTGTATGGATAAACAACATGTGGTTCACACAAACAATGGAGTATTACTCAGCCAGTAGAAGAAATGAAACCTTGATACACGTTACAGTATGGATGGAGCTGGAAGAAATTATGCTGAATGGAATTAGTCAGTCAGAAAGGGTCAAACATTGTATGACTTCACTTATATTTTTATAAAAAAGGCAAATGTATAGAGAAGAAAGTTTATCAGTAGCTCCCAGCCACCACTCATCTGTCAGTTTGTTGTACTGTGGCGGCTTGCGTGTTGTATGATGCTGGAAGCTATGCCACCAATATTTCAAATACCAGCCAGGGTCACCCATGGCGGACAGGTTTCAGTGGAGCTTCCAGAGAACGACAGACTAGGAAGGAGGACCTAGCAATTTACTTTTGAAAATATTGGCCAGTGAAAATCTTATGAATAGCAATGGAACACTGTCTGATACAGTGCTCGAAGCTGAGTTTCTCAGGTTGGAAGGCATTCAAAATACGACTGAGGAAGAGCTGCCTCCTCAAAGTAGAGTTGAACTTAATGATAGAGATGGAGTAAAGCTTTTGGGATTTTCATTTGCTGTTGTGTCATGACTCAAAAGGAACAGCTGTAAACATCTATTAATAGTCAGAACATGGAACAGACAAAG
This sequence comes from Orycteropus afer afer, assembly GCF_000298275.1. Classification (NCBI taxonomy): domain Eukaryota; kingdom Metazoa; phylum Chordata; class Mammalia; order Tubulidentata; family Orycteropodidae; genus Orycteropus; species Orycteropus afer. The sequence goes on from NW_006921731.1 coordinate 3,961,826, forward strand.
TATGTTATCTAGGAACATTGAAAACTGTCAAAAATGAAATAGAACACATAAAGATCAATATACTAGGCATTACTGAGCTGAAATGGACTGATGATGGTCATTTTGAATCAGACACTCATGTGGCCTACTATGTCAGGAATGACAAATTGAAAAGGAATGGTATCACATTCATTGTCAAAAAGAACTTTTCAAGATCTATCTTGAAGTACAATGTTGTCACTGACAGGATAATATCTATATGCCTACAAGGAAGACCAGTTAATACAATGCTATTCAAACTGACATACCAACACTAATGCCAATGATGAAGAAATTGAAGACATTAACCAACTTCTGCAGTATGAAATTGATCAAACATACACAAGATGCATTATAATCACTGGTGACTGGAATGTGAAAGTTGGGAACAAAGAAGAAGGGTATATGTTGTTGGAAAATATGGCCTTGGTAACAGAAATGACACTGCAGAGCACATGACAGAATTCTGCAAGACCAAGTTATTCATTGCAAATACTTTTTTCAACAACATAAATGGTGACTATACACATGTGACCTCACCAGACAGAATACACAGGAATGTTATTGACTAAATCTGTGGAAAAAGACAATGGAGAAGCTCAACATCATCAGTCAGAAAAAGGCCAGGGGCTGACTGCTCACATGGAAGTTCAAATTGAAGCTGAAGAAAACTTAAACAAGTCCATGAGAGCCAAGATATGACTTTCACTACATCCCATTTGAATTTAGAAACCATCTTAAGAATAGATTTGATGCACTGAACACTAATGACCAAAGACCAGACAAGCTGTGGGATGACATCAAGGATATTATACAAGCAGAAAGCAAAAGGTCATTAAAAGGACAGGAAAGAAAGAAAATACCAAAAGGATGTCAGAAGAGATACTAAAACTTAATCTTGAATGTAGAGTAGCTAAAGTGATTGGAAGAATTTATGAAGTAAAAGAGCTCAACAGAATATTTCTAAGGGTGGCTGGAGAAGACTAACACATATAATGGAATGTGCAAAGGCTTGGAGTTAGAAAAATAAAGGGGATATGCTCGGCATTTCTCAAGGTGAAAGAGCAGAAACAAACAAACAAACAGATAAAAGCCTTGAGCTGCAATATTGAAAGATTCTATCAACAAAATACCGAACAACACAGGAAGCATTAAAGGAAGATGGAAAAATACACAGAATCACTGTACCAAAAAAAATTGGTTGTTGTTCAACCATTTCAGTTAGTATATGCTCAAGAAGTGATGTTATTGAAGGAAGAAATCCAAGCTGCACAGAAGGTATTGGCAAAAAACAAGGCTCCAGGAATTGATGGAATACCAATTGAGATATTTCAACAAATGCATGCAGCACTGGAAGTGCTCACTTGTCTATGCTAAGAAATTTGGAAGACTGTTACCTGGCCAACTGACTAGAATGTCTATATGCCTACAAGGAAGAATGTGCCCAGTCTAAAAAAAAAGGTGGTCTAACAGAATGCAGAAATTATTGAACAGTATCATTAATATCATATGCAATCAATATCATTTGCTGAAGATATTATTAAAAAATGGTTGCAGCAGTACATAGGCTCACTCCCCTCAAAAAACTCACTGCCGTCAAGTGAGATCCAGCTCACAGTGAGACCTCCTAGGGTTTCCGAGGCAGTATCACTATGAAAGTAGATTGCCTAACCTTCCCTCTAAGGAGTGGCTGGTGAGTTTGAATTGCCAGCCTTCTGGTTAGCAGCCAAATGCCTTAGGCACTACGCCACCAGAGGAGTCAAAATTAACTCAATGACACCTAACAACACCACCACCAGAGGCAAGAGGGAGGGGGAAGGGAGAGTTAATGGTAATAGAAATATCTCATTGATTAAGGGTAGGGTTGCACAGTGATTATTGTAATTGCTGTCAGTAAGCTGTACACCTGAATTGGCAAAAGGTATGTGCCAGACATATTTAGAACAATGACAAGACAAAAAGAAAAAAAAAGAGTAGCTGCTTAGGCTGCTTATGTTCAACCAAAGACCTCATAGGATTTGGTTCTCTGGTTTGGAGGTTTAGGGTCATGGTTTCATGGGACATCCCAGTTAAGCCCATTTCAGTGGTTTACTGTCTCTGTTCTACCTCCTAGATTGATGGATAGTATCTGAGGTCTTAAAAAGCTTGCAAGCAGCCATCCAAGGTACAATAATTGGTCTCTATTCTCCTGGAACAACAGAGGAAGAAGGAAAGTCAGGAATAAGAGGACCACATGGAACGTGTGGCTAATATCCTTCATAAGCAACTGTTTCCTTTGCTAGGAGACCAGAAGAACTGGATGGTGCCCTGCTACCATGACTGAATATTTTGATCAAAGATTGTATAGAAGAATCCTGATTCAAAGTGGGAAAATGCAGAACAGAATTCCAAATTCTCATGGACTGCAGGCTTTCTGGAGCCATGGAGGCTGGATACACCCCTGAAACTGCTGCCCTGAGATTATCTTTAAACCTTAAACCCAAAATATCTCCTGAAATCTTCTGAAAACCAAATAATAGTTTAGGTTAGCTAGTAAAAAACATCTGCCTTGAGCATTAAGTGCTTTTAAGAACTATGTATATGGGATCAAATTGACAACAGCAACTTGAAAGATTATATAGGAACCTTGTTAATGTTGTTGTTGTTATGTGCCGTCAAGTCAGACCCGACTCACAGCGACCCCTCCTTGGGTTTCCGAGGCAGTATCGCTATGGAAGTAGATTGTCCATCTTCCTTCCGAGGAGTGGCTGGTGGGTTTGAACCACCAGCCTTCTGGTTAGCAGTCAAGTGCCTTAGGCACTATGGTACCAGAGCTCCTGTTAGGAGCTGTGAATTTATGTTAATGGGGGAGGAAAAACTCAGAAAAGGAGTTGAGAATGGTTGCCCAACTCTAAGAATGTAATTAATGTCACTAAATGGTACATGTAGAAACAGCTGAATTGATGTATGCCTCGCTGTATATGTATATTCTCAACAATAAGATTACTGCCAAGAAACACTATTGAGTAATTCTACTCTGTAACACATGGGGTCACCATAAATCAGAATTGACTCAAGAGCTATGAGGTTTATTTTTTAAATGATGCTAAATAGCCATGTGCTGCCAATACTGTTTCAGTATAATTTTTCACCTCTCTTTTTGTTTTCCATTTTTTCATGAGTTCCTGTTAGGATCTGGGGTTTCACATATCCTCTATACTCCTGGGTTCTCAAGTTCAATGCCCTGACCACTTCTAAAAAAGTTTATTGCCTTTCACCAGGGGAACAAAAATCAAGGCTCTGGGCTGAAACTAGCTCTGTTAGCTGTTCTAGACTGCCTTTATGAGAAAAAGGAAGTACACAGACCATGCAGGATGGCTGGCACACATGTCCACCTAACATGGCTGCTCATGGGGTTCAGGCAGAGCAGTTCATGGTCCACAACCTACATCCACCTTAATAGTGGACATATAGACATATGGCATATAGACATATGGCCGATAGCCAGTCATGGCTACCTCATTGTCCTTTATTGGGATTGACTCCCCAGCTCTAAGGAGATAAACAGAGAATTAAGTAAGAGCATCCAGTCTTCTTTCTTACTGGAAAAAAACAACAAACAGGGTTCTATAAATCAACATCATCTAGGAAAAGAACATTGGATTTAGAGTCAGCAAACCTCATTTCTAATCTCAGCCCTGCCCATTAGAAGCTATGGGACACTGAAAAATTTACCTAACCTCTACTGAATCTCAAATTCCTCATCTGTAAAATAAGGCTGGCAAAATTCACCCCACAAGGCAACTATGCGAATTTAACAAAGAACATGAAAGAGTTTGGAACAGAGCAGGAGCTTAAATGTGGAAGTGGAATGTCAACAATCTTCTCTGTGAAACGCCCATCCAAACTGCCCATTTAATTTAGTTCAAATATTCATCCATTCATTCATTCACTCAGTCATTCATGTACCACATACCAAGAACCTTGTATATATGACCTACCACTCATCTGTTAACCTATGTACTATGGTAGCTTGTGTTTTGCTGGAAGCTAAGCCATCAGCATTTCAAACACCAGCAGTGTCACCCATGGTGGGCAGGTTTCATAGAAGCTTCCTGACTAAGCAGAGTAGGAAGAATGGCCTGGTCATCTACTTCCAGAACTCAGCCGATGAAAACCCGATGGATCACAACAGAACACTATCCTATATAGCGCTGGAAGATGATCCCCCTACGTTGGAAGGTACCCAAAAAGCACAGTGGCTACAACAATGGACTCGAGTACACCAGTGATTATGAAGATGGTGCAGGACTAGGCTACGTGGGGTCACTATGAGTCGGAGGTGACTTGGTGTCAACTAATAACTACTGTCTCTGATATACTGCCAATATGGGGATGAACAAGAGGTCTGGTTTTGTTTTGGTTATTGTTGTTTATACATTTCCGCTGTGTCAGAAATAGTTCCCAAAGTTGACTATAGGCAAGGGCTTAGGATCTCAGGCTGCTTTTGTGTCAGTTCATATAGTAAACATATATTTGGGGGTCCCATCCCATAGAATCTAATTCCAACTTACAGCTACCCTATAGGCCAGGGTAGAACTTCTCCATAGGGTTTTTAGGGTTGTAAATATTTACAGAAGCAGACTGCCACATCTTTCTTTCATGGAGTGCCTGGTGAGTTTGAACCATTGACCTCTCTGTTAGCAGCTGAACTGCACTGCAACACCAGAACTCTTTATTCAGAATTAAAATATGGTCTCAGATTGGCATATCTGTCCTTAGGAATGGCAATGAATACAGGACCTTTTGGAAATGCCACAATGACTTAAAGTAGTCATCTTTCAACTTACAATTACCCAGGATTTGTACTTTAAGGACAGACAGCTATAGGATAGTGGCTATACGACAGGGCTAGGTAAGGAGACTAGTTTATAAAACATGGTAATTGTAACAGAAATTTTAAAATTTTAGTCTTGAGTTAATGTATTCTTTGTAGGAAAGGGCTCTTTTAAACATCACTGCCAAGTTGGAGGCAGAGAAAATGAATTTTGTGCTTGTATCTTAGAGTTCTCAGGTAAAAAACATAGAAAGGCTGGGGCCATGACTTGTAGTGATACCAGCCCCATGTGGGACCAGGCTTATGCTTCTCGTTTTGCCTCCTGTGGTGCAGTTTAAGGACAATTTCTAACCTAAAGATCGGCAGTTCAAACCCACCCAGCAATGCTGTGAAAAAGGCTTGGTGATCTTTTTCTGTAAAGATTACAGCCACTGAAAATCCTATGGAGTAGTTCTACTTTGTAACACATGGGGTTACTATGAGTTCAAATTGACTCAGTGGCAATGGGTTTGGTTTTTTGTTTTCTGGGGCAGTTTAAGACAGAGCGATCTGCAAGGCTTTCATTTCCCAAATGTTGGCTTCTCTTGTCTTTTCTCAAAACAGCTTTCCCAAGCGGCTTAAAGCCCAACAGCACATCTTCCATGGAGGGAGCTCTTGAAAGTACAGTTCAAATCAGGTGAGACCTGGGATCAAAAGCCATAGCTAGCTGCTTTTGGCCCTTAGGATGAAGTCTTAAGTTCATACCATTGACTACAGGTGTAGTGTGTTCTGCTTGTTTGATTTCCAGGTGCTTGGCATGTAACACAGCTAATCGATTTTTGACTGATGAATGCATGGGTGACATGACTCTCTAGGAAGTTGCCCCTGGTTACATCACCAGCCTTGGTCCCCAACTCCCCAACATGCAACTGTTTCTTTAAATCCTCTAACTGCACCATACTGTTTCCAACTTATGCCCTTTTTATCTTACAGCCCAATGTCTGGGAGTCTCCTAGTCACTCTTCACAGTCCAGCTTGTGCCTCACCTCCTCCTAGAAGCCCACCCTGACTCCCTAAGCAATGCTAGACGTCTCTTCTCTGTGCTTTGACTGTTGGTTGCCTGTCTTCACTGGACTGTAAGCCTCTGGAGGCCAACAGCAGTGCCAGGCACAGATTAAGTAAGTTGCAAATATCTCCTGAATACATGAATGCATGAATACATGAATGCAGGAGCAAAGCCATGTGATGGGGCCCTGACCATGCAGCCCTGCGCCTGGACAGTTTAAGCCATACCCAGACATGTGGGAGAGACTTACATATTCCACGTCTTTGGATGGATCCCCAATACTGCCGTTGGTGGTTGGGGCGGTGGTCTCTGCACCCTCTGGCTTTTCCTGTTGCTTCCCTTCCTCCTTGGGCAAGCCGCCCTGCCCTGGGAGGGCCACTTCTCCCACACCGAGGGCCTCGGTCTTATATTTCTTGACAAATTCCTCCATCACTTTCAACTCATTCTCCAAAAGTCCGCGGCAGCGCGAGGGGTCCTGGTCATAAATGGGCAGCTGATGCATGAGCTGGCGCCGGCGGTAATAGGCACCCTCGGTCCCGGTCACTGGCTGCTTCTCCTTTGGGATGAGCTCCATGTACTGGAGGCCCTGAGGAGAAGGAAGAGGAAGAAGATAATGTGAGGTGGGCCTGGCTCGACTGGTCTTTGGACTCAACCTGTCGAGTGGGGCCAGCGTGAAAACACTGCAATATTTCCTAATATTACCTACCACCTTTAAGATACATAGTTTTTATATTTAACTTAAAGTAACATTTTCCCCCAAATTATCAAAGCAATACATGCCACTGTCTCTACTAAGAAAACAGATTAAGAGAAGGAATTAAAAGGAAAAAAATATACATTGTTTACTTTGTGTTCTGTATGTGCCATGTTGTCGAAAATATTCTGTATCTTGATCTTGATGAGAGTTAAAATTCATCAAGGTATGCATGCAAGTTTCATGGACTTCATGTATGTACTGAATTTAAAAAGTATTTTAAAAATTATGCTTCAATACACAGTAACAGCTTGTCAACAGTTTTGTGTTTAACCTTTCAGACCTTTTGCAATTATATTTATTAAAATTTGTTTATTTTCCATTTGTGTGTGTGTGTGTGTGTGTGTGAGTCTGCCATTTAGAAGGATCCTCTCAATTTTATTAGAAGGTCCTCGATAGAATGGGGCAAAGATGTGGAACAAAACTCAAAATCATAAAACAACAACAACAACAACAACAATGAAACAAGCTTATTGATCAGACAGAGACTGGTAGAACCCCTGAGGCTATGGCCCTGTGTTACAACTTCAGACCTGGAACCTAACTCAATCCATAGCTGAATTTTCAGTCACACAAGAGGTCTACAAGGTGAACGATAACCCTAGAAAGGTAGACACGTCTTAGAAATCACTTATTCCATATTGTTGTTGTTGTTGTTATGTGCCATCGAGTCAGCCCCGACTCATAGTGACCCCTTCTTGGGTTTCCGAGGCAGTATCACTACGGAAGTAGGATTGCCCAACCTTCCTTCCGAGGAGTGGCTGGTGGGTTTGAACCGCCAGCCTTCTGGTTAGCATTCAAGTGCTTTAGCCACTATGCTACCAGAGCTCCATATTAAAGGGCAGCATTTGCTCAAGGTCAAAGTTCAGAAGGCAGGAAGGGTGAGGAGAGGAGGAATGGAAACAGAAACACGAGGAAGTGGGAGGAGTGATGTTACATTGAGGGGATTGGAATCAATGACATGAAACAAAACGTGTGAATTGTTGAATGGAAAACTGATTTGTTCTATAAACATTCTATAAACTTGTTCTATAAATCGCAATATAAGGTTTAGAAAGAGAAGGATTCCTTGATCAGTGGGCTACATTTCTCTAATGATTGTGATAGCCCAAGTTCACAGAGTAGGACAGAGAATAATTTGGTGCACACAAAAAAAGAAACCCGTTTGAATGTACAAATATATGCTCTGTTCATCGACTAGAAAGATCTCTGCTTGTTAATACATATTATTTTACTGCTTATTCTCCAAACTTTCATTTTTGGATGGCACTGGGAAGAGGAAAGAAAATGCAAAAATCCATCACCATCAAATTCATTCCATCTCATGACAACCCCACGCGTAACAGAGTAGAACTGCTTCATAAGGTTTACTTGACTGTGATCTTCACAGAAGCAGGTCTCCACATCCTTCTTCCATGGTGCTGCTGGGTGGATTCCAAATGCCAAAAGAGTCTCTTTACTTGTGGCTAAGGTTTTCCCTAAGAATTTGAAGCCAAGAACATTTTGTTTTGTTTTCTGACTTGCAAGTCATGGTTGCTGTTGTCATGTGCCATCGAGTTGGACCCGACTCATAGCGACCCCTCCCTGGGTTTTCAAGGCAGTATCCCTATGGAAGTAGATTGCCCAACCTTCCTTCTGAGGGGCGTCTGGGGGGTCTGAACCTCCAGCCTTCTGGTTAGCAGTCAAGTGCCTTAGGTACTACGCTACTAGAGCTCCCGCAAGTCATGGTATTAACTACTACTAAACAAGTTTGCCTCTTTCACCAAACCAGAGTTGCTACTTTGAAACCTCTTCTTTAGCATCACTTGCTGGACAGAGACCACTGGGTAAGCCTATTAAAATACAATGACAGAAGTAATACAAACTAGCTGACCTCATGTGGGACCGTCTCCTCACTGGCCCAACAATGCTGTACTTATTTCTGCCTGGCATCACAGAAATACCCTCTCTGAAAGGAAAAGCCCAATCTCATCTTTCTTGTACTTATAAGAAGTACCATATGATTCGGCCACTCCCTATTCCTTAACTAGAGTCCCTGGGTGGTGCTAACAGTTAGTGCACTTGGCTGCTAACCAAAAGGTTGGAGGCTCAAGTCTACCCAGAGGCCCCTCAGAAGAAAGGCCAGGTGATCTACTTCTGAAAAATCAGCCACTGAAAACCCTGTGGAGCATAATTCTACTGTGGCACACCCGGGGTCACCAGGAGTAGGAGTTGACATGATGGCAACTGGACTGATTTTTATTCTTTAATCATTTCTAGGATGTTAGATGTAAGCCATCCATTCCTTGAGGACAGGTTATCTCCTTTCTACATTAGTAGCAAGAGCAAAGGCTCTGGAATAAGCCTGTGCTCACTGAAATCCTGTAGTATGTAATGCTAATTGTTATTAGCTGTCAGAGATGCCCATGCACCCCAGGCACAATGTAACAGAATACTGCCTGGTCCAGTGTCATCTCCCATGATTGATTGTAGATCACATGGTTGTGATCCTTAGGGTGATTTTTTTCCCCCCAAAAATGAGGATACCAGTCTATTCCTAGGGTGATTTCTGGAAGTAGACCTCCAGGCCTTTCTTCCTAGTCTACCTTAGTGTTCTGGTTACCTCGTGCCACTCTGACAAGAATATACCACAAATGGGATGGCCTTAACAAACAGGAGTTTTATTCTCTCACAGTTTGGGAGGTTAGAAGTCTGAGTTTAAAGTGCCAGGCTCTAGGGGCTTTGTGAAAGCCCCTCGACCTTGGGCTTCAGCTCTGCCTCCTGTTCTCAGCCCATTGGAACTTCAGGCATCTCTTCACTCATGCAGCTACTGGGTACTGAGGCTAACAAGCCCAAGGTCGACAAATAAAATGGCACAGTCCTGATGTTACCAACCCACACAGCAGGCCATTCATTCAAGTTCATTGAAAGTTCCAAGGTCAGCAAAACATGGCAGGCTGCTGAACAATGACATGGCTACATGCAGGATTCAAGCATGCCATATGCTAGAGACCATTCCCTAAGGCTTCTCTTTATATATAGGAAGCAAAACACAGCCCTAAGGCAGCTACTCAGCTGCTCAGAGTAGATTCCACCATGGGGTTGATTACCAGTCTCATCATGGGGAATACTATATCCAGCTGCCCAGACACTCAACCAGGCCTAAGCAAGTTGACACACAAACTGAACTACAACACTTATATGGAAGATCTGCTGAAACCTGTTCAATATCACAGCAACACACACATCACCAGTGACAAATGTGTGGTGGCTGTGCATGAGATATACTGGGTGAGAATTGAACCTAGGTCTCCTGCATGAAAGGTAAAAATTCTACCACTGAACGCCCCCCACCCCCATATATTGTTGTTGTTAGGTGCCACTGTATCAGCTCTAACTCATAGTGACCCTATGTACAACAGAACAAAACACTGCCTCACAATATTTGCTATACCTGGAAGCCTCACAATATTTGCTATATCTGAAAGCCTCACAATATTTGCTATACCTGAGCCCATAGTTGCAGCCACCGTGTTAATCCATTTCATTGAAGGCCTTCCCATTTTCAATGACCCTCCACTTTACCAACCATGATATTCTTCTACAGGGAATGGTCCCTTATGACAACATGACCAAAGTAGGTGAGACAAAGTCTGGCCATTCTGACTTCCAAGGAGCATTCTGACTGTACTTCTTCCAGGACAGATTTGTCCTAAGAGTATACACAATAATATTACACTTTGCCCCCCATATACTATATAGTAGGTAGTATAATATATAGTAATACAACGTAGGATTGTTATTAAAAGCCCAGGAACTGAACAGAGGAGCAGTCAGCCGCAGGGATCCAGGTGAGGAGACAGAACCCAGGCACACCCAAAGCAGCAGGATGGGAGAGTGGGAGAAAGGGGATTAAAAGGCCAGGAACCTCGACAGAGGAGGAGTCAGCTGCAGGAACCCAGGTGAGGGTGGTATGAGAGGTTTCCAACAGGGAGACAAATCTGTCTGTTGGTTTGTCCTACCGTGGTGACGTGTTGATGTGAGTTTTGAGACTGAGCCACTGGTGTTTCAAACCCAGCAGGATGCATATAGTGCACAGGTATCAGCCCAGCTTACAGACTGAGACAGACTAGGAAGAAGGAAGAGGCTGTCCACTTCTCAAAGAATTGGCCAGGGAAAACCTTATGAACGGCAAAGAAACACTGCTTGATATGTTACCGTGCAACTTTATGAATAGTCTGGTTAGGTTAGAAGCCTCTCAAAATAGGACTGGAAAAAGAGCTGCATCATCTGAGTAAACACAGCCTTACTCATATGGATAAGGTAAAGCTCTCAAGACCTCCATTTGCTAATGTGGCACCACTCAAATTGAAGAGAAACAGCTGCAGACATCTATTAATCATCGGAACATGGAATGTATGAAATATGAATCTAGGAAAACTGGAAGTTGTCAAAAATGAAATGGAATGCATAAAGATTGATATCCTTGGCATTAGTGAGCTGAAATGGATTGATTTTGGCCACTTTGAATCGGACAACCACGTGATCTACTATGCTGGGAATGACAGTTTGAAGACGAATGGCGAGGCATTCATCATCACAAAGGATGTTTCAAGATCTGTCCTGAAGTACAATGCTGTCAGTGATAGGATAATATCCATA
>NW_006921731.1:3975434-4007127 GCF_000298275.1 Orycteropus afer afer
CGATGAAAGAGGGGGAGGCCTTCAACGAGATGGATTGACCCGGTGGCTGTGATGATGGGCTCAAGTACAGCAGGGATCATGGAGCTGGCGTGGGATCGGGCAGTGTTTCATTCTGCTGTGCATGGGGTCGCTATGAGTCAGAAACGACTCGACAGCACCTAACAACAACAACAACAGGATTGTTGTCGGATTGAGTAACAGATCTACAGCACTTGGCACTTAATAAGCACTGCATACAGGACATTGATCTGCCCTTTTCTTTCTGGGCTTTTCTATCTTTGAAAACCTGGGATTGCAGTTATATTTACCAGTTACATACTTAAAAACAGTCTTTCTCAAATGATAAAGCATATAAGAACCATGTAGAAAAGTTACTAGAAATGTAGATTCCCAGGCGTCAATGCCCAGGGATTCTGATCCCATAAGTGGGTTGTAGAGTTGAGAAATTTGCATTTTAAACAAGAACTACTGCTCCAATGTACCATTGGCAAGAAAGAAATTTGTCAGATAAACCAACTGTGCTCGTCAAGCACCAAGGCAGAGATCAGAGCAAGGGCTGGTGAACAATTTCAGTTTCTGCAGGCTTTTGCAAAGCTACAATTTTCAAGGAAGAGATGTGAATTCTGTAAAACCTGACAGAGAGCTAAATGAGTGTTTAAACCCATTGAAAATCCATTTCTGTTAAACTGATTCCAACTCATAGTGACCCTATAGGACAGAGTAGAACTGCCCCACAGGATTTCTAAGGCTGAGCTCTGATGGTGTAGTGGTTAAGGCATTTGGCTGATAACCAAAACGTCGGTGGTTCAAACACACCAGCTGCTCCATGGAAGAAAGATGAAGCCATCTGCTTCCATAAAGATTTACACCCTTGGAAACCCAATGAGGGTCACTATGAGTAGGAATAGACTCTATGGCAGTGAGTAATCTTTACAGAAGCAAACTGCCACATCTTTCTCCTGTGGAGCAGCTGGTGGGTTCATACTGCTGACCTTTTGGTTAGCAGCCAAGCACTTAAAAAGTGCGCCACCAAGGTTCCTGTACTCTCTCCCAAGTTGTAGTCACAGATTCATGTCCTTGATGAGAATGATCATTGCATGAAAGTGGATGTTCATTTTTCAATTTGTTGGCTTTGCAAAATAGATTTTGTTTCCTTCAAAACTGAAAATTTTTCCTTCATTGACTTCATGACTGTGCTCCTAATTAAAAAAAAAAATTAATCTAGTTTAAGATTGCTTTTCTTAAAAAAATAATTAAATCATTATTGGCATATGGTATCCATGGTTTATTCATTTAAAATCATTCAAGGGAACCTTCAAAGAGTAGAATCAGCAGTCTCAAGTCAATATCATTTCCACATCAATATAACTGATAATCATCTCGATATTAATGTGTCCACAGATAATTGTCCATTTTTAAAAAATGAACAGAAATTGTACACTTGGATTGTGTTCAAGGGGGGTGAAGATTTAAGAAGATATCAAGGTCAAGGCCACAGCATGAAAGCGTGAAAGACAAATTATTTATCATTGACAATTGTTTTCCATGTCTGTGCCTGACCCTGGCTACCCTCTCCTTACCCCCTTCCCTTCACCATGCTGCTTGACTCCCCCTTTGCCAAAGTGGCTGCCCATATTTTGCTTCTTAAAACCAACATGCTCCATAGCTAACATCTTGGGGCCTGACTCCTTTTGGAATTATGGAAATCAACAATAGAAAGTCTTACTGAGATTGATAATGGGCAGTCTCAATTGGTTGTCAGATTTTAGGAAGTAGGAGTGAGGAATCAGGGAGGGGCTGGGGAGACTCCTCTAGAGCCTAGCACTTGTTAGGTTTCACCATAGTGAAATAGTGAGAAGAGGATTTTTAGAAAAGGGAGAGGCAAGTGACTTAAGTCTTATAGGACTCAAATTGAGAGGTATCTGTGATGGTAGTGGGGTCCCTGAGTGGTGCAAACAGTTGGCACAGTAAACAGCTAAACCAAAGTTGGAGGTTCGAGTACACCCAGAGGTGCCTCGGAAGAAAGCCCTGGTGACATATTTCCAAAAAATAAGTCACTGAAAACCCTATGGACACAGCTCTATTCTGACACACATGGGGTTGCCATGAGTCAGAGGTGTCTTGACAACAACTGGGTTACTGTTTGTGATGGCTGTGGATGACCCATTGGTGGTTCTCCACTGGCTTCTGGAGAGGGAGGGCACCTGAAATGCCTTCTGGCATTGTGGGCTCAACGTATATCCTGTTATTCTCTGGTATGTTTGCAAAGTCCTTAACGCTATTCCAGGTGCTTGTGATATCACACATGTGATAGCCTGGAGTGGTGGACAGAGCCCAGGGTGTCAAGAAATCTGGGTTCTAGGTCCAGATCTGTGTAAGGTTGAGAAGGTACCTAACTGCTCTGGCCCTGAGTTTACTCATCTGCAATGTCCAGCATAGATTTCATTATCATTAGAGTCTCAACCATCATGAGAAGTCTGTGACTACTTCACTTGAATCTCATCATCGCTAAGTAAAAGAGGAAGAGCAACATCACTAACCTGAGTTTACAGCCCAGGGAAGGGGCCAAACTAGGCGTTTGGATTCTGATTGGCCGAAGAGGCCAGCATCCTACACCCAACACAGGGACAAACACAGCCTGGGGGAATCACAGCTGACTGTCTGGGAAGGACATATTGCTGACCCAGTGTTGGGAAGACTAGGGCTCCTAGAAGTTGTTTCTTGGGGACTGTGATATTGCACGTGGCTAACAGCACACAGGAACATTGGTGGTGCAATGGCTTAAGCACTCAGCTGCTAACCAAAAGGTTGGTAGTTTGAATCCACCAGTGGCTCTGTGAGAAGAGACCTGGTGATCTGTTTCTATAAAGATTACAGCCTAGGAAACCCTATGGAACAGTTCTACTCTGTCACATGGGGTCAATATGAGTTGGAATCAACTCAACAGCACCTAACAGCAACAGCCAGCACAAATTAGCAAGATAGATAGGGCTGTAGGACCTAGTCACAAATTTTCTTGTGAAAGCAAAGATTCTGGACTGCCCTTGGATTCTGATTTAAGAAGCCTGGAGGGGCTCAGGACTGCACACTTTAGCAGACACCCTCAGGTGAGTCTGAATCAGACCAATCCAAGGTTCGGGTTCTTCTGGGGACAGTGGGTAAGGGGAGGGATTGTGGCCATCAGATGGCAATTAAAAAAAGAAAGAAAAGAAAAAAAACTCACTGCCTTTGAGTTGGATCTGACTCATAGTGACCCCTCCTTGGGTTTCCGAGGTGGTATCACTATAGAAGTAGATTTCCCAACTTTCCTTCCAAGGAGTAGCTGGTGGATTTGAACCACCAGACTTTTGGTTAGCAGTCAGATGCCTTAGGCACTACACCACCAGAGCTCCTTCAGAAGGCAAGGGAAGTGGCACATAGGTTGGGCCAGGGCATAGGGCCCTGGGGGGATAGGTTAGAAGGTAGATGCAGGGTGTCATAATACTCACATCATCTTCTTCCTATTATTATTCCTATTATTATCCAGGGCCTGCCCTACTCCTAGGAACTAAGGGGGAATTAGGGAGAAGTGGGAACCAGAAGCTCTGCTAGAATAGACATTCATGCCTGGCCAACATGCTACTAAGTCCAAGTGATGAAGCAGCCCCAGTTGCAAGGTGGATTTTCATGGAAGAGCAATCACTTCTGCATATGAAGGCTGTTGACTCTCCTAGGTTGAATGTGGTTGTTGTTGGTAGGTGTCATCGCATTTGCCCTGACTCACAGTGACCCCGTGTACAACAGAAGGAAACTGCCTGGTCCCACACCATCCTCACAATCTTTGCTAGGCTTTAGCCCATTGTTGCAGCCACTGTGTCAATACATTTTATTGAGGATCTTCCCCCTTTTCTTCTGACCCTCTACTTAGCAAGCCTTCTATCTTTCTCCAGGGATTGGTCCTTTCTGACAATATGACCAAAATAAGTGAGACAAAGTCTGGCTATTCTCACTTTAAGGAGCATTTGGGCTGTAATTCTTCCAAGAAGGAGCTCTGGTGGTGTAGTGCCTAAGGCACCTGACTGCTAACCAGAAGGCTAGTGGTTCAAACCCACCAGCCACTCCTCAGAAGGAAGGTTGGGCAATCCTACTCCTATAGTGATACTGCCTCGGAAACCCAAGGAGGGGTTGCTATGAGTCGGGGCCGACTCGACGGCACATAATAACAACAACAACTGCCTTGGAAACTCAAGGAGGGGTTGCTATAAGCTGGATCCGACTCTGACGGCGAGTTTGGTTTGGCTTTTCAGTCTTCCAAGACAGATTTGTTCCTTCTTCTGACAGTCCATGCATGGCATTTTCAGTATTCTTTACCAACATTTAATGATTCAAATGCATTTGATGATTCAAGTGCATTTGATGATTCAAATGCATCAATTCTTCTGCAGTTTTCCTTCATTGTCTAGCTTTCACATGCATATGGGGCAATCGGATTAGGCACACCCTAGTCTTCAAAATGACATTTTTGCTCTTTAATATTTTAAAGAGGTCTTTTTCTCCATTTATCATGATGTTGCTTATTGGTCCAGTTGTGAAGATTTTTTTTTTTTAATGTTATTGTGATTTGGGTGAAAGTTTCCAAAGTAGATTCATCTTCCATACAGCAGTTCACATACACTTTGTTTCATGACATTGACTATAATCTCCCACAATGCACCAGATCTCATCCCACTTCTTCCCCATAGCCACCTCTTCCCTGTGTCCTTCCCTCCCATGCACTCCTGACGCCCCCACCCCACTGAGCTGTCTTCCTGTACATACACAGCCGTTCTATTCTCCCATGATTGATCACTGTAAGGAGGGTATCTACCTAATGTAAATGTTCAGTTCATATGTCTGTCTTTTGTTTGGCTGGAAGTTACAGGAGTGGGTTCAATTCCAGACTTGAAGGGCAGCGAGGGGCCATAGTTTCAGGAGTTTCAGCAGGCTCTATCAGACCAGCAAACCTGGTCCCTTATTTTATGATTTTGAGTTTTGCTCCACATTGCTCTCTGTTTTGGTTACCTAGTGCCACTCTGACAGGAAACATACCACAAATGGGATGGTCTTACCAAACAGGAGTTTATTCTTACAATTTGGAGGCTTTAAGTCCAAGTTCAAAGTGCCAAGCTCTAGGGGCTGTGTGAAAGAAAGCCCCTCAGCCTTGGGGTCCAGCTCTGACTCCTGCGCCCACTGGAGCTAGAGGCATTTCTTCATTCAGACAGCTGCTGGCTGCTGAGGCTGAGAAGCCTCAAGGTTGACAAGTAAAAAGGCACAGTCCTGATGTTACCAACCCACACAGCAGGGCCATTAACTTAAGTCCATTGTAAGTCCCAAGGTTGGCAGAGCATAGCAGGCTGCTGAGCAATGACATGGCTACATGCAAGGTCCAAATGTGCCATAGGCTAAAGAGCATTCTCCAAGGCTTCTGCTCATTTACAGAAAGCAGACCACATCCCAAAGGCAGCTACTCAGCTGCTTGTGGTAGATCCCACTATGGAGCTGATTGCCAGTCTTATCATGGGGAATAATTACCACCAGCTTCCCAGCCACTCAACCAGGCCCAGCCAAGATGACACACAAACTGTACTACCACACTCTCCCACTGTATCCAGGATCTCCTACATAGATCCCCCACCAGTTGTGAGGATTTTTGTTTTCTTTATACTGAAGTGTAATCTATAATGAAGGCTGTAGTCTTTGATCTTCATCAGTAAGTGCTTCAAGTCCTCTTCACTTTCAGCAAGCAAGGTTGTGTCATCTGCATATTGCAGGTTATTAATGAGTCTTTCGCCAATCCTGATGTTGTTCTTCTTCATATAGTCCAGCTTCTCAGATTATTTTCTCAGTATACAGATTGAGTAAGTATGTTGAAAGGTGACAACCCTGACACACTCCCTTCCTGATTTTAAACCATGCAGTATCCCCTTGTTCTGTTGGAATGACGGCCTCCTGGTCTATATACAGGTTCCTCATGAGAACAATGAAGGGTTCAGGAATTCCCATTCTTTGCAATGCTGTCCATAATTTGTTATGATCCACACAATTGAATACCTTTGCATAGTCAATAAAATACAGATAAACATCTTTCTGGTATTCTTTGCTTTCAGCCAAGATCTATCTGATATCTGCAATGATATCTTTTGTTCTACATCCTCTTCTGAATCCAGCTCAAATTTCTGACAGTTCCTTGTCAATATACTGCTGCAACCTATTTTTGAATTATTTTCTGAAAAATTTTACTTGTATATTGTATTAATGATACTGTGCAATCATTTTTTGCACTCTCAAGTTGAACAGTTTGAGGAATAACAGTAATAACTAACACTGACATAGCTCTTGCTATGTTTCTAAGTGCTTCTAAGTGTTTCACATATGTTAACCCATTTAATACTCACAACACCTCTTAGAGAAAGATACTAATATTATCCTTCAGGAAACTGAGGCATAGAGAGGATAAGTTACCTCCCTAAAATCAACAGCTATTATGTGGTGGAGATGGGCTTTGGGCATCTTAGGTCCAGAATTCACATGCTCAACACCCTCTATATTACTTTCCTAGAGCAGAGGTAATTCAAAAATGGTTGCAGCAGTATATTGACAGAGATCTTCCAGAGGTGCAGGCTGGATTCAGAAGAGGATGTGGAATAAGGGATATCATTTGCTGATGTCAGATGGATCTTGGCTCAAAGCAAAGAATACCAGAAAGATGTTCACTTATGTTTCGTTGACTATGCAAAAGCATTCAATTGTGTGGATCATAACAAATTGTGGATAACATTGAGAAGAATGGGAATTCCAGACCACTTCTTTGTACTCATGAGGAACCTGTACATAGACCAGGAGGCCATCATTCGAACAGAACAAGGGGACACTACATAGTTTAAAATCAAGAAGGGAGTGCGTCAGGTTCTCTTCTTTCCCCCATACTTACTCAATCTATATGCTGAGCAAATAATCTGAGAAGCTGGACTATATGAAGAAGAATGTGGTGTCAAGAGTGAAGGAAGAATCATTAACAACCTGCAATATGCTGACGACACAATGTTGCTTGCTGAAAGTGAGGATGACTTGAAACACTTACTGATGAAGACTAAAGAATACAGTCTGCAGTATGAATTACATCTCAATTTAAAGAAAACAAAAATTCTCACAACCGGACCTATAAACAGCATCACGATAAATGAAGAGAAGACTGAAGTTGTTAAAGACTTCACATTGCTTGGTTCTACAGTTGATGCTAATGGAAGCAGCAGTCAGGACATTAGACAATGAATAGCACTGGGCAAGTTGGCTGCAAAGTGCTGAGAAGCAAAGACATCTCCTTGAGGACTAAGGTGTGCCTGACACAAGCCATGATATTTTCAATCACCTCATATGCATGTGAGAGCTGGACAATGAATAAAGAAGACCAAAGAAGAGTTGATGCTTTTGAGTTGTGGTGCTGGCGAAGAATCCTGAAAGTATCATGGAGTGCTAAAAGAACTAACAAATCTGTTCTGGAAGAAGTGCAGCCAGAATGCTCCTTGGAAGCGAGGATAGCCAGACTTCGTCTCACCTAATTTGGTCATGTTGCCAGAAGGGACCATTCCCTGGAGAAGGATGTCATGCTTGGTAAGGTGGAGGGTTGATGAAGGAGTGGAAGGCCCTCAATGAGATGAATTGACACAGTGGGTGCTGCAATGGGCTCAAATATAGCAAGGATCACAGAGCTGGTGCAGGACCAGGCAGTGTTTCATTCTGCTGTGCATAAGGTTGCTATGAGTCAGAGATGACTCAGCAGCACCTAACAACAACAACAACAGAGCAGAGATAATTTGCAAACAGAAAAAAATGTCCCTCACTCTCTAGAAGGTTTTCTATTTGTCATTATTTCAGGGTGAGTGTGCTGTGTAAGCCTCACCAGGTACCAGAAGTTGTCACTATGTGGAGGTGGCTTTGGCTTGGCCTTCTAGAGCCTGTTCTCTGTCTTGGGAAGAAAGGAAGCTTGGCTTACAGATAAACACTATGTGAGAAGTCCTGGTGCAGTAACTTCTCTGTTATCATCTCCATCTGGATGACATATAGGCATGATGTCTGTCTTCATGGACTTTGCTTTATTACAGTGTGGAAGAGCAATGATAACTAAGAAAAGAGATACATGAAATAATTACAGTTTACAATGATTAGGTTTATAAAGAAATTAGTAAGAACTGAGATGGAAAATAAATGTGGTGGGAGAAGGGGTGGCATCGAGTATAGGTTGAGTAGTTAGGGGAGGCCTGAGACCCAAGGAGCTCTGGTGGTGCAGTGGTTAAGGCATTCAGCTGCTAAACAAAATGTCAGCACTTTGAACCTACCAGCCACTCTATGGAAGAAAGATGAAACAGTCTGCTTTCGTAAGGATTTACAGCCTTAGAAACCCTATGGGGCAGTTCTACTCTGTCTTATAGGGTTGCTGTGAGTTGGAATCAACTCCATAGCAATGGGTTTTGGTTTAGTCTGAGACCTGGATTTCAGAAGGACCCAGCCATGCAAATGAGCGGGGAAGGGCACATTGTGCAGAGGAAACATTAAACACAAAGTCTGGGAGGAAGGCAAGAGCTTGATGTGTTCCAGAACTGAAAGGAGGAAGGCCAGTGTGCTGTGAGGTACTGAGTGTGTGTGTGGGGGCTGTAGTAGGAGCCATAGAAGAGAAAGGGAAGGAAACAGTCCATGCAGGACTCCAAATGCTCTCCTTTTCTTCTAGCAAAAATGCAACCAAATGCCAGGCTTGCCTCTTTAAAATTGTACAACCTCTCTTATCTCATAAACTTGTAGAAATAATCTAGCCTCCTGCTATTCAAAGTGTGGACCAGTAACATCAACATCATTTGGCAGTTGTGAGAAATCCAGAATCACATACCTGCCCCAAACCCACTGGATGTATGTGAATGAGATCACTAGATCGTTTATACAAACACTTAAATCTGAGGACCACTTATGAAGATTGATGATTCTTAAATGAAGCTGCATGTGGAGTTATCTGGGGAGTTTTTTTTTAAATGCTCACATCTGGTAGATTCTGATTTTGCAATCTGGAGATTCTAACTTCATGGTCTGAGGTGAGGTCTGGGCATGGGGACATTTTAAAGCTCCTCAGGGGATCCAGTGGGCAGCCACTGTGAGAGCTATTGATCTGTACACAACAGATGAACTCAGTCAGGTACCATTGCTTACTTCAGCAGGACTCACTACCTGCTCCTTGCTCATGCTTCTTTTAGAGCCTCTCTATGCTGGTAAAAAGGGAGCCAAAAGATTGTTAGCTCAGTTACTCTTATGTTAGAGTCTGCTAGAAGGAGTGACTATTTCATCAAGCAGCTTGAGAACTTGACAACGTACTTCCTGCACCCTAAATGAAAGGTGCTCCCTAGGCCCCGATGGCCGAGAATAGCTGGAGGGGGTAATTCATGCAACACAGGGCCAACCTGCACAGCCCTCTGCTAGCTGAGAGGCTAGGGAACAAAAGTTGTGAGAAGAAAGTGAGTGGATTTAGAGACAAATCCATTCCCTTGGCCTGGAGGACTTGAGGACTGGTCATATGGGCTTGAAAACTGAATAGGCATTGGCCAAAGAGGTGAGACAATCCAGACTGAGTATGTCCTGAGGCCAGACAGGGTAGAAAATATCCAGAGATGGTGAGAATTATGGTTGAATGGAGCATAAGTGAGTATGTGCATGTGAATGTCTGACCATGAAGGGCCCTGAATGCTACCCTAAGGAGATTGAACTTGAGTCAACCAGTTGAAGGATGAAGGTGGCAAAAGAGAAGGTAGAGGAGGGTCACTCTGGTCTTCCCTTAACCAGGCCAATCCTTGGATAAGATTGATGGGCCAAACGGCACAAGACTTGGCTGTCACCTTGTGGAAACTGCCATAGGTATGGTGAACACATTGCTCAAACAGGAATGCTTTTGAGAGTGAAATGGAGAAAGTGGGATAGGAACTACTGAAAATTACTCTGGGACAACAGGTGAAAAATGTTCTGGGCAAATGAATGCATGGTCACCCAAGAAATAAGCCTACCCATCATGTTGGAGTTTGAGTCATGACCAGGCTTCCTGTCTCCTCTTCCCCTAACTCCCAAGATAAGTAATGGTAGTTAGCTTCCTCTGTTCTTCCTGTGTATGAGCTGAAGACCACTGGATCTCCACCCATTTCCCTTAACTCTAACTCACTGCTATCAAGTCAGTTTGACTCATAGTGACTCCTCCTTGGGTTTCCAAGGCAGTATCTCTACGGAAGTAGATCACCCAATCTTCTTTCTGAGGAGTGGCTGGCGAGTTTGAACTGCCAGCCTTCTGGTTAGCAGTCAAATGCCTTAGGCACTACGCCACCAGAGGTCTCAGTCATTTCCCTAGCTCCTGCCAAAATAGGACCTTTGGAACAAACCTCATGGCTGTGGCCCGGCACACATACAGCTGGTGTCTTGCTAGTGCTGCTCATAGGTTATCCCATCAACTAAATACCAGTGTCTTGCTAAGTGATGCTCATGGTTATCCCATCAACCTGCATAATCACAGAGGTGGGGTGAGTTGGGGTGGGGATTCAAACCTGGGAACCTGATTCATAAACTCTATGTGATATGGCCTTGATTTATTGTGGGTAGAGAGAATGTTCCATATGCCTTGGGCAGCACAGAGCTGCCAGCAATCTTAATCACCAGCTGGCCAGGAAGGAGGGTGGAGAAGAGAAGCACCCCCCAGAGTCCTCAACGGGAACTGGTAGTTGTTGGACCACACATAGTACCTGCTCAGTCCATCAGGGGGCCCTCCTGGCCTCAGCATGGGGCACATGCTTAGCTACATGCACTTCTGTTTGAACAATAAGAGGTAACTGGAAATACATATTTGGAGCTACTCAGTGTTAATTGGTAATGGGGATAACACCAGATCAGTGGGTCAGGTAAGTTGGACTCTAATGTCTGATCTACCACCCACTGTGTAACCTTGTGTGAGTCATTTGCTCTGTCTGAGCCTCTCCAGTCTCCTCAGGGCCTCTCTAACCATTTTCCCAAGACTTCTCTGGTTGCCTCTTCCCCAGGGTTGTAATAAACCATGTGTTTTTCATATCTCAGGCTATGTTGAGGGGAAATGAACATGTCACAGATGGGGAAAAGCACTCTGAGAAATGTGAACAATAAACAATCCCGTTTAGAAGTGAGGAACCCAAAGGGAGCCATGAATAACTCTGTGTTAGAACTAGAAGGGCTCTTAGAGTTCATAGGCAACTTCCCTACCCATTTTATGGCATTTCACAGATGAGGAAAACTGATGCCCAGTAAGTCTTCACTTCAAGATCACACAATGAGGTAGGAGCAAAGTCAAAGGCATAGCCACTCCTACCAATTATGTTACTTTGCCCTCTTCCTACCTCATCTTCAGAATTCAGAAACCCATGGCATATTTGGGTAATATTTGTAAGGGCAGGAAACAAAACAAAACAAAATACTTAGTTGGATAGATGCTATTCTTACCAGTTTCTGGGTGACTCCTGGGGGAGCCCACTCATAGGTGATGGTGTCAAAGGTCGGATCTTTCCCAGTGGCAATAGGGTTAGTCATGATCATACGGTTCCTTTTGTAGATCCGGATGCCATCCCCCCCTTTCACTCGGGCTGTAAGGGTGGAATACTTGGAGTCCATCAGCAAACGGCCAATTTTCCGGTCATCTTCCAGGTCAGAGCTTAGGCAGTGGTCTTCTTGGCTGCACTTGCAGGACTTGCATATTTTCCTGGGAAGAGAGATGGGGATAAGTGAGATCAACTTCTGGAAAAGAGAGATAGAGCAAGAAGCATCATTCTTTTGAAAACAAGCACAAAGTTTAAGTTGAGTAACTTGGAAAGGTTAGCAGTGGTAACTGAGATTAAAAAAAAAAAATGGGGGGATTAGGAACTACATTTGGGGTTACCAGATCAAAGTCTTTCAATCAAAAGGGGATGGAGAATGTGATTTTTACTGGTGAAAAGAGTAGAATATTTTTCCTCCTTGTGGTCAGGGTGGCAAAGGCTGGTTTACATATTAGAGATCTCAAAAGCAGGGGTTTGCATAGCCAATGGGCCAAACCCAGCCTATAACCTGCTTTTATAAATAAATTTTTATTAGAACACAGCCATGCTCATTCATGTACATATTGTCTATAGCTGCTTTCTCGCTACAGTTTTGAGTAAAGAAGGTGCAATAGAATCCCTTTGGCCTGCAAAGCCTAAAGTATTTACTATCTGGTCTTTACAGAAAAAAGTTGGCTGCTATCTTCTCTAAAGAATTATTCAAATTGTCTTCCAAGATTCATGAGCCTTGACACTTTAGCAAATTTAAATATTCTTTTAGTACACACACCAGAACTAGAATACAGAAGGGCATTTTCTTCAAGAAACATGTGGACAGAATTCAGGGGTAAGGGGATAAACTTAGAAAACTCTTTGGGCTGCTGGAGAGATTGATGTTCATTGGATGAGGCTTTTCATAAAGATGGGAGAAAGAGAACCACTCTTGGCAAGGTTCAAATGCACTTGAAAGTTTAAGGCTTTTCTCTGACAATTGGGAAAAAAAAAAAAAAAAAGCAGTGTCTAGCTTCTTTGTGTCATACTGTTAATGTTTAGAAATCCAGAGAGTTACATACTACAAGAGGAAAACTGCTCCTCTGCCTTTCCGGCCTGTCACTTACCGTAGGTATGCTTTGCTATGTTTCAGATGCTCTAAAGCATGCTATTTAAGAGCTTGTTAAATAAAGCATTGATGTTAAGACCTACTGCAGGGATGGGAAGGCCTAAGCAATGAAAACTTCACTGCCAGGTATACAACCACTTCTTAGCCATGCAAATCCAAGGAAGCCCTCATTTTCTTTTCTGACTCTAGAGATTCATGAGTTCCATTATTTACCACATATATTGACTGCGGGGCTACCAGGGACATGGCTTGATGATCTACCTTAGTGGTTCTTAATCTAAGTCAATTCTGCCCCCATCTGTCAATGTTTGGAGACATTTTTGGTTGGAACAACTGAGGGAGAGGGTGTTGCTACACATCCTATGATGCACAAGGCAGCCCCTAGAACAAAGAATTATCCAGCCCAAAAGGTCAATAGTGCTTAAGTTGAGAAATCCTATCCTATGTGAAGAGACTCCCACCTGTCTGCCAGTTTGTCATACTGTGATGGCTTGCATGGTGCTGTGATACTGGACACTATACCACTGGTATTTCAAATACTAGCAGAGTCACCCATGGTGGAAAGGGTTCAGTGGAGTTTCCAGGCTAAGACAGATTAGGAAGAACGGCCTGGAGATGAAAGCCTTATGGATCACACAAAATGCTCCTTAGAAGCAAGGATGGTGAGACTCAGCTCACCAGGAAAGGCCAATCACTAGAAAAGGACATTGTGTTTGGTAGAGGGTCAATGGAAATGAGAGGAACCCTCAATAAGAGTGGTTGACACAATAGCCACAACACTGGGCTCAAGCATACCAACGATCACAAAGATGGTGCAGGACTGGACAATGTTTGGTTTGTTACACATAAGAGTACCATGAGGTGGAGCCTACTCAACAGCAACTAACAACAACCACATAGGAAGAGAAGGAAGCCTCAATGTGAGTTTTGAAGGTCTTACAGTTGGGGGGCGGATCAGATGGAAATAACAGCATAAGGCAGAATCAGGTGGAGCCATAAGAGAGTTGCATCTGCTCTGGGACAGTCTTGATGGCCTGGACCAGTTCCCCAGGGTGTTAGTAGGGGGTGCATGGAGAAGGGCTCAATGGCCAAGAATTTGGAAAACAGTGGGTTAAAAAGCTTTGCGCATACTTCTTTAGTGCAAGGTTGTGCCTTGTCTTTAATACCTGGATGTTCATTTCTTACTTCAAGGAGAAGTTTCCAATCTAAGTTCACATTCATTGGGTTACAATTGGAGAAATGCTAAGATAGATGACGTCAAGAATATTTCTAGCATTACAGAAGAGAGCAGTGCAATGCAAAGCAAAAATGAGAAATCATTTCTTTTTGTTCCTGTAAAAGGAGGTTGCTTATTTTGCAGGGTTGAAGTATTTTATTCACAATCATTTATATTCTCTTGCTTATCCCTTTTAGGAGCTACGTGTTATGGATTGAATTGTGTCCCTCAAAATATGTGTTGAATTCCTGGCCCCTACCTGTAGATGTGATCCTGTTTGGAAATAAAAGATTTCTTTTGTTATATTAACGAGGTCACACCAGTGTAAGGGTGGATCCTAAACCTAATAGCTTCTGAGTTACAAATGGACCAGAATAGGCACAGAGACACACACATGAGGGAAGACAGGAACACCAAAGAATTCCTGGACAATAGACAATGAAGAACTCCCCCCAGGAGCCACTGTCCTGATTTGAACTTGTAGCCTTCAAAACTGACAATAAATTCTGATCTTTAAAGACACTCACTTGTGGCATTTTTTGTTATTCTGGTCCTCGGTGACTAACATAAGGAACATGAAGGAAACACATTGCTAAGAAGACAGGAGATGGTGCTATTGGTTTACATGTGGGATCGACAGTAGCACAATGAAAGCAGGAGGAGGAAGAGGATGGAAGTGAAGGAAAGCCAAGTGTGCAGGGATGGAGGGAGGAATCCTGATTCCAAGACTTCTTGCCCCATCTAATGCCTTGACCTCCCCAATATATAAAATAGGATGAGAAAGCTGCCCTTTGAGCTTTTGGTGAATGTGTACTTTCAAAATGCTGTAACTGAAGTTGGGAATGCAAAAAAAAAAAAAAAAAAAAAATTGAAATAGAAGACTTCAACAAATATGCGATGTTCTTTGAAGTGATGTCAACATTTCCCATTTCATTCAATAATATGTCTGGGGAGGTCCCTATGGTACCATGCACTATTCTGGGACTTTCTTTTTATTTTTGTAAACTTCATTTTGATGTGAGTGAAAGTTTACAGAGAAAATTGGTTTTCTATTCAACAGTTTTGTATACATTTTGTTTCACGACACTCATTGCAATCACTACAATGTAATAGCACTTTTCCCACTTCCTCCCTGTGTTTCCCATTTCCATTAGTCCCTCTTTTCTATCCCTTCCTGCCTTCTGAGTTTTATATCTGGTGAAATGCTGTTCTTTTGATTTTGTATGGCTGATTGTTGTAAGGAGTGCATACTCCTTTAATGTTATGTTATTGCTCACCTTATAGGCTTACCTATTCCTTGGCTGAAAGTTGAGCCACAGGGGTGAGTTCAACTCTAGGCTTGAAGGGTTAATAAGGGTCATTGACTCAGGGTTCCTCCAGTCTCTATCAGACCAGTAAGCCTGATCTTTTTTTATGATTTTGAAGTTTGTTCCACATTTTCACCCACTCTATCCAGGACTTTCTACTATAATCCTTTTCAGAGCTATTGGTAGTGATAACCAGGCATGACCTAGCTTTTCTGGTCTGAAGGTCAAGTGGGCTGAGGTCCATTATTAGTCCTTTGTATTATTTGTTTCCATAAGTCTTTGACTTTCTTTACTCTTCTTTGCTTTGGATGGAGCAAGACCAATAGTTACATCTTAGATGGCCATTGGCTAGCTTTTAAAACCCTAGTCACTACTCATCAGTTGGATATAGAAACACTTTCTTTGAAAACTATATATGGCAATTGAGTTAGCTGTCCCCTGAGACTGTGGTCCTAAACCTGCAAGCCCAGATGTTTGCTTATGGCTAAGAAGTTTGGTTATGGCTCAAGATTGTAAAGCTCCCCATTCTCACATCTAAGCTTTCAAGGTGTTTGGTTATGGCTCGGAAGTTTTCAAAACCTTGCCCCATGGTTGCAACCTGGCCACATGGAATTGTGGGAAAGGCACAGGCTTGGAATCTTATCCCAGCTTGAACATTAACCTACCACAGGCCTATGGGTAAGTTTCTCATCTATACAATAAGAGGTCTGATCTAGATCAGGGCCTATTTTTGTTCAGCCCATGAGTTAAGAATACCTTTTACATTTTTAAATGGTTGAAAAAAATTCAAAAGGAAAATAGTTATGTTGTGACACCTGAAAATTACCTAAAATTAAACTTTCAGTGTTCTTAAATAAAATTTTATTGAAACATAGCCACATTCATTCATTTATATATTGTCTATAGACAGTACAGACTATATCGTCTATAGATACTACAGAGTGCCAGAAGAACAAACACATCTATCTTGGAAAAAGTGCAGCTGGAATGCTCCTTGAAACTGAGAATGGCCAGACTTTGTGTCACCTACTTTGGTCATGTTGTCAGAAGGGACCATTACCTGGAGAAGGATGTCATGCTTGGCAAAGTAGAGGGTCAGAGAAGAAGGAGAAGACTCTCAATGAGATGGATTGACACTGTGGCTGCAATGATGGTCTCAAGTATAGCAAGGATTGGGAGGATGGCACACCACTGGGCAGTGTCTTGTTCTGTTGTACAGAGGGTTGCTATCAATCAGCACCGACTTGATGGCACCTAACAACAACATAGATACAATGGGAACCCTGGTGGCAAAATGGTTAAGCAGTTGACTGTTTTCCAAAAGGTTGGTGGTTTGAACCCAACCAATGGCTCTGCAAGAGAATAAACTTGGCTTTCTGCTCCAATAAAGTTTACAGCCTAGAAAACACTCTGGGGCAATTATATTCTATCTCACTGGGTCTCGATGATTCAGAATTGACTCGACAGCACTTGACAACAATATACACACTATATTATCCATATACTATCCAGGTAGAGTTCAGTAGCTGCAACAAAGACCATATGGTCTGCAAAGCCTAAACAATTTACTCTCTGGCCCTTCACACAAAATGTTCTGACTTCTGGTCAAGTTGGTGAGTTTTTAAACCTTGCTGTGCATTAACATCTCCTGGGAAGCTTGTTACGTAGAGAGATGCTTGGGCCCAGCCCAGCTATTCTGATTCACAGGTGTGGAGTGGGTTCCATGTGTGTCCACTTTTTATGAAGTTCCAGAGGCAATTCTGGGGCACACCAACACCTGGGAGTCACCAAATGGCTCCTTTCAGTAATTTAAACAGCTCTCGTTGATTTTCTCAACATTGCCCCTTGAAATTCACAGGAAAGCTAGTTATTAAAGCAGAGTTTCTGGGAAGATCTCATTTGTTGTTGTTGGTAGATGCCATCAAGTCAGTTCCAACTCGTAATGGCCTTATCTACAATAGAACAAAACTCTGCCTGGGACTGAGCCATCCTCAAACTGTTGCTATGTTTGAGCCTATTGTTGCACTCACTGTGTCAATCCATTTCCTTCAGGGTCTTCCTCTTTTTTGTTGTCCCTCTACTTTACCAAAAATGATGTCCTTCTCCAGGGACTGGTCCCTCTTGATAACACATTCAAAGTACGTGAGATGAAGTCTTGCCATGTGTGCTTCTAAGGAACATTCTGCCTGTACTTCTTCCAAGACAGATTTGTTCATTCTTCTGGCAGTCCACAGTATATTCAATATTCTTTGCCAACACCATGATTCAAATGCATCAATTTTTCTTCAGTCTTCCTTATTCATTGTCCAGTTTTTGCATGCATATGAGGTGATTAAAAATACCATGGTTTGGGTCAGGCACACCTTCATTCTCAAAATAGAATCTTTGCTTTTTAACACTCTAAAGAGGTCTTTTGCAGCAGATTTGCCTTAGCCAGTGAAAAGAGGACAAGCTAATGCTCCAGTTTCCAAGGCCGGCCTGGAAGCATGGCCTCATCAGAAAGGGTACTGACATGAGGAGACTGGGAAAACCTATCAAGAGTGTCCCTGAATAATTTAACATTTTGTAATCAGAAAAGCACAGAGCACAGTGCTACTTTGACATGAGTCAGAATCGATTCGACACCAATGGTTGGTAATTTGAAGAGGCCAGTGGTCTCTCTTCTATTTTTCATACTATACAGGTAATACCTGATTTAAAGTACATTCAATTTATGACAAATCACATTTACAATTTTTTTTTGTACATCTTATCGTTAGTTAATATATAATACATAAGCACATGACCTGCTGATGTTATCATTCACAGATGTTCACTTGCAGATGTTCAATTTTATGATTTACTGTTCAAAACACTGCTGTATAGCAAGCAACAATGAAAACTAAGAAAAAAAAGAGAGAGATTCATTTACATCAGAACACTTAAGATGGAGTCCTTGGGACAAAACCCTCTGGTAAGCTGGGGAGTACCTCTATTCCTGCTGCTTTCAAATTAAAGTTATTCTCTACAACAACAACAACAGTAACAACTCATTGCAGTCAGTGAAATGCTAGACAGAGACATTAAAAAAAAAGCTAGTATTGTAAAAGAAAAAATTCTGTCAGCAAGGAAAATATATTGTACTGGGCACTTTGGGAGGAGCCTGGTTTTATGACTGCCGGCATGAAAGTCATAGAGGTGTGTTTTCCTCTGTAAGAAAATTTACTCTGAGTGGAAATTTAGCATCCTTTGAGTTTGGCTCTGTTATGGAGTGAATTGTGTCTCCCCACAATATGTATTGGAATCCTAACCCCCATACTTGTGGATATTATACCATTTAGGTTTAAGGATTTCTTTGTTGTGTTAATGAGGCCCTATCAGTGTGGAGTGTGTCTTAAACCTCATCACTTTTGAGCTATAAAAGGAGCAGATTAGACACAGAGACAAGCAAGGACAAACTGGAGAAGACAGAAGCACATGTGACAATCACCAAGGAACTGAGGGAAACCAGGGCTATAGAAGCTGAGACAAGGATTTTCTCCCAGAACCAACAGAGAGGGAACCAGCCCTGAATTCAGACTTCTAGCCCTCTAAACTGTAAGGAAACAAATACGTGGTTTTTAAACTGCCCATCTGTGGTACTTTTGTTATAGCAGCACTAAGAAACAGGGGCAGACTAGAAAGGAGCCCAGCCCCCATGGCCATTTGGAAAGCAGCAAGCTGAGGGATGCTAGAGAACTTTCCTCTGTGTTTTCCTTCATGATCTGTTGGTTCTGAAAGTCCTGCTCTTATCTGCATTCTCTTCTTTCTTCTCTAAGTAATTCTACTATTTTATGTGAGGTCACAGCATTGCTAATCATGTGAATCAACAACTTGATTGCATATATTCTGCCTGAAACTATGGAATTGTAAAACTGGAGGTGATCCTAGAGTGCATCACCTCCACTATTTTTCAGATGGAACTCCCAGGCTTAGAGAAGGGATGTGTCTTGTTCAAGCAGAGGAAGTACTAGAGTTCAAGTCTGATAATTATTATTTGAGGGATTTTTCTACTAAACCAGGCTGGTTGGCACTCCGATCATTTAAATATACTTCAAAGTAGTGTAGAGTATATGAACTGGAGCATGAAATGGTTTGCCATGGTTTCCCCTTTAAGAATTTGGTTTGTATGACCTCTTGGCTTCAATACGGCACAGATTTATGTCCCTATTAAGATCGAAAGATCAACCTCATTGCTGTTGAATTGATTCTGATTCATGGCAACTCCATGTATATCAGAATATAACTGTGCTCCTTAGGGTTTTCAATGGCTGTTTTTTTATACATACATTGCCAAGTCAACTCTGGGTAGACTCAAACTGCCAAATTTACTGTTAGTAGCCTAGCACATTAAATGTATGCATCATCCAGGGACTCCAGATCCATATTAGGTTGATCAAACCAAAGAGGACATTTGATATGCAGGACCTTCCAGCTGCAATCTGTATTTCTTAAAGACAAATTCATTTGATTTTCAAATCACTAGCAGAATGACAAGGAAATGTAGGAATTAAAACAATGCAGAGAGACTTTTGGTTTGATCCATGAGGAACAGGGTCCAGAATGGCCTTCCTGCCATAAATAACTAGAAAAAAAGACGAAGTACCTTAAACAAGTGTTTTCACATAGTGGACAACAGGTAGTTCAAGACTATGATCCTTGATAGAAGAGAGAACATTATTGAATTGACGTGGGGTACATTTAGAGAACATTTTGCCCTTGTCCCAGATCCCTAAAAAGAGACCTCTTGGCAGTCTTCAAAGAGCTGAAGAGGAGTCAGCATTGTTCTATATGACCCTAACGGGAGATTCAGGAGCAATAGGTTGAAATGAAAGGGAACCTGACTTTCCTTATGGCCAGAAAGAGTTCTTGTAGCTAAGATTAGAAGCATGGAAAGCTTCCTGTCATGGGAGTGTTTTAACTGAAGGAGGACTTTGTGCAGGGGGTGGGAGCTTGGATTGGCTGACCTTGAAGGTTCCTTGTACCCAGAAGAATCTGTGAGCTCCTTTGAAGCTGAGAACTGTCAGAGAATGGAGTCAAGGAGCATCTTGTGTTTGAAAGCTCATACCACCACCAGCTGCTGTAGAATTGATTCCAACTCATGGCAACTTCCTGTGTGTCAGAGTAAAACTTTGTTCCATAGGGTTTTCAGTGGCTGATTGTTTGGAAGCAGATCACAAGGCCTCTCTTCCAAGGTACCTCTGGGTGGACTTGAACTTCCAACCTTTAGCTTAGCAGCTGACTGCATTAACTGTTTGTGCCACCCAGAGACTCCTACAAGCTCATAACCCATAGTGTTATTGAATGGTTAACAGTATGAGATTGAGTTTCACACAGACCTGAATTAGAAGCCTGCCAATTAATAGCCATTTCCTAGTTACTCACCTTCAGTTTCCTGCTTTTCACAATAGAAAAACTAATATTTACTTCCCAGGGTTATTTCAAGATTTAAATAAAAGAGGTTGAGCTCAGCTCAGTAAAAATATGGGAAATAAATACAGCACAAAAATATTTTTATAACTGCTATCTCACAATAAGGAGCTCTGATAGCATAGTGCCTAAGGCACTTGACTACTAACCAGGGGCTGGCAGTTCAAACCCACCAGTCATTCCTCAGAAGGAAGGTTGGGCAATCTACTTCCATAGTGATACTGCCTCAGAAACCCAAGTTGGGTCCGACTTGCACATAACTACAACAACAACAACAACAATCTCACAATGAAAGCCACTATCTCTGGAAAATGCTTTCCAAATGTTGTTCCTAACTGAATGTCCAAGGTGAAGCTCTGGCAGTGGGGACAGAAGCTCCTTGGTGGCCACTGGGCTTTACAGAGCTGAGCCTCACTCCCAGGGTTTTCAGGATGACCTGGAGCCATGCAATGTGGCAGCACTATCCTTTGCTGTCAGAATATCAGTGAATGAAAAAAAAAAGGAAAGACAGACAACGCAGATCATAGTCCAGCTGGACCCTATGGGCCATTTGTGTGGATGTGGTTTCCAGGTTCTGGTCAGGAAATACTGTGTACAAAAGGTCTTTGATATCTTTACCAGGGTTTGTCTTAAGTTCAAACCCACCAACAGGGATGGTGGCACAGTGAGGGTAGATCAATCCCATTCAGCAAACTCTGGGATAGACAGATGCTTCCACTCAGATGCACCAAGCACTAGTTAACCACTGTCCAGGTCTTCCCACTGCACTCCTGTTTGGCTGAGCTTGGTGGCTTCAACCTTGAAACTTTTATGAACCATTAAGTTCATTCTAAGGAGCTCTGACAGTACAATGGCTAAGTGCTCAGCTGCTAAGCAAAAGGTCAGAGGTACAAATCTACTAGCTACTCCAAGACACTGGTGATCTGCTCCTGTAAAGGCTATAGTCTTATAAACCATATAGCACAGTTCTCTTCTGTCTTAAAGGGTCGCTATGAGTTGGAATTGTCACAATAGTACACAACAAGAAGTTTCTTCATCTTTGCTCCCCAAAGACTTTTTTCTTGTTTCTAAATTAGGACAATCCTTGGCACAAATGTTTTGTGCTCAACTGCACTGTGGAAGAAAGGACAACTCAATGGCAATAGACATTTTTTTGGCATAAGTAAGACTGATCTAGGGAAAGCAGAGTAGTGTTCACTCTGGAGCTCCTCCCCAGCAATGCATGCATCTTAAGCAGTCCCAGCAGAAAAAGATGACCAGGGTTCCCAGAAAGGACAGCCAAGAAATGAAGGCAGGCAGAACCCTCTCTGACCAAATCTGTTACCTCCATGAATGTGGCTCAAAGCCGGAGCACGTCCCCTTGCATCTCAGACAAGGCACACCTCTTGCTGACTGCTGCTGGCCCAGGGACATCTGGAAAAGGAGACAGAAAAGAGGGTGTTTTCCTTCCAAACATTTTGGATGGAGATGCTTGACCTCTAGAAGACTTGGCATGTTAGCAAAGGGATTGTGTGGGGTTCAAAGGGCTTGAGATGAATAAGCCATCACTTACTGTTTACCAGGAATGGAGCAGACAAGCTGGGAATGTGGCCATAGGACAGGCAAGTGTGGAAGGGTGGAGTCCTTCCCAATAAAACTGCAACAGGGCCCTGTCTCCAGTACTGTTGTAAAATATCATGACTGCATGGAAACACTCTGCTCCCCCTAACCCCACCTATTCCCCTGATCCACTTGTCTCCTTGATGGAATCTTCCAATAAGTGTCTCCTGTCCCTCATTTATTTGTGATTTACTGTTAGGGTGTGATTAAACCAAAGCTATAGGCAGAAACAAATGTTTACGCTGTCAAATGTTTATAGTTTGAAGTGTGTCTTAAATATTTTACTAAAACACTAGAAATCACAGAGCATTTAAAATCTAGTCTTTCCTGGTATAGAGAAGCATATACGAGGCAGATTTTATTTTTGTTTATCAGCCAGAGGTATCAAAAGTGCATTGATTGCTGCTGCTGTGTTCAGACCCTTGCTCTCAAATGTGGTTCTCAAACCAGAAGCATCACTGGGGCGTTCGCCAGGAATGCACAGCTTCAGGCTCCCAAACCTCTTGTAGAATCTACATTTTAATCAAATTCCCAGAATTTTATTACATGAAAATTGAAGAAACAGCAGGTTAATTGTACACTTACTCCTCACTTAATCAACTATGTTGTTATCCAACATTTGTATTTATGACAATAGCAAAAAATCTACCATAGAACTATTTTGCACATTAATGATGTATATCTGGCAGTAATGAAGGCTGAGGTGCTACAGTCTGTCATACTGTGGTGGCTTGCATGGGGCTGTGATGCTGGAAGCTATGCCACGAGTATTTCAAATACCAGTAGAGTCACCCATGGTGGCCTTGCTTTCTGCATTAGGACAGACTAGGAAGAAAGGACCGCTGATTTACTAGTTTTCAGCTAGTGAAAACCCTATGGATCACAACAGAACACTGTCTGACTTGTTTGCTTTGGTCATATCATCAGAAGGGATAACTTGCTAAAGCAAGAGATTGTGTTTGGTAAAGCAGAGGGCCAGTGAGGGTGAAAGAGACCCTTGGTGATATGGATGATATAATAACTACAGTAATGGACTCCAACATGCCAGCAATTGTGGGGATGACCCAGGATTGGGCAACACTTCCTTCTGTTGTATATAAGGTCCTCATGAGTTGGAGTTGACTCAATGGTTGCTAATAACAACAAAATCTATGAATAAGACTTCATCATTGTATTGCTATAAGACTTCACTATTGGATTGGTTCCGACATACCCAGAAATAGGCCTTGAGCCAGAGGAGTTATGTGGAAGCATTCCTTAAGTTGGAAAGTACCCTGAATGCTGACGCGTTATTGCCCTTCTAATGAGAGGCTGCTTTAATAGTCATCCTACAAGGGGATTAGTCCTGATGTTTCACCTGGTGAGTTTAGCTGCAGTTCTGTCTGCTGGCTCAGAGTTTGGTTTAGAAGTAGAGGAGTCCAGTGCAGCAGAGCACTTGCCTGAGATGTGGGGGTCTGGCCTTATGGTGCCAATTCTGACATTTATTAGCTGTGCAATTGGAAGCAAGTCATTCATTCTTTCAGCCCAAGTTTCTACTCTGTAAAACTGGCCTGACTCATGAGGGCTGTCCAAATTCTGTTTTGCAGGACACTCATTCTGAGATGTTACAAAGTGGTTTATAGTATGGGCAAAAGCATTCTAAACCAAAAAAAAAAAAAAAAAATCTCACTGCCATTGAGTCAGATCCAACTCATAGTGACCCCTCCTTGGGTTTCCAAAGCAGTATCACTATGGAAGTAGATTGCCCAACTTTCCTTCTGAGGAGTTGCTGGTGGGTTTGAACCACCAACTTTCTGGTTAGCAGTCAAATGCCTTAGGCACTACGCCACCAGAGCTCCCAAAAGGATTCTAGGATTGCATAAACACAGAGGGCACTGAATTGTGAAGGGCTTCCCAGAGGGTTTAAAGTACCAATCTGTCCTAGAAGCAAGAAGGGAGGTTTAAAGCAGGCAGGGTTTCCAAATTAAGACACCAAGCCTGTGGGGTCTGACAGATCTGAGTTTGAGTCTCAATTCTTTCTTCTGCTCATTGCTATTATCACTGAGGTGGCCCTGACTCACAACGCCCCATATACAATGGAATGAAATGTTGCCTGACCCTAGGAAACCCATGATATGTGGGGGATCAGACTGATGTGATCCACGGAGTTTTTTCACTGGCTGATTTTCAGAAGTCGGTTGCTGGGCTTTTCTTCCTAATCTGTCTAAGAACTCTGTCTTGGGAAATGACTGTTTTCTTTGAGTCTTAGTTTCCTCCTCTGTTTCTTGGGGATAATAAGAATCCAACATGCCTTATCCAGTTACTAGGCAGGTGAAATGAGAGGGTGCATGGAAAGGACCCGACACTTATTATGCACAGAATGTTGTTTTTGTAGTTACATCTTATGGAAAACAGTTTGGTTACCCTTCAAGGCTGGAACTGAACTCACCCCAGTGGCTCCACTTTCAGCCAAGCAATAGATAGGCCTTATAAGGAGCCCTGGTAGCGTAGTGCCTGAGGCACTTGACTGGTAACCAGAAGGCTGGCTGGCGGTTCAAACCCACCAGCCACTCCTCGGAAGGAAGGTTGGGCAATCTACTTCTATAGTGATACTGCCTCAGAAATCCAAGAAGTGGTCGCTATGAGTTGGGTCCAACTCGATGGCATATAACAACAATAGCAATATAAGGTGAATAATAACACTGTAGCAGTATGTACTCCTTAGAACAATCAGTTATATGAGATTGAAAGGGCAGCTTTTGCCCAGAGATAAAATTCAGAAAGCAGGAAGGCATAGGAAAGAAGGACACATGGAAACAGGAAACACAGGGACGAAGTGGGAAGAGTGATGATGGTACATTGTGAAGATTGAAGTCAATGTTGTGAAAAAAAAAAAGTGTATGAATTGTTGACTAAAAAATCAATTTGCTCTGCAAACTTTCACTCAAATAATAAAAAAAGGTTTAAAAAAAAAACAGTTTGAGGTACTCTGATTTAGATGTCCTTGAAATATTTTTTTTCATTTTCAGAATTTTAAGGGACATCAGGTCAAGTCCCTATTATCTAACTACACACCTCATGTATTTCCTTATTCTCTACTTTGTTTCAAAAGAAAAAAAAAAAAAAAAAAGAAATTTAGGCTTTCCTTTCAGCCCCCAGACATGTTCCATACTTAGTTATTACTTATTAAGCTGTGCTATTCCTAGCCCTTTGACCTTAAAGTGATCTGCTACCCATCACCTGAAGAAAACTGACATTAAAAAATCACAACTAGCCTATACAGATGCAGTCAGACAAGTGATGATATAGGACTTCAGACCTTGTTGGGCTGTGATGCCAAGCCAAAGGTAGGTTCAGGAAGTGGAGAGTTAGGCCTAGCTTCCATTCCTGCTTG
This sequence comes from Orycteropus afer afer, assembly GCF_000298275.1. Lineage (NCBI taxonomy): Eukaryota > Metazoa > Chordata > Mammalia > Tubulidentata > Orycteropodidae > Orycteropus > Orycteropus afer. Next base: position 4,001,077 of record NW_006921731.1, read on the forward strand.
TTGGATGGTTTCCATGGTGACAGAAATGCATGGGAGAGAAAAATAAATGGTCAATGTAAGGAAGAAATAGATTTGGGCCATCTGGCCACACATCCAGCCAGTTTCCTGGCTGGCTGTTCAACATGATAGTCATTTGTCCACTAAATGCCATTCACCTCGGGACCCAGACAGACCTTATGGAAGAGGGGAAAAAAATCAGCCAGGAACGGTGTTTAAAATGAGATACTTGGTTTATAAACAGTGAGTTTCTCTGATGTGGATCTGTCTCTGCTGAAAGAATGCACAAGGCCTCACAGTAGCTGAGAACAGAATTGCTTAAAAGGAATCATCACTTAAAAAACGGTTTCTTGGAATGCAGCATCTATTCTGTCCTTTTTCCTGAGGGGAGGAAAAAATATTTTGACAATTTTCTTTGGCTTAGGTTAGTAGGATGTGTTTCATCTGATGTTGCTTTGGAACTGAATCTTGTCGGGGACTTAAAAGGACTTGATTAGCCTCAGAGCTCCCTGGGCGGGCAAGGGCAGTGTTTCCTGGGCCTCATCCCTCCTTTAAACCTTTGCCTTGAGGTGAAGGTCAGGAAAACAAAAACCCCAATGGAAGTCTTCAAGGGGAAAAAAAAAAAAAGTCACTAATAGTAATGAAGGATTGAGATACAGAGGAATCTACAAGGAGTACTTCAAAATGGAATTAATTCAGTATCCTCATCTGAAAAATAGGTTATCTCTGCTCTCTGTGCTTCAACAGAGCTTGTTTAAGCATCAGGTAGTAATAGATTCTTTGTAAAGTGAAATGAATTTCATAATTGTCACAAAAATAATTATCCTAAATTTGGAAATAAGGCAAAAATGTGGGTGACATGCCCTTTCAATATTATACAGTAGCAAGCCCCATTGTTGTTGCTGTTATGAAACTCTCACTCGTCGAGTTGGATTCAACTCATAGCAACCCCACCTTGGGTTTCTGAGGTGGTATGTCTATGGAAGTAGATTGCCTAATCTTCCTTCTGAGGAGTGGCTGGTGGGTTTGAACCACCAGCCTTCTTGTTAGCAGTCAAATGCCTTAGGCACTATGCCACCAGAGCTCCCTGGTCTTGTGCCAGCCTCACAGTCCAAGCCCCATATACCCACAGAATTATCTAGAAAAATATACTTTGTTCTACTCCAAGATGTGGTGAAGTTACCTATAACTTTGCCTACTACATATGCAAATAATTTGTCCTTTTGAAAAAGATAACCTCAAAAGTTATGATTTATTATCCTATAGGGTATTAAGAAGTTGTGAAACCAACCCACCAATCTTGTCCTAACATTTCTTTATTACATTTTCTATAAATGCTTACCTTCTCACACACTTTTTGAACAAACCTAAACATCTTACTCATTCATTAATTAAGGAGTTGACTAAAATCTTTGATAAGTTTTCATTCTATATTTGTATGAGCATCATGATTTTACCATTTTGAAAACGATGTCTAGTCCCATGCCCTTATTATTATCTGTGGGCTTATTTTGTGGGCTGAGGTGTTATGCTTCCTCTAGTGCTGCTCTAACAGAAGATACCACAAGTGGGATGGTTTAACAAACAGGTGTTTATTCTCTCATAGTTTAGGAGGCTAGAAGTCCAAGCTCAAAGTGCCAAGCTTTAGGAGCTCAGTGAAAACCCCTCAATCTTGGGCTTTAGCTCTGCCTCTTGCTCCCAGCCCACTGAAGCTGGAGAATTTTCTTAATTCAGGTAGCTGCTGGCTGCTGAGGCTGGCAAACCCAAGGTCGACAAGTAAAAAGGCACAGTCCCAAGATTATCAAACAACACATAAGGCCACTTGTTCAAGTCCAGAAAAAGTCCCAAGGTTGGCAAGGTATAGCAGGCTGTTGAATGAAGACTCAGCTATGTGCAAGGTCCATGCATGCCCAAAAGCTGCAAAGACCTTTCTCAAAACTTCTCCTTATATACTGGAAGCAGACCACATCCCTAAGGCAGCTACTCGGCTGCTTCAGTAGATTCCACCATGGAGTTGATTACCAGTCTCATCATGAGGAATAACTGGATCCAGCTCCCCAGACACTCAAAACCAGGCCCAGCCAAGTTGACACATAACCTTAACTACCACATGAGGTACTCTGAATTAATGCAAAAACATATTCTGTTGGAACTTGTCTTTTACAGATAAGCTATGTAACTGCATTGGCAGTTGCCATCAAGTCAGTTCCAATTCATAGTGACTGTATGTACAACAAACAATAAGAAACACTGCCCAGTTCTATACCATCCTCACAATCTTTACTATGTTTAGAGCTACTGTGTCAATCGATCTTGTTGAGGTCTTCATCTTTTTTGCTGACCCTCTACTTTACCAAGCATGATGTCCTTCTCTAGGGACTGATCCCTCCTGATAACATATCCAATGTATGTGAGATGAAGTCTTACCATCCTTGCTTTGAAGGCACATTCTGGCTGTTACTTCTTCTGAGACAGATTTGTTCATGCTAGCAGTCCATTGTATTTTCAGTATTCTTTGTCAATACCACAATTCAAATGTATCAATTCTTCTTTAGTTTTCCCTATTCATTGTCTAGCACTTGCATGCAAATGAGGCAACTGAAAATATCATGGCTTGCTTAAGGTTCATCTTAATCTTCAAGGTAACATCTTTGCTTTTTTAACACTTTCAAGAGGTCTTTTGCAGCAGATTTGCCCAGTGCAACATGACATCTGATTTCTTGGCTGCTGCTTCAATGGGTGTTGTTTGTGGATCCAAGTAAAAGAAATCCTTGACAACGTCAATCTTTTCTCCACTCACAATGTTGCTTATTGGTCCAGTTGTACGGATTTTTGTTTTCTTAATATTGAGATGTAATCTATACTGAAGGCTCTTGTCTTTGGTCTCCATCAGTAATGCTTCAAGTCCTCTTCCTTTTCAGCATCAAAGTTGTGTCATCCTCCAATCTTGATGCCATGTTCTTCTTAATATGGTCTAGTTTCTTGGATTATTTGTTCAGCATACAGATTGAATAAGTGTGGTTGTATAAGCATAGGTGTTATAAAAGATTGTTGGCCAGCATGACTTACTACTTAAAACAAACAAACAAACACCAAATCTCCTAGGTGGTTCTATTATTTTAGGGTTGTTGATGATAGTAGGGCAGTTTTAGGGATCATTTTTCTGGATATAATTCCAGTTATTTTCTGGATTTTCTTTTAACTTTATTCCAACATATACCCTCTCCACCCCCATTCTACTTTCCCTCCTGGGTCTCCTACCAGTTGCCTTTGAGTTGATCCTGAATTATGGAGGCCCCATGTGTGTCAGAGTGGAACTGTGCTCCATGAAGCTTTCAATGATTGTGACTTTTCAGAAGCAGAAGTCCTGGTGGCATGGTGGTTAAGCATTCAGCAGCTAACCAAAAGTTCAGTGGTTTAAACCCACCAGCTCCTCCATGGGAAAAAGGTGGGGCAGTCTGATTCCTTAGAAATCCTGTTGAGCAGTTCCACTCTTCTCTATAAGGTCACTATGAGTCAGAGTTGACATGACTGTAATGGGTTTTTAGGGGTTTTAGTTATTGAATGCTGCTATAACAGAAATATCACAAGTAGATGGCTTTAACAAACAGAAATTTATTTTCTCAGAGTTTGAGAGGCTAGAAATCTGCATTCAGGGTACTAGGTAAGGGGAAGGTTTTCTCTTGCTATTGGCTCTGGGGGAAGGTCCTTATCTGTTCAGCTTCTGTTTTCTGGTTCCTTGGAGATCTCCATCAAATGCCTTAGGCACTACACCACCAGGGCTCCCTGGAGATCTCCATATGGCTTGACATCTATCTTCCCCCATCTCTGCTGGGTTAATCGTCTCCTTTATATAGCTCTGGTGGCGTAGTGCCTAAGGCATCTGACTGCTAACCAAAAGCCTGGCGGTTCAAACCTACTAGCCACTCCTCAGAATTGATACCGCCTCAGAAACCCAAGGAGGGGTCACTATGAGTCAGATCCAACTCGGCAGTGCGGCACTGTGCACTGTGTTGCATTTTATCTGGTAAGAAACTGACTTAAAACACACCCTACACTCATTCTGTCTCATTAACATAACAAAGACAACCCATTCCCAAATGGGATTATAACCGCAGGCATAAACCAAACCAAACCCATTGCTGCCCTGACAAGTCCAACTCATTGGGTGCGATGCTATAGTACAGAGTAGACTTGCCCCATAGGGTTTCCAAAGCTGTAAATCTTTACAGAAGCAGACTGCTGCATCTTTCTCTCACTAAGCAGCTGGTGGGTTTGAACCACCAACTTTCGGCTAGCAGCTGAGAGCTTAACTACTGTGCCACCACAGCTCCCAACCATAGGCTTAGCGGTTAGGATTTACAACATGTATTTTTTAGGGACAAAATTCAATCCCTAACACTAGTCAAGAGATGATGAATGACAGTATTTCTGAGTGAGATGAAACAACTTCCCATTCAGAATGCCCTGGACTGGAGCTTCACTGGAGATGTATGTCTCCTAACTTTATGCTTAAACCAATAACACTAGTTGCCATGGAGTCAATTAAATGGAATTGATTCTGGGTCTCCTGCATGGAAAGGAGCTCTGGTGGTGCAGTACCTAAGGGAGTTGACTGCTAATCAGAAGATTGGCAGTTCAAACCCTTGGAAGGAAGACAAGGCAATCTACTTCTGTAAAGATTTACTGCCTTGGAAATCCAATGAGGGTTTTGGTTCTCCTGCATGGAAGGCAAAAATTCTACTGCTGAACCACCAGTGCCACCACAATCAGTACTAGGAAGGAGGAAAATACTGTTATGAGACTGCACTTTAATAGGGGGATTTGGTTTAGATGTGTATAGGTGGCTAAAAAAAATAAAATAAAATAAAAATAAAAAACTCAATGCCGTCGAATCAGTTCTGAACAATGATGACTTCTCCTTAGTTTTCTGAGGTGGTATCTCTACGGAAGTAGATTGCTTAGTCTTCCTTCTGAGGCGTGGCTGGTGAGTGGCAGTGTGTATCAAACTGTAGTATGCACAAATATCACCTAGGGATCCAGTTAAAATTCCGAGAGATCGCATAGTTCTACCAACCTCCCAGGTGATAGTAATGCTGCTGGTCTGTGGGCTCTCTCAAAATTTCCAAAGCTCATACCACACCCAGAACCAATTTAGCCACAATCTCTGGGGCTGGTTCCTAGGCAGTAGTATTTTTGGAAGCTCCCCAAATTTGTTTTGCAGACAAAGTTTGGGAACCACCAGGCCTCCCCAGTGGACCCTCTGCTACCCTAAGTTGGACTTTAAGGATCTTGGCTCATTGGCTTAACCACTCTCCTTCCCCAACTCTGCCTGTGGACCACCATTCCCTACAAGGAGAGTTTTCACAGCAGCATATCTTACTTTTGTTGTTGCAATTTCATTTTGGACATTCCAGGCCTGCTTCACAGGCAATAGTGCCAAAGGCAAGGGCTCTCTTGAGAGCTGGACAGAAGGGAAACCACAGCCCTTCCTTTTTCTCTAAACTTCACTGGTTGACACCCCTGGAGGTTCTCCCCTGCCAGGCCCGCGGTCGGGGTGGTGCCCTAGCGCCAAAGCTGGCCCTAGTGGCTCTGGCCCATGAGGCAGAGGGTCTCAGGTCACCAGGTTCATAGCGGGAGGCTGAGGGAGCCCAACCTGAGAACATGTAAGGCTCAAATCATTACAAGCTGCGTGGTCATGGAAAGTTTTGTTTTTCCTCTTGAGAAGTATGATTTTTTTGGGGAGTGGCCCAGCCTGCAGAACTTCTTTCACTTTCCCCTGAAGAACTCCTGGGCCTTGGCAGGGGTCTGGACTTTTCCCATTTTTGGCAATGCTCCAATAATTAAAAAAACAAGTTGCCAAAGCAAAGTTACAAAAACTTAACAAAGTAAGAGAATCAATATATCCCCAAACAGAATAGCTGTCCATACCTGAAGTCTATATTCACTGCCTATCCTGAATGTCACCAAAGTGAGGAGAGGCAACTCAGGCCCGCCCAGAGTAGCAGGCCGGAAGAGCAGGAGAAAGGGGATAAAAAGCCAGGAACCCGGACA
>NW_006921731.1:4010337-4024199 GCF_000298275.1 Orycteropus afer afer
GAAGGATGTCATGCTTGGTAGGGTGGAGGGTCGACAAAAGAGGGGGAGGAGGCCTTCAACGAGATGGATTGACACGGTGGCTGCAATGATGGGCTCAAGTATAGCAGGGATGTGGGGCTGGCGCAGGATCGGGCAGTGTTTCATTCTGCTGTGCATGGGGCGCTATGAGTCGGAAACAACTCAACGGCACTTAACAACAACAACAACATCCTGAATGTAAACCCTCTTGCCCAACAGGTCCTCTCGGTGACATGTCCCTTGTACCCAAAAAAAGTGAAGGTGAGGGAATGGGAACCCAGGGCTTTTGGGAGAGGCAGACACACACAGACTCTTTGTAGTCTGTTTGCTCATGAGCATCAGGGTGCAACTGAGCTTGATGTGCCCCTTGACCATGGTCTCAAGTTGTTACATTGTGGGGTTTGTAATCAGTGTCACAAAACAAAATGTGTATAAGCGGCTGAATGTAAAACGAATCTGCTTTGTAAAATTGCACACAAATCACAAAAAAAGGTAAAACAAACAAACAAACATTAGGGTAACTTTGCATCCTATTGCATAATGTATATATTTCTTGGTTTTAACACAGGATGAGTATCTCCCTATCTTTCACCCTTCAATATTAAGATACACCTGTTCCTTGGTGTTTAACACCTGACTTCTCTCTCACTTCCCTCACTATTGATGGCAAACACTGGTTTACCGAAAAAAAAGAAAAAAGAAAAATCCTGTTTCTCCAAATAGGAGATGAAAGACTGAGGTTTTGAGCCCAAATTCTGAAGGATTCTTTTATCTTGTCAAGATGACTGGCTTAGGATACGGTAGCAACAGACTGTGGGGACATTGGTGGTTCAGTGGTAGAATTCTCACCTTCCATGCAGGAGACCTGGGTTTGATTCCCAATCAATGCACTTCACGTGCAGCCACCACCCACTTGTCAGTGGAGGTCTGCATGTTACTGTGATGCTGAACAGGCTTCAGTGGAGTGGAGTTTTCAGACTAACACAAACTAAGAAGGCCTCGTGATCGACTTCTGAAAATCAGCCAATGAAAACCCTACAGATGGCAAGGGTCTGGCCCATTGTGTCTGGTCGATTGTGGGGATGGTGCAGAACTGGGCAGCATTTCATTCTATTGAGCATGGAATCGCTATGAATTGGGAGCTAATTTAATGGTAACTAAAAATAATAAGTGCAGCCAGAATGCTCCTTGGAAGCAAGAAGGGCCAGACTTCATCTCCCCTACTTTGGTCATGTTGTCAGAACAGACCATTTACTGGGGAAGGATATCATGCTTGGTAATGTGGAAGGTCAGAGAAAAAGGGGAAGACCCTCAATGAAATGCACTGACACAGTGGCTGCGACAATCAGCACAGGTGTAGCAAGGATTGTGAGACTGGCCAGGACTGGGCAGTGTTTTGTTCTATTGTACATTGGATCGCTATGAGTCAGAGCTGACTCGATGGCATCTAACCACAACCACCACCACCACAAGAGACATGTAGAGGAATCCACAGAAGTGGTTGGAGGGAGTCTTTCTCCTTATTTGCATTTATTTTCCCCTCTGTTTGACCAATATTTTTCTGTAGATATGGAAATCAACCACGGAAAGAGCTTTGGGAAGAAGTGTCTCCTAAAACTGTGATAAGTCTTAGCAAAAACTTCATCTATATTAGAGGTCATATCTGACAACAAACTGTGGTAAATGTATTCTTCAGGAGACTGTGTGTGTGCATGAGAAAACCAAAAACCCACTACCATTGAGTTGATTTCAACTCATAGTAACCCCTATAGGGTTTCCAAGGCTGTAAATATTTATGAAAGTAGATTGCCTCATCTTCCTCCCATGGAGCAGCTGGTGGGTTTGAACCACTGACCTTCTGGTTAGCAGGCAAATGCCTTATCCACCAAGCTACTACAGCTCCTTGTGTGCATGTGTGTCCCCAAATCTTTGTCTTCTATATCAGGTTGCTCATTTAGCACTTGTATTCCTCTATACGGACAAATGGGAGCTCTGGTAGCATAGTGGCTAAGACACTTGCCTGCTAACCAGACAGCTGGCGGTTCAAACCCACCAGCCACTCCTTGGAAGGAAGGTTGGGCAATCCTACTTCCGTAGTGATACTGCCTCAGAAACCCAAGGAGGGGTCGCTATGAGTTGGGTTTGACTCGACGGCACATAACAACAACAACAACAACAATACGGACAAATGTGGATGTGAAGAAATCCTTTCAATTTAGATATCATTTTCCTGAATTGTGTAATGAGGATGAAAACGAACAGACTAAACAAATTGAGATTAGCCCTACTGATCTAGAATTTAGAATTCTATGGGTGGAAACTTTTTATTTATTTTTTAAATTTTGCTTTTAAAGACTAATCTTATTTAAAGCAAAAGAACCAGAAACATAATTGGTGGGTGATGGCTGACTGCAGGAGTGCCTGAGTTGTCAGTGGTTAAGGGTAAAGAATCAATTATTTTTTGTATTAAATTTATCTCTTATACTGGCAGTGGTTGATAGTTAATCTGATGGATTTATCATGAGATCCTAGGTGTCCCAGATAAAGTTTTAAACAAATGCCCAACAAAAGAAAACTTTTTTACCTTCTGTAAGAGCAGCTGAGGGAGACCAGGAGGTGAGCCAGTGGCTGTTTGGAACAACTAAGGGAGACCAGGAAGTGAGCGGAGCAGTATGCAACAACCAAGGGAGATGAACTTGTCTGTCAGTTTGTCACCGTGGTGCTTTGCATGTTGCTGTGAGGCTGGAGGCTATGCCACCGGTATTTCAAATACCAGTAGGGTCACCCATGGTGGACAGTTTCAGCGGAGCTTCCAGATAAGACAGACTTGGAAAAAGGAAGAGGCCATCTACTTCTCAAATAATTGGCCAGTAAAAACCTTATGAATAGCAATGAAACAATGTCTAATATATTACTGGAAAACTTTATGAATAGTCCTAAAATACTGTCTGATATAGTGCCAGAAGATGAGCCCCTCAAGTTGGTGGGCACTCAAGATACAACTGGGGAAGAGCTGCCTCCTCAGAGTAAAGCCAACCTAAATGATGTGGATAGAGCAAAGCTTTTGAGACCTCCATTTGCTGATGTGGCATGACTCAAAATAAGAATAAACAGCTAAGATATCCATTTATAATCAGAACACGGAATGTACTAAGTATGAATCTAGGAAAATTGAAAGTTGTCAAAAATGGAACAGAACACATAATGATCAATATCTTAGGCACTGGTGGTTCAAACCCACCACCCACTCCTCAGAAGGAAGGTTGGGCAACCTACATCAGTAGTGATACTACCTCAGAAACCCATGGAGGGGTCACTATGAGTAGGATCTGACTTGATAGCAGGAAGTTTTTTTTTTTTTTTTTGTGAGCAGAAATGGACTGTTTTTGGCCATTTTGAATCAGACAACTATATAATCTACTATGTCGGGGATGACAAATTGAAGAGGAACAGTGTGGCAGTCATCCTCACAAAGAGTGCTTCAAGATCTATCCTGAAGTACAATGTTGTCAGTGATAGGATAATATCCATATGCCTACAAGGAAGAACAGTTAATACTACTATTATTAAAATATACGCACCAACCACCAAAGCCAAACATGAGGAGGTTGAAGATTTTTACCAACTTTTGCAGTCCGAAATTGACTGAACATGGACTCAAGATGTATTAATTATTACTGGTGATTGGAATGCAAAAGTTGGAAACAAAGAAGAATCACCAGTAGTTGGAAAATATGGCCTTGGTGATAGAAATAATGCTGGAGATCGCATGATAGAATTTTGAAAGACCAATGACTTACTCATTGCAAATACCTTTTTTTCAACAACACAAATGGTGGCTATACACATGGACTTCACCAGATGGAGTACACAGGAATCATCCATGAAAACAGGTGATGGAGCAGCTCAACATCTTCAGCCAAAACAAGGCCAGGAGCTAACTGTGGAACAGACCATCCACTGCTCATATGCAAGTTCAACTTGAAGTTGAAGACAATTCAAACAAATCCATAAGAGCCAAAATATGACCTTTATTATATCTTGCCTAAATTTAGAGACTATCTAAAGAATAGATTTGATGCATTGAACACCAATGACTGAAAACCAGAGGAATTTGGGATAACATCAAGAATATAATCCATGAAGAAAGCACGAGGTCATTAAAAAGACAAGAAAGGAAGAACAGATCAAAATGGATGTCAGAATAGACTCTGAAACTTGCCCTTGAGTGAAGAGTAGCTAAAGCAAAATGGAAGAAATGAGAAGATAAAAGAGCTGAACAGAAGATTTCAAAGAGCAACTTGAGAAGAAAAGTCAATTATTATAATGAAGTGTAAAAAGACTTGGAGTTAGACAACCAAAAGGGAAGAACATGCTCAGCATTTCTCAAGCTGAAAGATCAGAAGAAAAAATTTGAGACTTAAGTTGCAATATTGAAAGATTGAATGATGCAGGAAACATCAAAAAAAGATGTCACTGTACCAAAAAGAATTGGTCAATGTTCATCCATTTCAGGAGGTGGCATGTGATCAAGAACCAATAGTCCTAAAGGAAGAAGTCAAAGCTGAACTAAAAGAAGTGGCAAAAATCAAGGCCACTTGTTTGAACAAATGGATGACATGTGAGAGGCACTCACTCGGCTATGCCAAGAGATTTGGAAGACAGCTACCTGGCCAACTGACTGGAAGATATCCATATCTGTACCCATTCCAAAGAACAGTGATCCCACAGAATGTGGAAATTATCGAACAATACCATTAATATTGCATGCAAGTAAAATCTTGCTCAAGGTAATTAAAAAAACAGTTGCAGCAGTACAATGACAGAGAGCTTCCAGAAATGCAAGGTGGATTCAGAAGAGGACATGGAACGAGGGATATCATTGCTGTTAGATGGATCTTGGCTCAAAGCAAAGAATACTAGAAAGATATTTACTTGTGTTTTAATGACTATGTAAAAGCATTTGATTGTGTGGATCATAACAAATTATGGATAACATTGAGAAGAATGGGAATTCCAGAACACTTGATTGTGCTCATCAAGAACCTGTGCATAGACCAAGAGGCTGTTGTTCGAACAGAACAAGGAGATACTGCATGGTTTAAAATCAGGAAAGGAGTGCGTCAGGATTGTATCTTTTCCCCATACTTATCCAATCTGTATGCTGAGCAAATCCAAGAAGCTGGACTATATGAAGAAAAGCATGGCATCAGGATTGGAGGAAGGCTCATAAAAAACCTGTGATATGCAGATGACACAATTTTGCTTGCTAAAAGTGAGGATGACTTGAAGCACTTACTGATGAAGATTGAAGAATACAGTCTGCAGTGTGGATTACACCTCAATATAAAGAAAATAGGAGCTCTGGTAGCATAGTGGCTAAGGCACTCGACTGCTAACCAGAAGGCTGGCGGTTCAAACCCACCAGCCACTCCTTGAAAGGAAGATGGGGCAATCTACTTCCATAGTGATACTGCCTCGGAAACCCAAGGAGGGGTCGCTATGAGTCGGGTCCAACTTGACAGCACATAACAACAACAACAATAACATAAAGAAAATAAAAATCCTCACAACTGGACCAATAAGAAGCATCATGATAAATGGAGAAAAGACTGATGTTGTCAAGGACTTCATATTACTTAGTTCTACAATCAACACCAATGGAAGCAACAGTCAAGACATCAGACGACACACTGCATTGGACAAATCTGCTGCAAAAGACTTCTTTAAAGTGCTGAAGAGCAAAGATGTCTCCTTGAAGACTAAGGTGCACCTAACCCAAGCCATGGTATTTTCAATTTCCTCAAATGCATGTGAGAGCTGAATAATGAATAAGAAAGACCGAAGAAGAGTTGATGCTTTTGAGTTGTGGTGTTGGCGAAGAATACTTAAAGAACCACGGACTGCTAAAAGAACTAACAAATCTGTCCTGGAAGAAGTATAGCCGGAATGCTCCTTAGAAGCAAGAATGGCCAGACTTTGTCTCACCTACTTTGGTCGTGTTGTCAGAAGTGGTAATTCCCTGGAGAAGGATATCATGCTTGGTAAAGTGGAGGGTCAACGAAAAAGGGGAAGGTCCTCAATAATATGGATTGACACAATAGCTGCAGTGATGAGCTCAGGTACAACATGGACTGTGAGGTTGGCACAGGACTGGGCAGTGTTTCATACTCTTGTACACAGGGTCACTATGAGTCAGAGACAACTCGATGGCACCTAACAACAACAACAACATAAGAAAGTTGTTTTTTTCTGATGTCTCATTCTAGTTTATCTAGGAGGATAAGGGTTTGGGGCAAAATATTAACTGTTCTCTTTATTGTCTCCCTTCTTCAACATGTTTAACAGGCAAAATCAAATTAAACCAGGACAGCCATGAGGGAGAAACAGATCTCAGAAGCCCAACATGCTGCCTTGGAGAATATGAAAGGTTGGAAGGAGGCAGTGTCGTCCCAGACACTTTGGAGATGAAGGTAAAAGGGGCCCATTGCTGCTGCATCTCACATACTAGCTGTCCTCAGAATCCACCTGTGACCAGCTAGTTGATGAACAGGTCCCTGGGGCAGTTACAGAAAACTCCAACCAATTCTTTCCATCACTTTCTCAGGCAGGTCTTTGAGTTCGCTGGAATTCTTATCTTCCATGTGGGAGACGTGGGTTTGATTCCCAGTCGATGACCTCATGCACAGACATCACCTGTCAGTGGAGCATCCAGACTAGGAAGAAAGGCTTGGAAATTTATTTCTAAAAACAGCCAATGAACACCCTATAGATCACAATGTCAGATTTATAACTGATCATGGGGATGGCTCAGACCAGGGAGTGTTTCATTCCACTGTGCAAGGGGTTGCCATGAGTAGGGGTCCCACTTAATGGCAACTAATAACAACAAAAAACAAGACCCATAAGCTCCTATAGCACCATATATAACCCTTTATGGAACATTCATTATACTTGTAATCACTTGTTTAGTTCTGTCTCCCCCACTAGGGGAGGGAATTGTTGTAGATTCTCAAGGTTGACATCATGTGTGAACAAAAAGGGTTAATACTGCTATGAAAACAAAATTGAAAAGCAAATCTATATGTGGAAAGGGAATTCTACAATGAAAGATTAATCTCTGCTTAAGATACCCCTTACCACCCTTCCCCCAACTCCTGCCAAGGGCCAAGCTTTGCAGCATTGGGGCTTGTTCTAGAAAAGCAGTAATGCCCAGACCCAGGGTCATGAAAAGGGTAAGCAAATGGAAGCTTGCCTCTAGGTGGTTGATGATAGTGGTGGTTATAAAACCACATCCCATCCAGCAGTTGATCTCCTCTTTCTAAACTGTCTATAGATGTGGGGTAAGGGGGCATTCTGGAGACCACCTAACTAAAGGCTCAAGATTATTGCAATTACAGGTCTCTGGTATGATCAGAAACTGAGTCTACTGGTAATTTCTATCTCTTACTACATTATTTCTTAGCATATACGGAGCCGACACTGTTAGTACCCGGCTAGCCAAGATAGAGGATTATCTTTCCCTTTTGCTTTTGCTTCTGTCTGCCTTTTTGATAATTTTACTTTTTTTTTTTTTTTTTAGCATTTTCATAAAAAATAGACAAGAGGTAATAAGACTCAAATCAGTACATTTTTTCAAGGGTTTGTAACTCTTGGAAAGGTCTGACACGAGGGACATTTTGGACAGAAAGCTATAGCAATCTCATGAAATAATTTGCATGGCTGGGCTCTGTCTGTCTCCCACTTGGGATTGGCAAGATTAAAAAAAAAAAACAAAACACAACAACCCAACCAGTCCCCTTCCAGTCAATTCTGACTCATGGTGCCCCTATGTGTGTCAGAGTAGAAATGTGCTTCTTAGGGTTTTCACAGCTGATTTTGTGGAAGTAGATCACCTGATCTTTCTTCTGAGGTAGATCAGAACCTCTACTCTTTCAGTTAGAAGTTAAGTACTTAACCATTTCTGCCATTCAGGGACTTGGCATTGGCAAGAGCCCTTGAAATTGAGTAGCGCTGACATTTTCACAACATCTATTTTGCCTTTCAAAATGATGGTGCTAAGGTTACTTTAAATAAGAAGAGGACATAAAATGGCAAAAAGTTCCAAATCCTAAGTATAGTGATCAATTACTGGGGGCTTGGATCTGTGTGAAGGCTCATGGAAAATGATGACGTTTGCAGTCCTGGCCTAGGATTTGGACTCCTTTGTTTAACAATCAGTTGGCAGGGTGCAAATGATGATGATTGAGGGAGAAGGGAAACCAGCCTGTTTGGCTTGCCAGCTTCTTGCCGATAGCTCATGTTGACGTGAAGTTTTATCCAAAGCAGGTCCACAAATCTTATGCGTAAAGTGGACTGAAATGATAAGATTTTAAGACTGAACTAATATTTTCCTTTGACACCAGTTCCTTTTGAACTAGCTACAGCCGCTGCCCTGGTTAATGTGAATAGTGAAGCATACCAACAGTCAGTTCCTGTTGCCGTCAAGTCAGTTCCAACTCATAGCAATCCTTCAGAATAGAGTTAAACGTCACCACCTTTCTCCTGTGGAACAGCTACTGTGCTCAAACCACCAATCTTTTAGTTAGTAGACGAAGATGCCACCAAGATTCCTTGACAAAATCAGAAGTGGGGGTAAAACCATTTAATCTCTCATGTTTTTGAGAACTGACCAAGTTTCTTAAAAAATTATCTGTGGAACAAGGCCTCTTACCTCCTCCTTCCCCCTACCTTCTGACTTTTTATTGATCTTTTGACACCACTTAGACTCCCAGAGTGTGGTATTTTCACTGACTATGCAGGGTACACTTAAGGGTCAAGAGCTGACCTGGCAGTTATTACCAAATTTAGTCTTTCCAGACTTCAAAGTAATTTTTTTTCCCCACCTTTAAACTCATTACCATCAATTTGACTCATAGCGACCCCTCCTTAGGTTTCTGAGGTGGTATCTTTACGGAAGTAGATTGCCCAATCTTCCTTCCAAGGAGTGGCTGGTGAGTTGTCTTTTTCTTCCTTGGAAATGTCCTGACAGCTTTTGGGAAGATGTGGTAAGGCAGGCCGCTAGCCCCACTGTAAGCCAGAAGAAACCCAATGCCCCTGGAATCTCGTCTACAGATTGACCAAGTAGCTTGAGGGAAGTCAAGATAAACGAAAAGTCAGTCCCTGAAGGGAAACCTTACTCCCCCTCGCCCATTTCAGAAACAAGAACAAGCTGTTGGTGTCCAAGGCCTAATATCTTCAGGTTACACATGGAAATTAAAATGTCATTGGTTTCATGGTTCTTAGGTTTCTGCCTTTACTAGTCTCCTGCTCAAGTATAAAACAGTAAGTTCAAGGCCATCAGTACTCATTCATTATACCTCCTGGTTTTATAAGACTCTCCTGATTTTAGCAGCCTGATGTCTTAAGAATGTTGTCCTATATGGATGTAATTTGGTATGTGTCTGTGTGTTTGTGTTCATGTACCTGAATTCTTAATGTGCAGCATTACTGTTCTTTCCAAGGATAACACATTTTCATTGGAGTTAATATTGGAAATGTGGGAGACTTAGCAAACCAAGGTGGAGTTTTTAATCTTGCCTATCTTCCCCACCCTTGGTATCTTAAAAGTAAATATGCTGTGTAAATGCACAGCACTGTTATTAAAAATCCGAAGGCTTTGCTTATGCAAACATTTTCTGCTGGGAATCTCATGGCTAAATTATTCTTAGGTTAACTTATATGACAATGGATGCATTGAGACAGAGCAAGAGAGAGGGATGTGTGTGTGCACATGTGCATGTACACGTGCCCATGCACACACACACACACACACAAAGAGACTTCCTTCAGCCAACATTGGTGCCTTGTAGGATTTAAAAAAAGAAAGAAAATACCAACTTTTTCTGGTTTAAAAAAAAAGCCTTCTTATAAATGGCTCCCCTCTTCTCATTTGGGCTATGATATGTTTTTATTTATTTTTCTTTATATCCTTTTAAATAGATATACCATTTTAGTTCTTTAAGGATGACAGGGGAATCCCTGGGTGGTGCAAATGGTTCATTTGCTCAGCTGTTAACTGAAAGATTGAAGAGTTATAGGTTTGAGCCCATCTAGAGGTGCCTTAGGAGCTCTGGTGCTGTATGTAGTGCCTAAGGCATTTGACTGCTAACCAGAAGGCTGGCAGTTCTGCTTCCTCCTTGGAAGGAAGGTTGGGCAATCTACTTCCTTAGTGATACCGCCTTGGAAACCCAAGGAGGAGTTGCTATGAGTCAGGTCCGACTCCAAGGCAGCGAGTTTAGAGGTGCCTTGGAAGACAGGCCTCATCCACTGAAAACACTATGGTGTACAGTTCTACTGCAACACACATGGGAGCACCATGAGCACCATGAGTCAGGATGGGCTCTTTGGCAACTGGTATGTTTTTAAAACTAATATCAAATGCATGTTTTAGATCAAATAGTTCATCCTTTCCTTGATGTCCCCCCCTGCATAATGATGTAGGTATACATATTACATATAGATGAATTCTGCTTTTAAGAAAATCTGGCACAAGAAAAGCATGGATTCTTAGAAGTGAAAGAATTTTAATGAGTATTTAGGCTGAATTTCTCAAAGCCTACTTTTATGAAACAGAACCTAGTGGATTATCATTCACTGTGCAAATAATTAGCCTTCAAACTTTCACTTTTGAAAGTTTCTCTAACACAATTAAAATTTAAACTGGACCTACAGGAGCCAAGTAACTTACTAGGAAATTATCTCTTGATAAATATTGAATTATTCACTTCACCATATGGCCCAAGAAAGATGCCAGATTCCTGTACACCTGTGAGCTTCCCCACATGCCTAGATCTTTACTCTCCCCATTCTTCACCTGAGAAACACCTCTTTGTCTTTTAGGTACCCTTACCATAGTTAGAAAACTGTACCTCACACTTCTTCCTAGTACCCATCACGAGGGTAATCATTTAATTGTGTGTGCAATTACATAATGTCTGTTGTTCTTGCTAGACTGTAAGCTCAACTCTGTCATGGTACCTGAAAGAATGACTGGCACATGGTTGTTGTTAGTTTTGTCCATCAAGTTGCCTCTAATACCTGGAAACCTCCTGTACAACAGAATAAAACCTTGCTCAGTCCCATGCCATCTTCATGCTCTTTGGCATGTTGAAGTCTTTTGTTGTGGCCACTGTGTAGTGCCTTCCAACCTGGGGTGGGGCTCATCTTCCAGCACTATACTGGACAATGCTCCATTGTGATCCATATGATTTTTCACTGGTTAATTTTAAGAAGTAGATAGATGTCCAGTCTTTTTTATCCTAGTCTGTATTAGTCTGGAAGCTTCACTGAAACCTATCCACCATGGGTGACTCCACTGGTACTGAAATATTGGTGGCATAGCTTCCAGAATCACAGCAACACTCAGGCCATCACAGGATGGAAAACTGTCAAAGATATGGTAGCTGCACTTATTAGCTTCTCAGTATACATTTGTTTGAATAGCTTCTTTTTGTAACGCTTTCACATATACCTTTATTAATGCTTTTTGGCACATCAAAAGCTAACACATTAGATAGTCTACACCTGAGGCTGATGCCTTCAGAGGGAGCTGGAAGAAAGAAACTCACCATTTTCTCTGTTTTTCAGGATTTTACCTTCCCCTGGTCTTTCTGCAACCCCTAAGACCATCCCTACTCTGCCCCTTTCAGTGGCTCCCCTCTCTCTAGCTTCTAGCTAGAGCTTCTAGTATTGTCTTCTTCTCGCTTCTTGATTCTCAACATACTCTTCCCTTGTGAATTAATCTATTCAAATGGCTTTAACTAGTCCCCACTCACCCACTCCAGCTTTCACCTTCACCTCACGGAGTGTTTGTAACTCCTCAAATCTCTCTGTGGATCCACCACCACTAATAGTTGCTGTGGAGTCGACTGCAATTCATGGTGGTTCACATGAGTGTCACAGTAGAATTATGCTCCATAGGAGTTTCAAAGGCTGTTTTTTTTTTGGAAATGGTTGGCCAAGTCTTTTTTCTGAGGTACCTCTGGGTAGATTCGAACTACCAATCTTTTGTTTTGCAACAGAGCACTTACGGACTCCTTTGTGGATACACTGGTGGAATTGCCCATTTGTCTTATTTGCCACCTGGACCCACTGGCTCTCTTGCCCTTATGGTATCCCTGCCCAGCTAATCACTAGAACCTGACATCTGAATCCCTGTCAAGGCAAGTAGACTTGGAGACACATGCTTTTCTTACTGACTTGTCACAGCTGGTGCTTTCTCAGTGAGTGGCCCCTTTCTAGTTTGTGATATACCACAAAAAGTAGGAGGTGATCTCCAGATTCACTTGATCCCAGCTCACCTTGTCAGTTCTTCACCTTCTGAAAAGGTGACTCACTAGAGAGAAAATTAAACTTTTCTGCAGAAACTCAGAATGTAGCAATTGCAGGCTTCTACATGTACTAGCACTGGGAAATTGTGGACACTCAGGCCAATCCCCGAGAATAACTAAGTATTGTAGACTTTCCATGGCATTTCTTTTCTTGGATCATTACTTTGAAATATCCCTTTATCCTTTCTTGCCTGCCTTTGAAATGATGTGCTGATGTAGTATTGGGGGAACACTGATCATACTGGAGCATGAGGAGTTGAACCTTAGCCAATGGATACTTTATGTACTACCTGTGACCTCACCCAAGAGAATTCTGCTACAAAAAAATTTCTTATCTATCGAATGGATCAGAATCTCTACCTGCTCCATGAGGTTGTTGTGAGGATCAATTAACATAATGGATGTAAGATGTTTTGAAAACTTGTAAAGTGCTGTAGAGACCAGGGATAATCAAACTTGAGATGTTTACAAAACCCTATGTTCCTCCTTTGTGAATTCTGTCCTCATATACCATCTCTATGTTTATTTACTTAGGCTCAAAAACTCACTGCCATAGAGTCAATTCTGACTCACAGCAACCCTCATTTGGTTTGTGAGGCTATAAATTTTTACAGAAGTAGATTGCCCCATCTTCTTTCTATGGAGCCACTGGTAGGTTTGAACTGCTGACCTCCTGGTTAGCGACCAAGTGCTTTATCCGCTATGCCATTACAGTTCCTTATTTACTTAGCAGCTTTCTTAAATTTCGACTCTTTATCCATAAAGTATATAAAAAATAGAAAGTAACCATAAAAATACAGCAAATTAAAAAAAAAGTCATTAAATTCTAGCTAGATACAACCTATCGCCCACATACTGCCAACCACCACCCACCCACTGCCATAGTGTCAATTCTGACTCATAGTGACCTCCATTGTGTTTCCAAGGCTGTAAATTTTTTATGGAAGATCTTTATGCCTCATCTTCTTCCTGCGGAGCAGCTGATGGGTTTGAAATGCAAACCTTCAGGTTAGCAGCCAAATGTCTTACCCACTGAGCCACGAGAGCTCCTTAGCTAGATACTATTACCTGTTAAAGGCTCTGAGCATGGGCACTGCTCTCTATTTGTTTAGAGGGAAGTTGGCAAGTGTTCATGAGATGTTAAAGATATTTTAGCACCAGATGGAGATCCTTTGATATAATCAGAAGGATATAAGAAATGAAAAGGAGAAAGCTTCAGATGAATATGGCTCACTGTTGTTAATGAATGCCTGTGTACCAGCCAAGTTCATCTGGTGACAAATAAGATCACGGCCCACACTTCTAGAACACTTTAAAAATGTTAGGTAGGATATAGGTGGCAAGATGGCAGACTAGGCAGAAGGACTGCACAGATGCTCTTCAACAAAGAAAAGGGAAACCAATTAACACAGACACAGAAGATAATCTTGGACCCCTGAGCCTTGAAGGGAAGGATACAAAAGTGGACTAAAC
>NW_006921731.1:4028394-4032238 GCF_000298275.1 Orycteropus afer afer
GAGGGGAGCTGTTGCATTGTGGTAAACTGTGGTCAATGACATGAGACAAAGTATATGTGAACTGCTGTATGGAAAGTGAATTTTCTCTGTAAATCTTCACCCAAATCACAATAAATAAAAAAAATAAATAAAAATAAAAAATAAAAAAATAATAATAAAATGCCATATAAATGGAAAAAAAAAAAGTTAGGTAGTGGGGGTAATGGTATCGAGGAAAAAGAGGGAGCCATGGACTGAATGCCCCAGATTTTAAGTTCATTAATTCTAGCTATGCAACAGTGGCACTTAATCCCTCAGAATCTTAGTTTACTCATCCGTAAAATGGAGGTGGTATGGGGATTAGGAAAATCCTACATAGCAAAATGACTGGCACATGGCCAATACTCGATTAAAGAAAAATAAACCAATTGCCTTTGAGTAAATTCTAACTCATGGTGGCCCCAAGTGTGTCAAAGTAGATGTGCTCCACAGGGTTTTCAGAGGCTGAACTTTTCAGAAGTGGACCACCAGGCCTTTTCTCCAAGGTGCCTCTTTGTGGATTTGAACTTCTAACCTTTTGGTCAGCAGTTGAGCAAGTTTTAATTGTTTGCACCACCCACTGTTAACTAAACCTAGGATAAGAGCAAAGCTTCTATTTTAACCCCTCGCACCAAGGGCAAAACATGGTTAAAGTTTCTGGTGTTTTGGTTCTGAGGAGTAGGGAATAAAAAGCGAAACTGAGGAGAAAACTGGAGGCCACTTCCCTACTAGCAAAGTAAAGAGGAGTATGAAAGTGCTTAATTGGACTATTCAGATTTTTTTAACAAAGGGAAAATACCAACCAACATGCCGATTTCACCCAGCAAAACAGTGAATAGACTTATTCACTCTTTTAAGAGTGTTTGCGGTCATACGATGTCAAGGGCTCAGCTAGAATTAAAAAACTCTGAGAGGTGTTGATATTAAGCATTTTTTAAAAGGGAGTACCAACTCTAAGGAGTACCAACTCTAAGAAGAAATATGATGGGTCCAGGCCTTTTCAGAATTTCTCGCACTTCAAAGAGCATAGACTTGGCAATGACTCTGCTGCTTTCCTGAGTTTGCTCAACGTGGCTGAGGAAACCTTAAAATCCACGTGGATGAACTTTTCCATTGGCCTTATTTTGGTATAAATATCCATCAAGGATTAAAAACTTCAAGTAGATACCAGTCTGAACCATGAATGGTTTGAACTAAATCTCAGCCAGTTTCCAGCTCTCCTTCCTGCTCTTGTCTCTCAGGAGGGCCAACTCATCTGAGACGTGGCTGCTGTTGTTCAGAGCTCTGGGCCAACTCTTTCCCCACACCGTGAAAACTCTGCAGTGTGTTCTCAAGAGACTTCAAGCCAGAAACAGAGGGCTTCAAGGTTCAGATAAAAGTTTGAGTCAGTTGTTTCAAAAAAGGAAATGAATCAATGCTTGGCTTGCCCACCATTCTAAAGGTGATCCTTTTGTAGACAAGTTTGAAGGAGCTTAATAAAGCTTGGGGTCATAGATCAAAAACTCAGGGTCTGCTTTGGAATGGTTTCTGTCCCTCTCACTTTCATTTTCTTTTCATCTTCAGATTCCTCCTAAATATTACCAAGGTATTCTCCCTCCCCTTCCCTACTCCCTAATACTACCTTGCTAGTTTTGATATTGGTTCTGAGTCAGAATGTTTTCAAGCAGGCAACACATGTAGGGGGTCTTTGAGAGTACTTAAAGAGATAAGTGGCTTCTGTCCAGTGTTGGTCTCATAACCTTTCAATTCTTTCTCTATCTTTCCCTCTTTCTAACCCTTAGAATTCCTGGGCTCTGCCAACGAGAACAAAGCTGCTCTTACCTCTTTTAACACCTTTTCTTCTCTCTCCTACTCCCCAATTCTATTCTATTTCCTCTTCTTTCCACTAATATTACTGAAGTCTTACTGTACGTCAGGCTTTCCAGGGGGGACACAAAGATGAATAAGGCATGGTCAATGGGTGATGCAAAGGGTTAATGAGCCTGACTGCTAACTGAAAGGTTGGCAATTCAATTCTACCCAGAGGCCTGGAGATCTGTCTTTGAAAAACCAGCCACTGAAAACCCTATGGAGCACAGTTCTACTCTGACACATCTGGGTCACCATGAGTCAGAGTAGACGTGACTGAAATATTTTTGTTTTTTTCCCCCTTATCCTTACAAATGGAGAAGTTAGGCATAAAAGGAATATTTTGGTACAGGAGTTAAGTGGGCAGGGCAGTGATTGCAGATGTTACAGGGCCACTCAGAAAATTAAATGTCCAGTCAGTGAGAAAAAGTAAATCCATGCTAGCTCAAAGGAGAGAGTACCGGGTCTGAACTGGTGGCTCCGTGGAATGGGTGGAGTTTGGGACCATAGAGAAGGTGACTCTCTCAGCCTGCTTGTGAGGAAGGACAAGCATGTTCAAGGGACAAACGGCACATCAATTTGAGGGAAGCAGAGTGTTTTAGTGGGAAAAGCCACCACTGGTTGCCCAGTTCATCTCATGTTCAAGGTTTTAGATGGGGTGGTTATAATAAACAGAGCTTTAAAAGAGTTTCTGAACCTGAAATGATATGGAACTCTATGGTTAGAGTATTCTATTCTAGACCCTAGCTCTTCTAACTAACTTTCCCTGTGACTTGAAGCAAGGTTTTTTAACCTTGCTGGGTCTATTTTCCTGTCTGTTAAGCAAGGAAATGGACCTAGAGAATCTCTAAGGTCCTTTCCACTTCTTAATAACTACTTCTAAGTGCTGAAACATAGAGTATGTGCAGTATTCAAATAAGTGCATGATGATTCCTCCAGCAATGATTCCAGCCCTGGGCTGCTCCCAGGAAAGGTGCAGAAGCTCATGTTGACAGTTGCTCTAGTTAGACATGAATCTTATTACACAGTTGTGTGTTCCCCATGGGCTGTTTAAGCCTGTTGGCTGGGTAGGACACACTTGAGGAAACTGAGTTTTTCCATGAAACTCTGATTGTGCTTCAGGTTCTTGCAGGCATGGAGATCATCCCCATAATTTCATTTTCCAGATAACTGGCAGAGAACCATCTGTTTTTTTCCTCCTGCTTAATATATCACATGCAACTGACAAAAGTCAAGAGCAATCATTGATATTGACATTTCAATATCCAAACCACGTGTTTTTCATTGCAATGCCTCACAAGATATTCTCTGCTCTAAAATATGGCCAGCAGGAACCCACATTATCTGAAATAAGAACTGTGCAGACAGAATAGCTCAGATGCAAGATCGTGCATTCTATTAAACTTGTTTCCGTATTTCAAAAGGCTGATTTTCTTTTCTTCTTTACAGTTTATCAAGGATTCCTAGTTGGGACTTCTTCTCCTTTGTCATTTAAATGGTTTCAGAGCTCAACAATGAAACTTGGGGAGCACACATACTGTGGCAAAATCTATGTACATAAAAATGCAAATAACAAAACATTTGCCATTTTACCCACTTAGAAGTGTAGGATTCAGTACATTAATTACATGCACCATATTGTGCAACCATCACCACTATCCATTTCTAAAAGTCTTCTATCACCCTTAATAGAAGCTCCATGCTCCTTAAGCAATAACTTCCTTTCCCCCTTTCCCTTCCACTTTGGTCTCTCTACATTTGCCTATTCTAGATATTTCAGATAAGTGGGATCATATAATATATGTCCTTTTGTGACTGCCTTATTTCGCTCAGCACAATGTCTTCAAGCTCCGTCCACGTTGTAACATGGATCAGAACTTCATTTCTCTTTATGGCTGAGTAATATTCTACTAGGAGCTCTGGCAGCATAGTGCCTAAGGTACTTGACTGCTAACAAGAAGGCTGGCGGTTCAAACCC
>NW_006921731.1:4032973-4058623 GCF_000298275.1 Orycteropus afer afer
CCAACTAAATGTTTCTTTCCCTGAAATCATCAGCTTGGGGGATCCCTTTCTTTTTACTTCTCCCCTCCCTAGCTCAGTCAGTCCCTGGCATATAAAGATTATGCAATGTATGTTTGAACAAAATAAATCCTTAAAGCTGGCCAAATCAGAGGTGGCTAATAAGTTTCATAAAAATATTTTTATTCTCCTTCACCATTTCACTCTCATAACTCTTTCAATGCCGATGACAGCTTATATATAACACTCATTTATGATTTGTCAAGTACTGTGCTAAGAAATTAAGGGATTGTTTTAGCTAATTCTCATAACTTTTGGGCCCATTTTATTGACAAAGAAATTGAGGCTCATCAGTAATATGACTTGTCCAAGGTAACACAGGAAATCAATGGTAGAGCTGAAATTTGAACCCAGTTTGTTTAGTCCAGGAGCCTTCTTGGCACAGTGGCTAAAGCCTTTGGTTGCTAACCACAAGGTCAGTGGTTCCAACCCACTAGTCACTTTCTAGGAGAAAGATGTTGCAGTCTGCTTCTGTAAAGACTACAGTCTTGGAAACCCTATTGATTTACTATATGTTTTATATATATATATATATACACATATATATATATTATATATACAAATTATATATAGATTATTATATTATATATGTGTGTATATATATACACATGTACATACACATATATGTATATACATATACATATATATATACATATATATATATATATATACACACACACACACACACATACATACACACACGTATGTTGTTGTTGTCATGTGCCATCGAGTCAGACCTGACTCATAGTGACCCCTCCTTGGGTTTCTGAGGCAAGATCACTACAGAAGTAGAATGCCCCATCTTCCTGCTGAGGAATGGCTGGTGCGTTTGAACCACCAGCCTTCTGGTTAGCACTCAAGTGCCTTAGCCACTATGCTACCAGAGCTCCCATATATACATATACATATACATATATATATACACACACACACACACACACATTTGGAAGGAAGGTTTGGCAATGTATTTCCATAGTGATACTGCCTCGGAAACCCAAGGAGGGGTCGCTATGAGTTGGGTCCAACTTGATGGCACATAACAACAAGAACAACAGTGCCTAAGGCATTTGACTGCTAACCAGAAGGCTGGAGGTTCAAACTCACTAGCTACTTCTTGGAAGGAAGGTTGGGCAATCTACGTCTGTAGAGACACTGCCTCAGAAACTCAAGGAGGGGTCGCTATAAGTCAAACTGACCTCATAGCAGTGAGTTTGGTAGAGATTATATATATATATATATATATACACACACACACACACACACACACACACTCCAAAAGCCTCAGATCTTAATGTCACTGTATCTTTGTGTGTTCATATATGTATAGATGTGTGTATATAACACTCTTGAGGTCCCTGGGTGGTGCAAACAGTTAAGCACCTGACTATAACTGAAAGGTTGGCAGTTTGAACCCATCCAATGGCACTGTGGAAGAAAGGCCTGGAGCTCTGCTTCTGTAAAGACTACAGCCAAGAAAACCCTATGGAACAGTTCTAGTCTGTAAAACATGGGGTTGCTATGAGTGGAAACTGACTTGACAACAATATGGAAAAAAAAGGGGTAATACTGTTAAAAGTTTTTTCTTAGAGGAGGGTCTTAATATTTTTTAATTCCTTTGCCTGTCTGATGTGAAAAGATTCCTTTTCAGTAGAGTGTTTTGAATGCATAAAATAAAATACACAAGATTACAAAGGAAAATAATATTACCGAAATAGTATTAACATATAAAAACAAATTTGTGATTTAGTAACATATGTGCCTTTATTAAGTGAAATAACAAGATGTGAAAGTAGATCTAATTACTATTGTTTCAAATCAGGGTGGGTATCATTGGCATGCTGAGGATCTATCACAGCTGTAATATATGAAGACATCTGATTTCCACTGGCGATAAAGACACAGGGGCCACTAGTACTGCCAGCGCTTGTGCCCATCATTCGTGATTGCAGAAGATGCTAAATTTCAGTTGCTGCTGTTGTTGTTGTGTGCTGCTGAGTCCATTCGGACTCACAGTGATCTTATACTACATGGTAGAACTGCCCCATCTGGTTTCTTAGGGTGAAATCTTTACAGGAGCAGATTGCCAGGTCCTTTCTTCTGAGGAGCAGCTGGTGGGTTTGAACCACCAACCTTTCAGTTAGTAGCTGAGTGCTTAACCACTGTACCACCAGGGCTCCTTAAATTTCAGTTAGAGGCTAGGAATACAAAGATGAAATTCTTTTCCTTATTCAAGTTCCATTATATCCTGAATTCTATTCACAGATCCATGGTTAAAAACCTCACCTCTATACACTAACAAGATTTTAAAAATGTCTCTCGCATATCTAAAATACCAGTTGTGTGGAGTTAACCTCTACTCATGGCGACCCCATGTGTGTCAGAGTAGAACTGTGCTCCATAGGGTTTTTAATGGCTGAGTTTTCAGAAGTAGATTTCCAGGCCTTTCTTCCTAGGTGTGTCTGGGTGGACTCAAACCTCCAATCTTTCTATTAGCAGCTAGACTGCATTAACTGTTTGCACCATCCAGAGACTTCCCTATACATTAAGAAGTTACCAAATGCTGACTGCTCTTTTCACTCCTCCCTCACCCTTAATGAGGATCCAGGCTGAGATGGGGCACCCCAGCATGCTTTGGTGGAAAGAAGGGCTCCTCCAGGAGGAGGGTGAGGCTGGGATCCACTTTCTCTCACCTCTTCCAGCCAAAGGATTAGCCTTGATCAGTCACCTCAGTGATCAGTGTCATGAATCTGTACCTGGGAACACCACTTAGTCATACAGCCCAAATAGAATCTCATTTCTTAAGGGCAAGTTTCTTATGGGGGAATTAGTCAGCCAACAGTCCTTTCCTCAAGCT
Organism: Orycteropus afer afer; assembly: GCF_000298275.1. Lineage (NCBI taxonomy): Eukaryota > Metazoa > Chordata > Mammalia > Tubulidentata > Orycteropodidae > Orycteropus > Orycteropus afer. Next base: position 4,035,885 of record NW_006921731.1, read on the forward strand.
CTTGCCCTCCAGTGTCCCTTACATAGCTACCAGGAAGGATGTTGCCTGAGGATTTCAGCCCTCTCTGAGGACACATGCTGAGCACAGGAGACTCAACCTCTACCACATGCCTGTGACAAGGCAGAAGGGCCAGTTGGTTTCATGGTGGAACCTAACTAAAATGGCCAGCAGTCCTGCTCACTGAGACTTCTCACTCGTTGTTTCTGGTGGTTTCTTCCCAAAACCAACCAACCAACCAGTTGCTGTCGAATCAGCTCTGACTCATGGCGACCCCATGTGTGTCAGAGTAGAACTGTGCTCCATAGGATTTTTAATGGCTGAATTTTTGGAAGTACATCGCCAAGCCTTTCTTCAGAGGTGCCTCTGGGTACACTCGAAGCTTCAACCTTTCAGTTAGCAGCTGAGTGCATTAAGCTTTTGTACCACCCAAGGACTCCTACTTCTCACAGGCCCTGTTTAAAAGGCAAGCCACTGTCACAATGTGGAGATGCCTAGAGTCAGGTTGTGGCTCCATAAGGTGCTGGGAAATCAGGGTGGGGAGGAAAGGAGATGAAGGTTGTGAGTGTGGATGTGTGGGTGGGAGTCAAACACCACCCAAATAATAGAACATTGAAACTGGCCCTTCTCTAGCCTTTATGGACTTGCCAGGTAGCAAAAATGGTTAAGTGCTCAGCTACAAAATGAAAGAAGATTGATGGTTCAAGTCTACCCAGAGGTGCCTCAGGTGGTAAAAAAGAAAAAGATCTGGTGACTTCTGAAAAATCAGCCATTGAAAACTCCATGGAGTATAATTTTACTCTGACACACATTGGGTTGTGGTGGGTTGAAACTGACATAATGGCAACTGGTTTGGGTTTGCCTTTTTGGTCTCCTGACTTGATAAAAAATGGATTTCATTAGACTGTGAAGGGGACATGGCCAGGACCAAATCTTTTTATTATCAGCACAGGGCCTGGCACTACTTGAGTGAGTAGATGCTCAAGAAAAACTTGCTAAATGAAAGAATGGGTTTACTCTATCTTATAATAGAATAATAGTTTACTCTATCTTATAAACAAGACATCCGAGGCTTGGAGAGGGCAAGTGCCTGTATGAGATCACACAACTGGAGCCAAGGACAAGTCTCTAGCAAAATGAGAGCTGCCTTTGAAAGGGTAGCAACCAGACATCCAAGGTGAATTGTTGCCATTCTCACAATTTTTGCATATGATGTGGCCTGAGTGTATTTATGGCTAGATCTAAGTTTAGCTACCAGGAGAAGGTTCTGCAATCTAATATCTTAGAAGCCACATGTGATGTAGGTAAATTGAACTTGGTTTTCCAAGTTTCAGCACTTAAACAGCCATGTGGGATTTTTGTGCTGTATGGATGGGAGGGAATAGCAATAATAGCAGGAGGCAATATTTACTGAGCACTTATGATGCATCCAGCACTTTAATTAACATATCCAAAGAATGAGGCCGAACTATTGTTAACTCCATTTCTCAAATGAGAAGCCCCATGTCCAAAGAAGATCAGTCAGTTGGCAGAGGTCACAGACCTAGCAAATGGTGGAAATGCAAGTCACATCTTGGTCTCTAGGCTTGTAAAGGTGTTTACTAGGGACTGAATTGTGTCACCTACAAAATAAGTGTAGGAATTCTTACCCCTGTGCCTGTGGAAATAATCCCATTTGGGAATAAAGTTTTCTTTGTTATGTTAATAAGGCCATATCTCCATATGTGTTCTTAAACCTAATAACTTCTATGTTATAACGAGGAGCATAGGCACTGAGACAAGGAAACACAAACTGCAGAATACAGAACCACATGTAAGGATCCCCAAGGAACCAAGAAACACTGGGACTAGAGAAGCCCAGACAAGAATTTTTCCCCTAGAGTGGACAGAGCATAAGCCTTCCCTTAGAACCTGTGCCCTGAATTTGGACTTCCAGCCTGCTGAACTGTAGGAAAATAAATGCATGCTTTTTAAAGCCACCCACTTGTGGTATTTGTGTTGCAGCAACACAAGAAGACTAAGACAGTGTGAGCTTAACCACTCTTCAGAACAGTCTCTGAACACTGTGGCTAAAGCTGAGTCCACAGCCAACATATTCTCCTGACCTGAGTTTATAGTAGGAGACAGGTTGACATGGAATCAGGACATTCTGTGCATGGAAAGTAATAGAGTAGAGAAAACACCCTTTCCCCTTCATTCACAACAGATGCTGTGAGTCAGCACACCTTGGACCTGGCACCGTTCATGTATGTCCCACGTAAATCTGGGGTGTGTCTGTTCTCCCCCCGCCCTCACTCTTCATCTGCAGCATGAATGGGTTCAACCTGTAGGTCACTAGATTCCACTCAATGATTTTATGCAGTTATTCACTCTTATTTGTCACCCAAGATGAGTTTTACAAAGGATCCAGTGTTTTAAAGCAGGAGAAGAAGAAGAAAAATCAATCCATAAACAAACCATCTGGATTTGAAACAGTGCCTTGGTCTGGACCCCAGCTCTCCTTTCTCCTTCCAATGAGTGGCTTGCCAAATGGAGTCTTTAGTTTTCTTCACCCTCAGCTATCTGATTTCCTTTTAAAGCATGTTCTAGTGGGGGCCTGGGCCCAGTGTTTTGCTTGGTCCCAAGTCACATGTTATTGGGTAGACCATGAGTCAGGCTGACCAGGCATGTAGAGATGTACATTCCAGAGACCAAGCTTGTCTCCAGGACTGAATTTCCTGGAAGCTCTGGGACTAGGATCTCTAGGATTTTTTTTGTTTCTAAGTGTTACTATTTCTTAGGAATTTTCAGGATAATACTGTACGATTCCTTAAAAGGTCTCTCTACCAGCCTCCAATCGACAGAGTTCTAGAAGTCTGCTAGAAGACCAGGAGAAATCTAGAAAGCTCTTGTTATATACCTGAGAGATGGCTTTGACCTGGTATGGTTGCAGTACACATCTGGTAGTGACCCAGAGAGAGATTAGAGAGAGAAAGGTATTTGGAAAATGTGACTGTTCCTGAATCAGCCTCCCAGTGAGTAGGGAGACCTTAATCTGTGTGTGGAGCTTGTAGTAATCACCACAGTCCCTCTCCACCTGTGAACATCTTCTTGTTTCTTCTGGAGTGGAAAGAGCTTAATCAGAGAGGACTGGATTTGAGTTCCTAACTTTCCATCATGTGGCCTTGTTGTTGTTGTTAACTGCTGTTGAGTTGATTCTGACTCATGGTGACGCCATGTATGCAGAGTAGAAGTACTCGATAGGATTTTCAAGGCTGTAACCTTACAGATGAGCTCTGGTGGTGTAGTAGATAAGGGATTTCACTACTAACTGGAAGGTCAGCGGTTCAAACCCACCAGCTGCTCTGTGGAAGGAAGACTGGGTAATCTACTTTTGTAAAGATTTACAGCCTTGGAAACCCAATGAGGGTCCCTATGAGTCAGAACAATGCCAGTGAGTTTGGCTTTTTTTTTTTAACCTTTCAGAAGCAGATTGCCAGGTCCACCTCCCAAACGGCCATCCTTTCAGCTCATAAATAAGGAAGTCACTGTTTGTATCATCCAGAGACTCCTTATATGGCCTTGCTGTTGTTGTTGTTGTTGTTATGTGCCGTCGAGTCGGCCCCGACTCATAGCGACCCCTCCTTGGGTTTCCGAGGCAGTATCACTAGGGAAGTAGGATTGCCCAACCTTCCTTCCGAGGAGTGGCTGGTGGGTTTGAACCGCCAGCCTTCTGGTTAGCAGTCAAGTGCCTTAGCCACTATGCTACCAGAGCTCCCTATATGGCCTTGTTGTTGTTGTTGTTGTTTGCCGTCGAGTCGGCCCCGACTCATAGCGACCCCTCCTTGGGTTTCCGAGGCAGTATCACTACGGAAGTAGGATTGCCCAACCTTCCTTCCGAGGAGTGGCTGGTGGGTTTGAACCGCCAGCCGTCTGGTTAGCAGGCAAGTGTCTTAGCCACTATGCTACCAGAGCTCAAGTCATTTTAAACTCTTAACCTTAATTTACTCATATGTAAAGATGATACTAACATTGTTTCATGGTAGTCCTTAAGATTAAATGAGATCACATATGAGAAAGTATCAAGCATCAAGCATGTGTCTCCTTAAGAGACGCCATTCTTTCCTCTCTTTTGTTTTTCCTAAAACTAGTCTGTCCTAACAAAGGATAGGTGAGTCTTCCTACAGAGTTCTTGGGAAATAAAGAGTCCAAATAGATGAAATGAGTAAGACCAAACATGTCCTTTTTGACAAAAATGTATAAGTTTCCTCTTCTCATATAAAAGAGGAGATAGCAAGCCAAAGCTGTTTTGGGAGTTTTACAAAGCTTTTCAATTGCATTATTGTTTCTGTTTTTATTAATACAAAATTGAATTTGCACATCAGATATTTAGGTTTAGGTACCAAGTACATGATGAGGCCACTGTAATAGTCCCAGTGCACTTTCAAGACCCAGCTTCCTGCTTAACTCTTTCTATAAACAATCCAGTTGTCACGGAGTTGCTCCCAAGTCATGGCGATGCCATGTGAGTGAGTCAGAGGAGAACTGGGCTTCATAGGGTATCCAATGGTGGGTTTTTCAGGAGTAGATTGCCAAGCCTTTCTTCTGAGGCACCTCTGTATCAATTTGAACCATGAACCTTTCAGTTAGCAACCAAGCACTTAATTGATTACATTTTTTAGAGTTCCTGCAGATATGTGCCATTGATATGTGAGACTCTCCAAGATGGATTCAGGGCATGCTGAATATTCCACATGAAGTAACATTTAGTGATCTTCAAGGACTCCTGCAACAGTGGCTGGGTGGCCCTGCACCTGGTAAGATAATGACAGCTCTCACATTGCCAGCCAAAGCCTCTTCCTGTTATCAAATGAAGCAGGAGGAGGGGTATTTCCAAATGAAGGCACTTAAAGAGCAGCAGCTGTCTCTTCCTTTTGGTTGTGTTGCAAATCTGTCCCATAAATCTGTGCTCAGTTGAACTGAGTTTTAGGCCTGTTTTTCCACAATCTGTTGTTATTTGAGAGAGAGTCTGGCGTGAAAAGAAGGCCAGTGGATTGAAAGCAGAAGGAAGCCTAGGTTCTCATCCAAGTTCTGCTACTTCCTAGGAAAAGTGGCATGTCCAATCACCCATCACCTGTCTGTCAGTTTGTCTTATTGTGGTGGCCTGCATGTTGCTATGATGCTGGAAGCTATGTCACCAGTATATCAAATACCAGCAAGGTCACTCACGGCAAACGGTTTTCAACAGAGTCTCTAGACTAAGGCAGGCTAGGAAGCAAGACCTGGTGATCTCCCAAAAATTAACTAGTGAAAACCCTATGGATCACAACAGAATATTGTCTGATAAAGAGCTAGACAATAAGCCCCTCAGCTTGGAAGGCACTCAAAATACATAGTGACCACACAGTGGACTTGAGCATACCAATGATCATAAGATGGAGCAGCACTGAGCAACACTTTGTTCTGTTGTACGTGGGGTCACTGTGAGTTGGAACTGACTTGATGGCAACTAACAATAAAATTGTAATGATCCAAACCCAGCCAGAAATCTGTGCTTATAAAACATTTGTAAATGGACTAGATGAACCAGTAGGGAGATAAGAACTCTCAAGGTCTGTTACTCATCATACCAAATCTCCACTTTATTATGCACCAGCTATTTTGAACATGCAAGTTGGAAAGAAAGGATGATTCTCCTTCCTAGAGTCAAATCAAATGCTTCCCCTGGACCCGGCTGGGTCCAGGTTGCAGGAGGAATGATGCCACCAACTCTGTACTCTGAACCTTATGCTCGCTGGAGGTAAGGGTGGAACTGGATTGGGAAAGAAACAGACATGAGCCTTTTAGAAGCCAGACCCACAGCCTTTGATGATCTCAGCCTATTCTCCTTTTTCTTCCTTGTTAGCTTTGGTTAGTTAATATGGAGGGAAGATCAAGGTTCAGGAACCTCAGAGGCCAAAAAAAAAAAGGTCATTTTTCCACCTTCCTATTTACAGATGTTTCGGTCAGTCCCAGGCTAGGAGAAAGCCTTGAAGTTAAAATGGTGTAAATTAAAGCTGAAAGATCATCTGTAGTTAAGCCTTTCCCTGCCTCCCTCTACCATACACTATGGTTGCATGGGCAGAAGTCAAAACTCTCAGTACACAACCCCGCACATTCAGAACATGTGCATGATAACGACAGGAAGCTTCAATTGACAAAGTGATGGCTTCAGCATCTGTTTTTGGAGATGCCCGTATGGAGCAAATAGTTTGCATTCAACTACTGATCAAAAGGTTATGGCTTGGGCTCACCCGAGTGGCATCATGAAGAAAGGCTTGGTGATCTGCTTCCATAAAGATTACAGGCAGGAAAACCCTATGAAACAGTTCTTCTCTGTAACACATGGGGTCACCATAAGTTAGAATCAAGTTGATGGCAATGGGTTTCAAGAAGCACTTGGATAATTTCTTTCTTTCTTTTAAATAATGCTCTTTTAGGCCAAGTTGCTTATACACCTATGGGCATGTTTCCAATATCTTGGCTATTAAGGCTTTAAGTGACAGCTTAATATGTTTTTAAGACTGAGGGAGCCAACAACAATTCTCGAAGAGCTGTGTTTACATTGGATCAGATCGCCTAGGCACTGTGCCAATGTTTTTGTACGCTGCAGGAATTGGAGGTGAAAGCAGGAAGGGCTGAGTACAGAGGGAAGGACTAACTTGGAGGACAGGAAAGCCAAGAAGGACATGATGTGACGGGTGGAGAGACGCCAGCTGAATCTGGCAATGCACTTAGAAGTACCAATGTGTAATGCTTCTTAGATACCATGTTGCGGGGTGAGAAAGAGAACCCTCTGGAGCCCATCCACTGGTACAGGGATAGTCAACAGTGAGTGTACTTTCAGATCTCTTTGTTCCAGCCCTTTATAAATTCCTGAAAATGACTCCTCAGCAGCCAAGGGCCTCATAAGCTTTGATGTACATTCTCAGCAGCCTGGGTAAAGAGCTCGACCTTTCTGGGCCTCAGTTTCCTTAGCTAAAAAGTGAGAAATGCTCAGTCTCCTTCTAGGTCTGAAGTTTTACGTCTCTATGGTGACTTGCTCAATAACTGATGATCCATTTTCAGAAAGAAAAACCCTGTGTAAGTGGATCTGTTGGGCTGGAATGAAGACAAGATGGGTCGTTAACTCATCAAGGCTGAGCAACTGGCTTAGGTTCAGCTGGATAGAAGTTAGATACCCTTCAGGTGGGACAGCCATAAATAAAAGGGTTTCCTTTCTGCTCCAAATGATCCCTTTCAGCATTCATACATCCATTGAAATTTATCACAACCACAATAATGATGGTAAACTTCTACTGAATGCTCACGCTCTCTATATACATCATCTCATCTAATTATCACAACTACCATGAGAGGCAGGCACTACTGTTGTCTCCCCAATTTGCAGATGAAGGCACAGACTTAAAGTTAATTAGCTTGTCAAAGAGCACACATCTAGAAAGTGCTAGAGTTGAGATTTGAACCCAGGCCTGGGACCAAAGCATGTACTAGTAACCAGTATTCTTAAATATATTTAATAAAATAATAAAAGAACGAATCCTCAATAGTGGTTGGCTCCACCAAGAGCAATGGCACTTGACCTTCAAGGCCGTCTGTTACCAAGTGATGTTGGCAGTCTCACCATTCTGCAGGGTACTCTCTGTACTAGGAATATTTCTCTTTCCCAGTAGAAAAACAAATGATGGGTCAAGAGTAGTGAGTGGGAGCATCTGACTCAGCACAGATGTGAGGAGGTGGGGAACAGTTTCTGAGCTCTGCCACTACATGCGTGACCCATGGTAAGTCCCTCAGCCTGTCTGGGGTAGATGATATCTAAGGCTACTCTAACTCTGACTCCAACTTTTGGATTTTATGTTCTCTCTTTAAAATCTTTTTATGACTTTGGAGCTGCTGAGGTTCACTGGCACTTCCTTCCCCTTGTGGGCAGGGCAGTGGAGACAACTTATAAGCCATTTTAAACCATTCTCATTCTGTAAATAGGTCCCTTGCAGCTCTGAGAGTCTATAAAATTGTTTCAAAATGTCTAAGTGTGATTATGCATTCTGAAGCCAAACATTATAAAAACCCTACTGTTGCAGATTGAAAAAGTAAATATGTAATAAAGCTTTGCAGCATACTGTTGATGACACAGTATTTAAACCACTCTCTTCAACAAAGAGAGCTTCTCCCCTATTCCTTTCCCTCCATGTTTTGAAATGAATACATTGGTCAACCTAAAAAGTGGCGATCTTCCTTCTGATTGTCACAGTCCCAAGAGGTAAAAAATATCCACCCTTTCATCTCTACCCACCACATTCTTTCTCTAAGCCTGTAATTGGATCTAAATGGAAAATAAACCCTTTTGCAGGCCAAAGAAGTTGGCACTATAAGGTGACAAAAAGAAGAACATGTTCCATTAGAACCCCTAATCTAGATAATCGCACTCTCCTATGTAAAGGAAAAGAAAAACAAGGCTTCTTGTAAGCAGGAGCCCCCAACTTGCTGTGAGGAGCAGTGGTTGACACACACCCTATCCCACTTCACACATTAACCATCCATCATCTTGTAGTATAAATACCCAGAAAGTTTTTTGCTTTTCAGAAGATGGTAGGATTCTGCTATGTTAGCCCTGAACTCTCTTACCTCAACTGAATTTGGGGAGGCAGTTTAGATACACAAATATCCCAGCACTACTAGTTGCTATTGTTGTTGTTTTTATGTGCCATCAAGTCGGGCTCGACTCATAGCAACCCTTCCTTGGGTTTCTGAGGTAGTATCCCTATGGAAGGAAGGTTGGGCAATCCTACTTCCATAGTGATACTGCCTCGGAAACCCAAGGAGGGGTCGCTATGAGTCGGGGCTGACTCGACGGCAAACAACAACAACACAACAACAATCCCTATGGAAGCAGATTGCCCAACCTTCCTTCTGAGGAGTGGCTAGTGGGTTTGAACCACCAGCCTTCTGGTTAGCAGTCAAGTGCCTTAGGCACTATGCTACCAGTTAGAAAATAATAATGTATAAAATGTACTATATGTAAATGCTGTGCTCTTAGCCGAACGGGTAAATGCGGTTTAAGAGCTTTTTGAGTTTTGCTGTGTATGGTGTATTGTATGGAACAGAGATCAGCAAGAAAGGTATGTTCTCGAGTTCAGAAAGATGTGATGGAAGTAAGACCAGTGGGTGCATAGTTCACTATTTAGCAGAAATCAATATGTATTGCATAAAGTTCTAAAGGCTACAAAAACTCCATACAGCCAGAGATGACTTGATTCTGGCAGTAGTCTGGCAAATGCAAGTGGGCATGGTACAATCCAGAGATGCCCTGGTTCAATGTGACTTATTGTGCAGATTCAGAAGGGCATACTGTCCTCTTCATGTGGGGTCAATGTGAGAGCTCAGCTTTAAGTCAGGAATGCTCCACTTCCAAACAGTGGGCTCGCATTTTTATTTTAACTCTACTGTAGTCTTTTTAAAAAAAAACTGTGTTTAGTCTCTCATTTTATCCTATTGAATACAGATGTCTAAGGAGGATGTTGCCCTGAAAGAACAAATCTCCTAAAATAAGAGTTTATAAACTACTGATTTGGGAGAGTGAGCCACAGGGTCACCATCACTGTTACTGTTGCTGGGAAGGAGGGGGGGACTGTCATTCTACATTGTTGTTGTTAAGTGCCCTGGAGTTGGCCCCAACTCATAGCGACCCTTCTTGGGTTTCCGAGGGGGTATCACTACGAAAGTAGATTGCCCAACCTTCCTTCCGAGGAGTGGCTGGTGGGTTTGAACCGCCAGCCTTCTGGTTAGCAGTCAAATGCCTTAGGCACTACACTACCAGAGCTCCCTCATTCTACACCAGAAACAGGGAAATCAAGCCTCAGGAAAGTGACTTGGGCAGCACCGCACAGCTAGAAAGTAGCAGAGCCAGGGTTTGAACATGTACCTTCTAAAACTATCATTACACTTATTCTGAAACCTGCAGGAGCCAACTCTCTGTGACCCTGGGTCTCAGTTTCTCCACCTGTAAAAAGTGCTACCCTAGGTTGTTTCTCAACCTTTTTCCCAGTGACATGTCTTCTAAGACTCCAGCCTGTGTCCTCCCCAACTGCATTCAGGTGAGTGAGGAACATTGGAGCTACAGGGACAGCTGCAGGCCCCGGCTGTGGTTTATCCTGACCTTCTGGGCTCCCGGCCAGCCCTTCTTGAAAGGGAAACGTGCAGACCCTGGGGGCAGAAATTAGTTCCCTTGTGCTGCAACTGCTGCCACTGCCAATATCATCAACTAATGAAGCTATTCTGTGTGGGTGTGTATGGGTGTCTTTGGAGGTAAAACAAAGCAAAAACGCAAACTAAGCCGGGAAAATCCTACTAGGATGAAAGCAAAAGGGGAAATTCCTTGTAGGTAAATAATACTCCCTACAACTCCTACTTCAACCACAGGAGATGGCAGGGAGAGAGGTAGCTAGGGATTTATTTTCCCCTACAGACCGTAGGATTACCAAAAAAAAAAAAAAAAAAAAATTATTCTAATTAAATTTTAATTAGCATTACCAAGTAAATCACCAATGAGAGTACTTTACAGCAGCTTTTAAGAGATTTTAGGATGTGTATCTGATAACTCAAAAATTTATTCCTGTTTCCTTTTCTGTGAATTCTTGGAATTTAATGACTTTTCCCTGGTTGGGAGACGAAAACTGAGTGAAAGAATCTGGGTAAATATTGCATCTCAGCTCACCTTTTGAATTCCGGGGTTGAGGTCCTTAGTCACCTTTGCCATCTTCTTCTGGACTGGAGAAATAGCGCCTGGCTTCACTGGCAGAGGCGCGTGGCCGCGCAGCGGGACCGCAGCGACTGGATGGCCAAGTTCGCGGGCCTCAGGGGGAGCTCTGAGCTCCGCCGGACGCGTCCTGCCCTCTTTAATTGGAGAGCGGTACTCCCTCTAAAATTCTCCAGCCAATCCGAGCGGGCGCTCGCACTTGGTCAGCCAATCCTAGGGTGAGGCCCGCCCCCATCCCTTGGGGTGGCTCTGCCTCCAGCTCAGCGCAGCGCTGCCCTGACGTCAGTGCGGCCGCGGCCCCTACCCGGGGCGGCTCGCATCTGTCCCTCTGCAAGCGGCAAGAATCCATCCCCACGCCCTTCTCCTTTAAAGGAAAGGGACAGAGGGTGGGGCGCGTTACTCAGTGGCCGCACTCCATTCAGGTCAAAAGGGAGAGTGATCAAACAGGAAGTCTAGGGTATTTTTGGTGAGCTGGGTCCAAAAATAAATCCTGAGCTGAGTTCCCCTGCCCACTCTTTCTTCTATGTCTTAAGGGGGCGGGGGAGAGTGATGAGGCAGGTGGCTAATGGTAGTGTTGACTCAGCCAGCTAACCTCCCAAATCTGAGCAAGTTCTCTAGAAGCTGGAGAGGATATGCAATTCCTGGAGATGAGGATGTGTTAACTGAATTGGAGGAGGCTTTAAAGAGGAAAAATGTCCCAATAAGAAAGCCCTAAAATACGACTTACAGTCCCTCTCCTGCCCCAAATAAGGACCAGTGAGTTATCCCAGTGTTAGGACTTTTTACTGGAAGTTTGTGAAGTATTCAACTGCCTTCTCATAATTTGATTTAACGTAAGTCTTTCCAGTTGAGTGAGGAAGAGAATACCATCCTGATTTTACAGATGCCAAGATGTGCATGGTCAGTCCAGTGGACTACCACTTAGCTGTTCACACACATTTTCTCATTTCTCTCACACAGTCGCTCATAATCACCTCATTTTTGTTGTTGTTAGGTGCCATAGAGTCAGCTCCAACTCATAGTGACACCATGTACAACAGAACAAAACACTGGTTGTGCACCATATTCACAATCCTTGCTATACCTGAGCCCATTGTTGCAGCCACTGTGTCAGTCCATCTCATTGAGAGCCTTCCCCTTTATCGCTGACCCTCCACTTTACCAAGCATGATATCCTCCAGGGAATAGTCCCTTCTGACAACATAACCAAAGTAGGTGAGACGAAGTCTGGCCATTCTCGCTTCCAAGGAGCATTCTGGCTGCATTTCTTCTAGGACAGATTTGTTCTTTCTGGCAGTCCATGGTACTTTCAGTATTCTTCTCCAAAACCACAACTCAAAAGCATCAACTTTGTGTTAGCTGTCATTGAATTCATCCCCAACACATGGTGCCTCTATTTACAACAAAATAAAACATCGTCCTGTATCCCTCCATCCCCATAATTAGCTTCTTAGCAAACCATTGGGATCCGCAGGGTTTTCACTGGCTGATTTTGAGAAGTATATCACCAGACCTTTCTTCCTAATCCATCTTAGTTTGGAAGTTCTCTGAAACCTGTTCAACATCAGAGGAACATGCAAACATCCACTGACAGCTGAATGGTGGCTGCACATGAGATGCACTAGCTAGAATTGAACCCAGGGCTCCTGCATGGAAGGCAAGAATTTCCCATTGAACCACTACTGCCCCCTGAGGAAGGGAACACTATCCTGATTTTATAGATGCCAAACCAAAAGACCAAACGCACTGCCGTTTAGTTGGATCCTACTCAGCAACCCCCTCCTTGGGTTTCTGAGGTGGTATCGCTACGGAAGTAGATCGCCCAGTCTACCTTCTGAAGAGTGGCTGGTGGGTTTGAACCACTAGCCCTTTGGTTAGCAGTCAAATGCCTTAGGCACTATGCCACGAGATCTCATTATAGATGCCAAGATCTACATTATTCACTCCTATAGACCAGCTAGTAAGCTCTTCACATTGATTTCTCTCACATAATCCTTGATAATCATCTCAGGTATTATTATTATTGCTCCTGTTTTATAGATGAAGGGATAAAATCAGAGACAGTCACTGCCCCAAAGTTGAACTCCTCAGAAAGGCTTTACACCTGAGAGAGTAAGAGCAAGAACTCATCTGGGGAGAAGAGGCACACCTTAAGAAGGTAGGAAATGAGCATTTGTAAGATAAATTGGGTCACACACCTGTGGACTTCTCATATCCTTGGGATGAAGTGTGCTTGCAACATCTGACATAACTACTTGTGTAAGGAAGTTGGCCAGGCCTTCATTTGCTATACTGGGCAGTTGGCCTATAAATCTGCACCTTGGTTTTGATGCAGTTCCACAGACCTGGGTTCCCAGAGGCATTTTGTTTTTCCTGCCCAGACAGAGGTTTAACACAAGCCCCATTTATCCTGAGGAGAGTACTACTCTGTGTGCCCTGAGACATTTGTCTTATAATCCAAGCTGGCAGGGCCCTCTGCCATATACCAGGGCTCAGGTGAGCTAAAATAAAAACTTGGTGGTGAGAAGACTAAAGAGTGGTCTTGAATACATCATTTTGTACTGATGGAGAGAGAGGTGAGAGTCACGTACTATAACTTTCTTTTCAGAGGCTTTTTTTCTCTCTCAAATCTTCTGCAGTTTAGTTCTTAATACATCATCATCTCCAACAATCTCAAATTTTAACTCACAATCATGATTCTTTTCTCACATTTCTAGGAAGGGCTTTTGCTTTTTGATTCCCCCTTTCTGAGACAAAGGATAGCCCTTTTCCTCTTTCTTGGATTTCTGCTATAATGTTCATCTTGCTTCAAGCTATATCCTCAATACCTAGCATGTGACAGATGCTCAGTATCCATTTGTTGAATGAATGAATGTTGAGTTCTGACTTTTAATCAGCAAGGAGCTGGCAAAATAAGTGTAGGAGTTTCCTAGGGCTGCTGTAACAAAGAGACCACAAACTGGGTGGCTTATAAGAACAGAACTTTATCTTCTCATAGTTCTGAAGGCTGGGAGTCTGAGATCAGGATGTTGTTAATTCTTTCTGACCGTTTTGATGGAGGATCTTTTCCCTATCTCCTTCTTTTCTAGCTTCTGGTGGCTGCAGGTGCTCCATGGCTTGTAGCTGCAGCATCTCACATAGTATTCTTCCCTCTGCCTCCCTGTTTCTATGTTCTCTTTTATAAGGACATGAGTCATATAAGATTAAGACCTACTCTACTCCAGTATGACCTCTTGTTAACCTAACTGATAACATCTTCAAAAACTCTTATTTCCAAACAAGGCCATGTTCACAGGTACTGGGGTTAAGACTTCAACATGTCTTTTTTTTTTTGGGGGGGGGTGCAATTAAACCCACAGCAGGGGGATAGGCGGAGATGGAATAATGAATGCTACATCTTGCCCAGGTTGCTCATATTCCCAGTTGGGCTGCATGATAAAGCAGTATTTAAATGGATAATGGCCAACAGAAGCCAGGATTGGGAGAGGTTTCCAGGTGAAGAGCCCTGTTAGTAGCAAATCCTAGGAACAATACAGTGCTAAACTCAGATGCTGTGCCAGAAAGCTTTATACTTTAGAGCTGTGGGAACAGAGGCCAGGAGAATAACAAAGGCAAGCTTTATTACTTTCAAACTCAGCAAAAGCCTTCACGGTGAAGTCATTTCCCACTCTTCTCAGCCACCCTCCTTGCCTCATCTTGAGAAATCATTATTCCCCTGATTAATCCTAACTTTATTAACTGTTACACTCTTTAGCTCTAACCACGGGTTCCCATATTCCTCTCATTTTTACCCTTAGCCCCAGGTAAAATTAAGGAGGCAGATGTTTGACAGTTTCTAACAATGTGAGAAAGCAACTGGAACTTGGAGTGGCCCATTTCCTCCTTTCTGGACAAGGACCTGAGGTGATCTCCCCTCCTTGCTTTCTCTTCTTGTAGCTGAGGCTGCTGACTCCAACCCATTAAACTCTAATCTAGACCCAAACATTCTGGTGGCCTGTAGTCAGAGACTTGACAGAACATCTGAGCCCACCTACCAAATCCATTGCCATTGAGTTGATCCTAACTCATAGTGACCCTACAGGACAGGGTACACCTGTCCCATAGAGCTTCCAAGGCTATAAATCTTTGTGGAAGCTAAGTGCCTCATCTTTCTTCCATGGAGCAGCTGGTAGTTGCAAACAACTGACCTTTTGGTTAGCAGCTGAATGCCTTAACCACTATGCCACAAGAGCTCTGTGAACATCTGGGCAGACAATTACAAATGACATTGTTTTGGAAAACAGAGAAAATCTAGTCATTGCCCCTAGCCTCACTCCAGCTCTGTGGTCCCCTTAGCCACTCCAGAAGGAAATGGGGTATCTTTTCCAGAGTGGTACATCAGAGAGATATGGTTTTCCCAAAGTTCATTGCTTTCTGGTAGTGGGTCTTGTTAGATGTGGGTTAGTCTTTGAGCTAAGGATATGATGGTGAATAAATCAGCGAAGGCCCCTTCCCTCACACAGCTTCTATTCTAGTGGAGTAAGTGACAAGTATTAATCAAGTGAACAAATAATTAGATAAGATGATTAAAGATGGCAATGAGTGCTGAGGAGGAAATAAACACAAGGATGAGGGAGAGGGTCCCTGGATTCAACTCCTTTCACTCAGGTGGCCTAGGGAGGCTTTACTGAGGAGGTGACAGTGGAGCTAAAGAAGAGAATGAGTCAGCTCTGAGGAGAGTCACAATAGAAAGGACATTCCTGGAGGGTGGAGTCACAAGAACAAGGGTCCTGAGGTAAGGGCAGCACTTGGTATGTCTGAGAGAGCAGGAAAGTCAGTGTGACTGAAGGGTAGTGAGAAACAGGGAGGATGGCATGAAGTGACTGAGAGTGGTAGGCAGAGATCAGATCACATTAAACACTGTAAACCACACTTAAACCAGAGTTTAATTTGTGTTCTGAGAACAATGAGAAGTTGTAAATCAACTGAAATACAATGTGAGCCATGGACGTAATTTTAAATTCATATTTTTTGTTATTGGGTGCTGTTGTCTTGATTTTGACTCGTGGCAGCTTCCTGTGACAGAGTAGAACTGCCCCATAAAGTTTTCTAAGCTGTAATCTTTACAGGTTCAGATCACCAGGTCTTTCTTCTACAAAGTTGCTGGGGAGTTCGAACCACCAACTCTTCGGTCAGCAGCCTTGCACTTAACCATTGTGCCACTAGGACTCCGAAACATGACATTTTAATAATATATTTAATTTAATTTAAAACATTCTCATTTCCACATATAATCAGGACAAAACATTATTGAGATTTTCACATTTTTTTCCTTCATGCTACATCTTTGAAATCTGGTGTGTAGCAGTGTTTTACATTTTACAGTACATCTCAGTTCAGATTAACCCATGTTTCAAGTGCTCCATAGTCACATGTGGCTGCCATATTGGATAGTGATGTTGTAGAGTGTTTTTAGGAAGGACAGTGAGAGTATCTGATATATTATTTGATTCACAGCAAGGACACCTAAGAGGTACTAATAGAAACTTAGCTGGTAATTAATAATACCTCATTATCAGATTGTTGAAATGTAAAGATGTCAATTTGATGCCTGACCCAAGCCATAGTATTTTTAATCACCTCATATACATGCAAAAACTGGACAAAGAAAAAAGTAGATTGGAGAAGAATTGACACATTCAGATTATGGTGTTGGTGAAGAATATTGAACATACCATGGACTGCCAGAAGGACAAACAAATCTAACTTAGAGGAAGTACAACCCAAATCCTCCTTAACAGGGAGGATGATGAGACTTTATCTTGCTTACTTTGGAACAAGATCAGGAGGTACCAATCACTGGAGAAGAGCATCATTCTTAGTAAAGTTGAGGGTCAGTGAAAAAGAAGGAGATCCTCAATGAGATGGATTTGCCCAGTGGCTGCAGCAATGAGCTCAACCATGACAATGATTGTAAGAATAATGCAGGACCAAGCAACGTTTCATTCTGTACCAAATAGCCACAACATTATCAGACGAAGTAATTGAGGGGCTGGGTACCAAAAGCATCTAACATATTATGTGTTTCAAGCTCTGTGCTAGAAGGAGAAGTAGTTTGCCGAAAGTCACACAGATAAGAGGGAGAGCAAGATCTTAACCCAGATCTTTCAGTTTCATGCCAAACCCTTTCATAAATCCCCAATAACCATGGCTCACAATGATGCTTTTATTGTTACCATGTAGCAGGCTTGGCTCAAATTGGTTTAATGTACAAACATGAGTGATGGCTTCTCTTTACTTATGATTTTATTTTTTACATATTGTATTTATTCAAATGAGTCCTTAGGTAGTGGAAATGGTTAACAAGCTAATTGAAAATCTTATGGGTAAAAATGGAGTTGCCATGAGTTGGAGTTGACAACATCTGGTTTTGATCTTCATTCAAAACATCCAACATTTTAGGCTGTGATCTTTGTAGAAGCAGACTGCCATATCTTTCTTCCGTGGAGGGGCTGGTGGGTTTGAACTGCTGAGCTTTTGGTTAGCAGCCAAGCACCTAACCATTGCACCACTGAGGGGAGGTAGCTACCAATAATCTAGGAATCTCAAAGTATAATTTAACTTATATGAATTTGGACCATCACTTGGGTCACATATATCTGAATTTTTTACAACTTAATATTTTTTCTGCCTCTCTACAGAATCCTTAATAGGAGATTAACTGCACCTATTTTTCTCCAGAGTTTTATATGGCCTCCTGGATCATGAAAAGCTCTGGCTTAAGGGAGCTCTGGTATAAGGGAGCTCTTAGTGCCTAAGGCATTTGACTGCTAACCAGGAGTCTGGTGGGTCAAACCCAACAGCCACTCCTCTGAAGGAAGATTGGGCAATCTACTTCCGTAGAGATACTGCCTCAGAAACCCAAGGAGAGGTCATTATGAGTCAAATTGACTCAACAGCAGTGATTTTTTTTTTTTTTAATACCTGGATAAAAACAAAACATGATGGTTGAACCCAAGCATCCTCCTGCCTTACAGTCTATCTTTGACAGGGGCTCCCAAAGAAAAAAGGAGAAACTGCCCATAGTTAAAAAAAAAAAAAAAAAGATCACCAGATCAGAAGACTGGAACCCTGCAGGTTGGTCCTGGCTCTGCTAAAGATGACATGACTAATTATATTCTACAAGGTCGGTTGCAACTCAGATGCATCCTAATCTATCGGGAGTGAGTGATTAATTTCCCCCTGAACATCAGGTACACATCCCACTTGATGGTGCAGTGGGAAGAGCACAATTTAAAATTTGTGCCTGTGTTTTTGTCCTGTCGCTAAGTGGGGTGCAGTTTAACCTGAGTGATTTGGTCAAGATACTTATGACTCTCTGAGTCTGTTTTCCTACCTAAAATAATGATGAAGATGATCTTTATTCCAACTGCCTCACAAAATTACTGTAAGACATGAAATGAAGCAGGTGATGGATTTTGTAAAATGTAATGCGGTACCCACATGTTCATCTCTTACTGTCTATGGTAAGCAGAATTCTAAGATGACCCCAATCGCCCAGGCTTTTGGGAAAAGGTGGAATCTGTGACTTGTTTCTAACCAATAGAATATGACAAGGCTGATGGGCTATCACTCCTGGGATTATGTTGCATTTATGGCAAAGGTGAAGGGATTTTGAGATATAATGATGATAAAATAATTTACAATATAATTTTGAGATATAATTAATCAAAAGAAAGATTGCCCTGAGTGGGCCTCACTTAATCAGGTGAACCCTTTAAAAAGGGTCTAGAAGTTAGAGACAAAAGTGTCTCTTTTTGCCCTGGTGGCCTTGAAGAAGCAAACACCATGCATTTACACATTTGTAAGGAAATGAATTCTGCCAGGAACCATATGAGCTTGGAAGACGAGCCTGAGTCTCAGACTAGCCCCCCAGTTCTGGCTGACACCTTGATTATATAGCCTTTTGATATATGAGCAGAGGGCCCAGTTAATCCATGTCTGAACCCCTAACTGATGGAAACTATGAGGCATTAATTGAGTGTAGTTTTAAGCTGCTAAATTTGTATATGTGTTATACAGCATAAAATACTAACACACTATCATTTCCACCATTCTTGGATCTTTTTTTTTAATATATATAGATTTAATTCTCTGCCACTTCTTGAGGTGAAGAAGTTGGGTATCTCCTTTCAAAAGAAATATTTCTCCTCCTCTCTGGGTCAATAAGTTACATGAGTTGAGTACCTCCTTTTTAAAGCAGCATTTACTCTTATGCTAACACTGAACAGAGGGGTCTATCTTGATTCTGAAATAGTTAACCATAATGCATATTTAATTTAAATATATGTAATATTTAATGATAAGGAGCTCTGGGGGTGTAGTGCCTAAGGCATTTTTCTCCTAACCAGAAGGTTGGTGGTTCAAACCCACCAGCCACTCCTTGGAAGGAAGACTGGACAATCTACTTCCATAAAGATTTACCACCTTGGAGACCCACAGGGGGTCACTGTGAGTTGGAATCAACTCAATGGTATTGAAATTTTTTTTTTGTTTAAATATTTAATGATATAATGAGTCTAGCCATCTATTATAGATTGAATGGTGTCCCCCCAAAATATGTGTTAGGATTCTGACCTCTATATGTGAATGTAATACTGTTTGGAAGTAGTTTCCTTATTATGTTGATTGGGCCATACCAGTGTAGGTTGGGTCCTAAACTTAATCACTTGAAGTTATGAAAAGTAGATTTGACACAGACGTGGGCATAAACTGGGGAACAGATGACATGTGAGAACTACCAAGAACCAAGGAATGCCCAGGACTACCCAAAAAGAATTGACACGTCTGAGTCTTTAATCTCCAGAACTGTGAGAAAATACATTTCTATTCTTTAAAACTTCCCACTTAGGGTATTTCTGTTTTAGCAGCACTGTAGCACTAAGGCACCATCCATTCTCTCATGTGTGTGTTTGAGGAAATCATCTTGTTTCCTGCAGCAGGATTGTTGTGGTCCCTCTTCTGGGTAGCAGGAAGGAAGTGAACACATACTAGTATTTCCTATTGCCACCAGTGCTATGTGCTTTGAATCCTTAAATCAACACTAGGCATCAGGTATTGTTATTCCGAGTCACAGAGAACTTGAAGCTCAGGTGGGTTGATTAAGCTGCTCAAGGTCGCACAGCTAGTTAAGATCCAAACCCAAGATGAGGACTGCATCAATGGACTGGCAGGAGATCAGAGGCTGTGCAGTTATTCTCCTCAGTCCTCTTTGCAGGGCTGAATTTTGGAGATGGTTGCAGTCCTCCCCCTACAGCCACAGCTCCTGTCAGTCTGGTGACAGCTCTCTCCCTTGGCCCTGGAGTACTTTTCCCTCTTTTATTGGTTCCTTTAACCCTGTTTTCTCCTTTATAAGTAGTACCTTCATTAACTCCCTTATCCATTAAATCAGAGTTACTCCTTTGAGTGTGCACTTGTTTCCAGCCAGAGTCTTGACCCATATAGAAGTAAATATGAGTTTTAGAGATGGTCCTAGTCTAACCTTCATTAGATCATTGAGATACAGATGCCCTGTATGTTTTGTAGAAGTCTCTGAGTGGCACAAATGTTAAGTGCTTGAGAACTAACCAAAAAAAGATTGGCAGTTTGAATTTACCTAGAGGCAACTCAGAAGAAAGGTCTGGTGATTTACTTCTAAAAAATTAGCTATTGAAAAGCCCATGGAGCACAGTTCTACTCTGACACATGTGAGGTCACCATGAGTTGGAGTCAGCTCGACAGCAACTGGTTTTGTTTTGTTTTTTGGTATGTTCTGAGATATTCAAGGAACTCTGGTGGCACAGCAGTTAAAGTGCTCGGCTGCTAACCAAAAAGTTGGCATTCAAACTCTGGTGGCACAGTAGGTAAATTGCTCAGCTGCTAACCAAAAAGTTGGCATTCAAATTCACCAGATGCTCAGTGAGAGAAAGAAGTGGCAATCAGCTTCCCTAAAGAAGCCTTGGAAATTCTATAAGGCAGTTCTATTCTATCCTATAGCATCACTGTGTGTCAGAATTAACTTGATAGCAGCAAGTTTCTTACATATTCTTTCCAGCTATTGATTTGTCTGTTAATTAAAAGGATTTGGGACTTGTCAATTAATTAGAATAAAAGTTTCAGTTAGTGGTGCTGGAAAAGGAAAGGAAGAAATTTGGAGGCCCTCTCTTAGGACTAAGGAGCTCTGGTGGTGCAGTGCTTAAGGCATTTGACTGCTAACCAGAAGGTTGGTGGTTCAAACTCCACATCCACTCTGTAGAAGGAAGACCAGGCAATTTACTTCCCTAAAGATTTACCACCTAGGAAAGAAAGTTAATGGGGATCACTATGAGTCAGAATTGATTTGATAGCAGTGGATTTGTTCTTTTTTGTTTTCTTACCTCTGGTCAGCCAGTGACTTCTTGTGAAATAAGAGGAAACTGATAGTGGAGTTGTCCTTTGACTTCTATATGTAGGCACTGAATCCCTTTGTGTCTTGGCCTTCTTTTCTATAAAAAGGGGGTTTATTGTGAAAAAAGTATGTTTTAAATCTTGATGAGCCCTTCTAATGTAAAATGTTCCTGTGCCAGGAGGGCCAGCTATTATTACAAGCTTGATTCTTTGGGGATATGGCTTGAGTACGAGACAGTGAGGAACTTGGAACAATTGTTGAGCTGGACTCTGTTACTGAGCTTGAATGACTGTAATTTGCAGACCTGTATGGAGTTTGTAGCCAAGATGTAGCAAAGTACTTGTTTTCTTCATGGCCCATGAGTTGCTGTTGTTGTTAGGTGCCGTTGAGTCATTTCTGACTCATAGTGACCCCATGCACAATGAAACGAAACACTGCCTGATCCTGCACCAGCCCCACAATCCCTGGTATACTTGAGCCCATCATTGCAGCCACCATGTCAATCCATCTTGTTGAAGGCCTTCCCCTCTTTCGTCCACCCTCCACCTTACGAAGCATGACATCCTTCTCCAGGGAATGGTCCCTTCTGACAACATGACCAAAGTAGGTGAGACAAAGTGTGGCCATTCTCGCTTTCAAGGAGCATTTCAGCTGCACTTCCTCCAGGACAGATTTGTTAGTTTTTTTTTAGCAGTCCATGGTTCCTTCAGCATTCTTCACCAGTACCACAACTCAAAAGCATCAACTCTTCTTTGGTCTTCCTTATTCATTGTCCAGCTCTGACATGCATACGAGGTGATTGAAAATATCATGGCTTGTGTCAGGCACACCTTAGTCCTCAAGAAGACATCTTTGCTCCTCAGTACTTGAAACAGTTCCTTCGTGCTTGACCCTCTCAGTGCTACACGTCGTCTAATGTCCTGACTGCTGCTTCCATTGGCATCAATTGTAGAACCAAGCAACGTGAATTCTTTGACAACCTCAATCTTCTTTCCATTTATTGTGATGCTGCTCATTGGTCCAGTTGTGAGGATTATTTTTGTTTTCTTTATATTGAGACATAATCCATACTGCAGACTGTATTCTTCAAACTTCATCAGTAAGTGCCTCAAGTCATCCTCAATTTCAGCTAGCAAAGTTGTACTGTCTGCATATCTCAGGTTGTTAATGATTCTTCCTCCAATCTGATGCCACGTTTTTCTTCATATATTCCAGCTTCTTGGATTATTTGCTCAGCATATAGATTGAATAAGTATGGGAAAAGGATGCAACCCTGACACACTTATTTCCTGATTTTAAACCATGTAGTGCACCCTTGTTTCTTTCTAATGATAGCCTCCTGGTCAAGGTACAGATTCCTCATGAGTACAATCAAGTGTTTGGGAATTCCCATTCTTCTAAATGTTATCCATAATTTGCCATGATCCACACAATCAAATGCCTTTGCATAGTCAATAAAACACAAATAAACATCTTTCTGGTATTCTTTGCCTTGAGCCAAGATCCATCTGACAACAGCTGTGATATCCCTTGTTCCACGTCCTCTTCTGAATCAAGATTGCA
>NW_006921731.1:4060188-4067754 GCF_000298275.1 Orycteropus afer afer
GAAAGCTTTACGTTATCCATATGAGTAAGGCTGGGTTTACTCTGATGATGCAGCTCTTTCCCAGTCCTATTTTGAGAGCCTTCTAACCTAACCAGACTATTCATAAAGTTGCACAGTAATGTATCAAGCAGTGTTTCTTTGCTATTCATATGATTTTCCCTGGCCAATTCTTTGAGAAGTGGACGGCCTCTTCCTTCTTCTTAGTCTGTCTCAGTCTGTAAGCTGGGCTGATACCTGTGCACTATGTGCATCCCACTGGGTTTGAAACACCAGTGACTCAGCCTCAAAATTCACGTCAACACGTCACCATGGTAGGACAAACTGACAGACAAGTTTGTCTCCCTGTTAGAAACCTCTCCTGCCACCCTTACCTGGGTCCCTGTGGCTGACTCCTCCTCTGTCCTGTTCCTGGGCCATTTCTTCCCCATTCTCCTGGCTCTCCTGCCCTGCTGCTTTGGGCGTCCTGGGTTCCCTCTCCTCACCTGGATCCCTGCAGCTCACTCCTCTTCTGTCCTGGTCCCCAGGCCTATTTGTCTCCTATCTCCAGTTCTCCCACCCTGCTGCTTTTGGCATGCTGGGTTCCTTCTCCTCACCTGGATCCCTGCGGCTGACTCCTGGCCCATGAGAGTGAGGTGTTATTGTGACTCACCAAGGAGAAAGAGTATTGAATATGATTCAGGAGCAATGATACAGTTCCAAGTTACTAATCTAGGAATCATTTTGATCCTTGGGAGAGAGGGAGGGTAGGGGTAGGTGGAAGAACTTGGAGAGGACTGCTCCTTTCAACTGTCATACTTGGGATTATCAGTATCAAGTGCCACTTCTGAGCTACCAATATTGTGACTTTCCCATGCACTATCCACACATTGGAATCACAGCAGTTAATACCCTCAGCTGCTAATCAAAATGTTCACAGTTAGTGACCATCCAGAGGTGGCTTGGAAGAAAGGCCCGGTGATCCACTTCTGAAAACTCAGCCATTGAAAACACAATGTAGTGCAGTTCTACTCTGACACACTCAGGGTGCTATGAGTCAGAATCAACTTGATGGCAACAGGTTTTTTTTTTTTTTTAAATGCATTTTATTGAAATGTAATTTATGTACAGTGAAATACAAAAAAACTAAAGTGACATGGGTCAATGCATTTTTTTTTTTTTTTCAGTGTTCCCTCTCCTTCTCTTCCCCTTCCCCTGGTAACCAAGAAAGTTTTCTTCCATATATAAATCTTTCCTTGAGTTTTTATAATAATGAACTAAAACTATATCCATCCTTCTGTGATTGACTTACTTCACTCAGCATAATGTCCTCTAAGTTCCATGTAATGTGGTGTTTTGCAGATTCTACATTATTCTTCAGTGTTGCATAGTATTCCATTGTGTGTATATACCATAGTTTGGTTATTCATCCTCTGCTGATGTGCACGTAGGTTGTTTCCATCTTTTTGCTATTGTAAATAGTGCTGTGATGAACATGGGTGTGCATATATCTGTTCTTGTCCTGGCTCTCACTTCTTTGAGGATATATACCTAGTAATAGGATTGCTGGATCAAATGGTATTTCTAATTCCAGCTTTGTAAGGAATTGCCATACTGTTTTCCACAGTGATTGTATCATCTCACAATCCCACCAGCAATGTATGAAAGTCCCAATCTCTCCATGTCCTCACCAACATTTGTTATTTTCTGTCTTGTTGAACTTTGCCATTAGTGCTGGGATGAGATAGTATCTCATTGTTGTTTTGATTTGCATCTCTCTAATAGATAATGATCATGAGCATTTTTTTCATGTATTTGCTGGCCACCTGAATATCCTCTTTTATGAGGTGTCTATTTGTGTCTTCTGTCCATTTGTTAATTGGATTGTTAATCTTTTTGCTGTTGAGTTGTTGGAGATGTCTATAAATTTTAGAGGTAAGTCCCTTGTCAGATATGTAATTATTGACAAGTATGAATTTGTTGCTGTCATTTTGTTATGTGCTTTTTCATGATGTTGATTTCTTTGTTCCTTATAATTTTCTGTGCTGCGTTCATTTTGTTTATGAATCATGTTATCACTTCCTTTGTTGCTATTGTTTTAACTCACTACCGTTGATTCAGATCTGACTCATAGCGACCCCTTCTTGGGTTTCCAAGGTGATATCACTACTAAAGTGACTGCCCAAACTTCCTTCCGAGGAGTGGCTGGTGGGTTTGAACAAGCAGCCTCTGGTTAGCAGTCAAATGCCTTAGGCACTATGCCACCAGAGCTCCTGCTATTGTTTTAGTATTTGCTAAGTATTTGTGCTGATCCTCTTTTTTATTTTGATGTGACGGTTTATCATTTTTTCTTTGAGGTTACCCTGTAATTTATAATTTTCTTCCGAAGTTTAAAACAGTCCATTCTATACTGTAGTTGTTTTGGCTTCCCTATCATTTAGAAGTTCTGTGACTACACAATTTTTTCCCTCTTTTTGGTATGTAGTTGACCTGACATGTCAATTGATTTCTCTGGTTCCCTGATTACAATCTTGTAGGCTTATTTACTTTGGATACTTCTATAATTGGGTTGGTTTCTGGGTTATGTCATTATGTGGGTTAATGGTCAGTTGTTGTTTGCTGTTGTTAGTTCTCTGTCCAAAGAATTCCTTTTAGTATCTCTTGTAAGGTTGGTCTGGATTTAACACATTCCCTTAATTTCTGCTTCTCTGGAAATGTTCTAATTTCACCATCATATTTGAGGGACAGTTTTGCTGGGTATATAATTCTAAGTTGGAAATTTTTGTCTTTCAGGGTTTTATATATACCATCCTATTGTCTTCTCACCTGCATGGTTTCTGCTGAGAAATCTGAGCTTAGTCTTCTTATTGGTTGCCCCTTGTAGGTAACTTCATTTTTCCTGTGCTGCTCTCATGATCCTTTCTTTGTCTTTGGTTTTGGTTAGTTTGATGATGATGATATGTCTTGGTGATTTTCTTTTGGGGTCTATCCTCTTTGGGGTTTGTTGGCCTTCTTGAATGGATACATTCTCATCTTTCATCATACCAGGAAAATTCTCTTCCAACAAATATGTGACAATTTTTTTCTGTGGTTTTATTCATCTCTTCCTGTTCTGGAATTCTGATTACACATAGGTTATTCCTTTTGATGGTATCCCACATGAACCTTAGTCTTTCTTCATTTTGTTTTGATCTTTTTTTTCTGAATGATCCCTTTCCAAAGAAGTATTGAGGTATTTGTCTTCAATCTCACTAATTCTGTCTTTCATTGATTCAGTTCTACTCCTTTGGCCATTCAATGTGTTATATCTATTTCTGAAATTTTAGTATTAATCTTCTGGATTTCTGTCTGCAGATTTTGAATCATTTCTAATTTTTCATTTATTTTGTCATTTTGTTCTTGTATTGTCTTTCAAAATTATTCTAGGGTTTTCTCTGAGTTTTCCTCAATTTTGTCAGTGTATTCTTGAGCTGTCTCTCAATTCATTGAAGGTATCTAAATATAATTCTTTTGAATTCCTTATCAGGGAGTTCTAATGCTGTGTTTTCCTGAGGGATGTGTTTTGGGTCTCTATCCTGGTTACATGTTTCTCCTGTTTTGTCTTGCTTCTTTGTGTGGACTGTGATGCTCTGTTTTCTCCAAGGCATTGTGACATTTTTGTGTTTCGATTTATTTAATTGGTGACTATGTGTTAGAGTGAGTTGCCTATGATTTTAATTTTCTTTGTTTTGTTTGTATATTATCTATGTAAGCAGGGTATTGTGCTCTGTTCCTTTATTCACTAGTTGGAAGCACTTATACACCAACTATCTCCCATTTTCTGCCTCGCATGTGTCTCTGCCATCCTTGGCAAATGGAGCCTATTCTTAGGTCCTGTTTTCATTCAGGTTTTTCCACTAGTTGGTGCCTAATCCACTTCTGTATACTTCCTTTCAAAGCTCAGGGCTCCAGGATTAGCTTCTGTATCTGTGTCAATTGATTTCTCTTTTCTTTGTTGAAGAGGGTCTGTGTAGCTTTTCTACCTATTCCACCATTTTACTGAAGTCTCCAGGTTTCTTTTTCATCTTGACTTTATTTAAACAAATTTTCCTAACACTTTCCTAAAACAGGTGATCTTATTCACATTTCCCCAAAGAGCAAAGGGAGCCCTAGGGAGGTGAAGTAATTTTCCCAAGCTGATTCCCATAGCTGATTTCAGGGCCTAAACTTGAACCCACATGTGTCAGATTCCAAAGTTGGGACTGATGAGAGCTACAAATAATAAATTTAACATCAGGAAACATTTCTTGGGTGTCAATCATGTGCCAGGCTACACTAAACATGTTTAATCCCTATGCTATAGAGTCTGGATCATTGGCATAGAAATAAAACTATTTCATTTTTCCCCTCCCCTCTCCATTTAATTAACACTTGTGTCTAATTGTAGCTGGCCCTCAATAACCTAAATATAGGGACATTTTTAAATTTTAAAATAACTACCAGATAATAAGGACAAATCAGGGCTTTTCAACTCTGGGGCAGGAGCATTGTAGCTCCTCTGTTTCCCAGGAGAACCTGAGAGACAGAGATGAGATAAAAATCTGTATAGTTAAAGCCATCATTAGCACCTTTTCCCATTATCATATTTTCCATTCTGTTTTGCCATATTGGCATCTTAATTTTCCAAGGCATTATGAAGCTGTGTTACTTGGTAACATCTCCCCATGAAATATTGAAAACATTCTGTTCTTTGGGAAAAAAATGGTGAAGATACTTCTGTATGTTACCTTTGGGGGCAAAATTGACAGATCAAAATTTCCAACATCCTATCTGTAAATGTGGATCACTTGCTATCTGTAAACAGTTCTGTGGCATGGGTTCAAAACCAAAATTAACATCAATTGCAAAGGAGGTGGTGTCTGGCATCTATCCATTTCCTTTGTGTTTCTTGTCTTTCTTCAATGTTTAAATTGACCATTTGCTGAAACCTGCCCAAGCATTCCATTCTTACCTGCTTCTAGAGTCCTGCTACATGATTCACCTTATTATTTCCTTCTGATCATCAACACTTATCTGTCCTAAGTACTGTTCTCTCTGGAGTCTGCTCAGCCTCACCTCACAGGATTTGGCAGCAAACTGTTGAAAACAGAGTCAGTTTTTTTGTTTGTTTTGTTATTAAATAGATTTCTTAGTGCCCTAGTGCTACTGTAACACAAATACTAAAAGTGGGTGTCATTGAAGAACAAAAATTTATTTTTTTCCACCATTCTGGAGGCACTAATCAAGGTCTCTGCCTCATTGGTTCCTTCCCTGTAGGTATTTTGAGGCATTCCTTGGTTCATTGGCTTGTAGATAACCTGCAGGTAGTTTCTGCTTTCTGCTGTGTGTGTATAAAATCTGCTCTTTTTCTAACAGAGAAGTGATTAGATTTATAACCCACTCTGTTCAGGTAGGGAGCTCTGGTGGTGACTCAATGGCAGTGAGTTTGGTTGTTTTTGTTCTATTAAGATATGACCTAATTAACATAGCAAAGAAAAACCTGTTTCCAAATAGGATAACATTCATAGGTAAAGATAGGGTTAGGATTTATATATATATTATATTAAAATATATATATTTTAATGCATATATATATATGCATTTTTGACTGCTAATCTGAAGTCTGGCAGTTCAAATCCACCAGCCACTCCTTGGTATGAAGGTTCAGCAATCTACTTCTGTAGTGATATCACCTCAGAAACCCAGGGACGGGTCGCTATGGGTCAGGTCTGACATGATGGCAGTGAGGTTGCTTTTTTTGGTTATATATGTGTGTGTGTGTATAATTTTTTTTTTTTTTTTGGTAGGGTAGGGGACACAATTTTATCCATAATAGTAGTTATTATTTTTATAACTGTTTAAGTTTATGGAAAAATTGTACATACAGTACGAGAATTCTCCTAACCCCCTTCTTCCCACTGTACAGTGTCTCCTATCATTAGCATCTGGCTTTGTATGGGGTGCATTGGTAACAATTTATAAGCAAAACTGATACATTATTATTAACTATAGAACATACTTTGGAGATCTGGTAAGATGGTGGAATAGGCAGAAAGATTGCACAGACCCTCTTCAACAAAGAAAAGGAGGACCAATTAGCACAGATACAGAAGATAATCCTGGACCCCCGAGCTTTGAAGGGAAGGATATAGAAGTAGACTAAAGTCCATCTAGCAGAAGAATTTGCATGGAAACATCAAAAAAGGAGACATACAGAGCTGTGGTGTGGCAGCATTCCTGATAGCACAGACAGCTTGGATACTGCCAAATGGTTGTAGGACCTAAGAACTAACCTAAAAATTGTCCCTGCTAGCCAGGGACTGCACGGAGGACTGCTCTGGTGGCTGATGAATAAAAGGGAAAGTAGCTAAGAGGAAGGTGGGCTGAGCTGTGGACTTTTGTCTGTCCGGAAGGCACAGTCATTTTGAATGTTTACAAGTGGCTTGACCATTTTGGATATTTAAAGCAATAGCATTCTTCCAGATTCCAGAAACTTAAAAACAGGCTCCACTTGCCAGGAACCCCAAAGACATTCTGGACATGGAAAACGAAAGGTCTGACATTTCCCTTATTACTCTTGTACCCCATACCCTCTTGGTGAATGGAGGTGCTGCCATCCCTCACTCCCACCCACCATCTGGGCCAGCAGGAATCCCATCCCAGTCTGCATGCAAGTCTGGAGCCTGGGTGCCCTGCCCCATCCTGCTGCATTTTTTTTTTTCTTTATTTTGTTTTCAGTTTGTTTTATTTTCTGTTTTAAAACTACTATTACTATTACTTTATTATTTGTTACTATTATTCTTTATTTTTCCCCTTCCAGGTTCTAGTTTTCAGCTTTTTTCTTTTCCTTGTTCCTGGTTGCAATTTGTGTGTGTGTCATGGTTAACCCTGTTCCTTGTTTTCTTTTTGCATTTTTCCCACTTTTTTCTTCATTATTCTCCTTCTCTACCTTTTTTCTCTTATTGTCCTCTCCCAAGATATTGTAGGTTTTTTCCTTCTTATTCTTTTTTTTTTTTTTCATTTTTTGGTTACTCTTCCTGTGTGATTATACAGAGTATTTTTTGGTCCATGTGCTTTTACTTTTTGAGAGTTATTCAATTGTTATTCGTGTCTAACTGAGTGGAAGACAGAAACAGTCCCCATAAAACACAACTACACCCACACTCATGCAGCTTCATTTACTGAGTGAGAGCCACCACTTCCTTCTCCACCAACAGGCCAATGATAAACAAACACCAAGAAAAGCCTGACTCACCCTTGGCTGTTCTTCACAAACAGTTAACAGAGATCTAAATACAACAATGCCATGATGCCTCAGAGACAACAGACCATCACAGTCTACACAAAGAAGCAAGATAAAGTAGTAGAAACAAAGGAGTAGGATATAGAGCCAGAACACATACCTGAGGAAGAAGTAGCATTGAAACTCCATGAGAAAGTATTCAAAAGAATTATATTTAGGTATCTTTAAAAGATGGAGTGACAGACCAAGAAAAACACAGACAAAACCCTAGAAGAAGTTTGGAAGAAAATGCAAGAACAAAATGACAAAATAAATGAAAAATTAGAAAT
>NW_006921731.1:4068217-4069616 GCF_000298275.1 Orycteropus afer afer
AAGAAGGCAATGGGATGGTATATATAAAACCCTGAAAGAGAAAAGTTTTCAACCAAGAATTATATACCTAGATAAATTGTACCTCAAATATGATGGTGAAATTAGGAGATTTCCAGATAAACAGACTAAAGGAATTCATTAAAACCAGACCAATATTACAGGAGATACTAAATCGAGTTCCTTGAACAAAGAACCAAAAATAGCAAATAACAACCGACCATTAGTACACAAGATGACATAACCCAGACACCACAGCTATGGACATATCCAAAATAAAATAAGTCTACAAGATTGTAAACAGGGAACCAGAGACATCAATTGGCAAGTGAGGACAACTACAAACAAAAAGAGGGAAAACACTGTGTAAGTACTGAATTTCTAAATGGTGAGGAAGTCAAGAGAGTTGCAAGATAGAATGGACTGTTCTAATCTCTGGAAGAAAATTATAATCACAGGGTAACCTCAAAGAAAAATGGTAAACCTTCACATCAAAAAAAAAAAAAAGAGAGAACAGGCACAAATATTCAGCAAATACTAAAACAACAGCAACAAAGAAAATGATAACATGATTCATAAACATAATGAGTTCAGCAAAAAAATAAATAAATAAATAAATAAATAATAGGGAACAAAGAAACCAGGGACACCATGAAAAAACACATAACAAAATGACAGCAACCAGTTCATACCTGTCAATAATTATACTGAATGTTAATGGATTAAATGCACCACTCAAGAGACAGAGAGTTGCAGATTGGATAAGAAAACAAAGCCCATCAATATACTGTCTACAAGAGACACAGCTTTGAGATAAAGACAAAAATAGACTAAAAATCAAAGGTTGGAAAAAGATATATCAAGCAAATGACAACCATAAAAAAGCAGGAGTGGCAATATTTATTTCTGATCAAATTGACTTTAAGACAAAAACCACCATATGAGACAAGGAAGGACATTATATAATAATTAAAGGATCAATTGAACATGAAGATATAAGCATAATAAATATCTATGGACCCAATGAAAGAGCCCCAAAATACAAAAGGGTTGAAAAGTCAAATAGATGACTCCATACTCATAGTGGGAGACTTTAATTCACCACTTTCAATCAAAGATAGAACAACTGGACAGAAACTCATCAATGATGCAGAAGAGCTAAATAATACAATCCACCAACTTGACCTTACAGACATCTACAGAGTACTTCACCCAACAACAGCACAATATACATTCTTCTCCAGTGCACATGGAACATTCTCCATGATAGACCATATGTTAAGCCATAAAGCAAGTCTTAATAAATTTAAAAACATTGAAATACTGCAAGGCATCTTCTCAGATCATAATGCTATCAAATTAGAAATCAACAATAGGAAGATCAACAGAAAAAGTGTAAACA
>NW_006921731.1:4072221-4076308 GCF_000298275.1 Orycteropus afer afer
AGAAGAAAAACAAAGTAGGAGGTCTCAAACTGCTGGATTTCAGAATCTACTATACAGCCACAGTAGTCAAAACTGCCTGGTACTGGTATAATGACAGACACATAGACCAATGGAATAGAATTGACAACCCAGAAATAGATCCATCAAACTATGGTCAGCTGATCTTTGACAAAGGGCCTAAATCCATTAAATGGGGAAGCGAATGTTTGTTTAATAAATGGTGCTGGCATAACTGGAGATCCATTTGCAGAAAAATGAAACAAGATCTGTACCTCACACCATACACTTAAACTAACTCTAGATGGATCAACTTGAATGTGAAACCTAAAACTATAGAGTTCCTCAAGGAAAAACTAGGGGCAAATTTAGAGGCCCTTAATATATTGCATAAGTGGACTATCAAGCATAACCCAAAATGCACAAACAGCATAAGAGAAACTAGATGATTGAGACCTTCTAAAAATTAAATTTTTACATGATTCCAAAGACTTCTTCAAAAGTGTCAAAAGAGAAACTACAGATTGGGAAAAAATATTTGCTAATGACTTATCTGACAAGGGACTTATCTCTAAAATTTATAGAAAACTCCAACACCTCAATAACAAAAAGACAAATAACCCCATTAAAAAATGGGCAGAAAACATGAATTGACACTTCGCCAAGGAGGATATTCAGACGGCCAAGAAGCATGAAGCAATGCTCACCATCATTAGCCATTATAGAGATGCAAATCAAAACAATGAGATACCATCTTGCTCAGCACTAGTAGCAAAGTTCAACAAGACAGAAAATAACAAATGCTGGTGAGGATGTGGAGAGATCAGGACTCTCATACACTGCTGGTGGGACTGTTAATGATACAACCATTGTGGAAAGCAGTGTGGCGATTCCTTAAAAAGTTGGAAATAGAAATACCATTTGACCCAGCCATTCCATTACTAGGTACATATCCTAAAGAAGTCAGAGCCACGATAAGAACAGACATATGCACACCCATGTTCATTGCAGCACTACTTACAATAGCCAAAAGATGGAAGCAACCTAGGTGTCCATCACCTGAGGAATGGATAACCAAACTATGGTACATACACACAGTGGAATACTATGTGTGGTGGTTATGTTTGTGTGTCAACTTGTCTGGGCCTGGTTGAGTGTCTGGGAAGCTGGTTGTAGTTATTCCCCATGATGAGATGGGCAATCATCTCCATGGTGGGCTCTACCACAAGTAGCTGAGTAGCTGCTTTGGGTATGTGGTCTGCTTCCTATATATAAGCAGCAGCTTTGGAAATGGTCTCTAGCTTATGGCATAGTCATAAGGAACATCAAGCTCAATTGGCATAACATACTACACAAAACATTGTTCCACCTCCTACTTTGGCAAGTAGCAACTGGGATTGTAAAAGCTTGCAAGCAGCTATCTAGATGCAATGATGGGTCTTTCCTCATCCAGAACAACAAAGAATGAAGAAAAGCAAAGATTCATGGAAACAATTAATCCTAGTGACTGGTATACCATGTGATCCTCAGGCTATGAGTATGAGACCAGAAGAACTAGATGGTGCCCAGCTACCACTGTCAACCACTCGGTGGGGGATCTATGTAGGAGATCCTGGATAGAGAGGGAGAACAATATGGAACAAACCTCAAAATCATTTGGGAACAAAAAAAACCTTAAACCCTGGACAACCACTGATTTTTTTTTTTTTTTAATCTGTCTTTATAATTTTGCCTTTTCCAGAATGTTGCATAATTGGCTTTCATACAATATATGGCTTTTTTCAGACTGGCTTCTTTCACTTAGTAATATATATTTAAGGTCCCTCCATGTCTATTCATAGCTTGGTAGCTCATTTCTTTTTATCTCTGAATAATCCTCCACTGAGTGGCTGTACCACAGTTGGTTTATCCATTATCTTATTATAGGACTGTTTCCAGTTTTTAGCCTTTGTGAGTAAAGCTGGTATAAACATTCATGTGCAGGTTTTTATGTGGATATAAGTTTTAAATTCATTTGGGTAAATACCTAGAAGCATAATTGCTGAATTGTAAGGTAGGACTATATTTAACTTTGTAAGGAACTGCCAGACTGGTTTCCAAAGTGGTTGTACATTTTGCATTCTTATCAGCAATGAATGAGAGTTCCTCTTGCTCCAAATCCTTGCCAGTGTTTGGTGTTGTTTGTCTTTTAGATTTTAGCCATTCTAGTAGGTGTGTTCTGCTGCTTTTGAGAAGCAGTGGAATAAGAATAACAGGAGAAGAATTAATGCCTTTGAATTATGGTATTGGTGAAGAATATTAAATATACCATGAACTGCCAGAAGAATGAACTTGTTTGTTTTGGAAGAAGTATAGCCTGAATGCATCTTAGAAGTGAGGATGATGTGACTTCATGTCATGTACTTTGGACATATTATCAGAAGGGACCAGTCTCAGGAGAAGGACATCATGCTTGGTAAGATAGAGGGTCAGCGAAAAAGAGGAAGACCTTCAATGAGATAGATTGATATAGTGGCTACAACAGTGGCTTCAAATAAAGCAACAGTTGTGAGGATGGCACAGGACTGGACAGTGTTTTGTTCTGTTGTGCATAGGGTTGCTATGAGTTAGAACTGACTCTACAGCACCTAACACAACAACAACAACAGTAAGGTGTGCAGTGACATCTCATTTTGGTTTTAATTTGTAGAGTAACAATTTTGAATTCAGGTATATCTGAGTTTAAACCTTGGTTTTACTGCTTAGGAAGTACATGGCCATGAGAAAATTAATTTCTCTACCAAGCTGTTCCATCTATGAAACAGAAGTGATAAGCTCTACCTCAAAAGGGTGGTAAAAAACAAACAAACAAACAAATAAACAAAACTGCTGTCAGGTTGACTCTGACTCATTGTGACCCCATGGGTGTCAGAGTAGGACTGTGCTTCACAGGCATTTCAATGGCTGATTTTTTAGAAGTAATTCCCAGGCCTTTATTCAGAGGAACTTCTGGGTGGACTTGAACCTCTA
This sequence comes from Orycteropus afer afer, assembly GCF_000298275.1. NCBI lineage: Eukaryota > Metazoa > Chordata > Mammalia > Tubulidentata > Orycteropodidae > Orycteropus > Orycteropus afer. The sequence goes on from NW_006921731.1 coordinate 4,075,228, forward strand.
ACCTTTCAGTTAGCAGCTGAGTATGTTACTCATTTATACCACTTAAGACTTAGTGGCTAAAGCACTTGACTGCTAACCAGAAGGCTGGCGGTTCAAACCCACCAGCCACTCCTCGGAAGGAAGGTTGGGCAACCCTACTTCCGTAGTGATACTGCCTCGGAAACCCAAGGAGGGGTCGCTATGAGTCGGGGCCGACTTGACGGCACATAACAACAACAAACAACAACAAGACTTAAATGAAGAAATCAGTGTAAAGCAAATTGTGTCGGTCCAGTAAGTACCCATGATTTCCTTCCTCTTTCTTCTAAGATTCCTTTCCTCCTAATGCTCACCCAGTTCTTCCTTGTTCTTCACAAGTAGGTTCAGAATAACAGTATGTGTGTTGCTTTTACTATCCTCAGGGAGCTGAAACTGTCCCATTGGACTGGTTCTGCAAAGATTCTTTTACATGCACACCTATGACAGATAATGGTTGGGTGCAGCCAAGGGTGAATTTTCTCAGATGACCAGTGAGGATGTACCTAAAGCAAACAGAGGGACTTGGAGTTAGACAAGATCCTGCCCCTCACTTCTATGACACTCCCACAGAATGTTTCCTATACTCTACTTGCATGTTTTCTGTGTCATAGAGCTCATTCTCTCACCAGACAGCTCAAGTCCTTTTTTGGAGAGCTCTCTTTGATAGAAGGTTCTTTTTTAACCTTGACATATACCTTTCTAGAATTATCACACATAAGTCCTTTTCCAGTCATCATAATCTATTGAAAGGGCTCTTTGTTTCTCATGTGATGAGAGTTGATCTATTAGAAAACTGGTCATCCTTTTAGGAGGGCTTCTCCTCTCTATCAGTCAGAATCGACCTGATGGCAATGGTTTTGGTTTTAGTTTTGGTTCTCCTCTCTCTCCTCTCCAGGTTTTAGGCCCTATCTTATTCCACTAATTTATATTCCACTATTATATTTCACTGTGACTGCATTTGTTCTTCTCTCACTTCCTAAAGGTTATGGTGCAGTCTCTGGAGGGGATGGGAGTACCAGTTTTAGAGTTGGACAAATTTAATTCAAATCCTTGCTTGGAACCT
>NW_006921731.1:4076623-4083289 GCF_000298275.1 Orycteropus afer afer
AGGGAGAGAAATTTATCTTAGGAAAATGGCTCACACACTTATAGAAGCTGGCAAGTCCCAAGTTCTTGGATCAAATGTCAAGCTGGAGGCTTTTCCCAACTCACATAGCTGCAGTGGCTGATGAGCTCAAGGTTGGCTGACAGTATATTGGCTTTTGACTCCAACAAATGATGAATCCAAGATCAACAGGACAAATGGTGGATTGTTTTCTCATGAACATTTATACTACTCAAGACTTAAGTGAAGGAATCTGTGTAAAGCAAATTGTGTGGGTACAGTAAGTAGGCACTATGTGTAGGCAGCACACAGTAGAGAGTCTCTTTTCCTAGGATGTCCATAAATATATTGGGAGCAGGCCACACCCCCAGGGAAACTCCCATTCAATGGACTGGCTGCTTAAAACATATACATCCAATCTCATCATGGGAATAACCTACATCACAATTGCTTAAACCACTCAGAATTGTGGTCCAGCCAAGTTGACACACAATTCCAACTATCACAGTCCACCCCTTGTCAACTTGGCAGTTGTATACATCTTCTTAACTATATACAATCTCTAAATAAGAACAATTATAAAGTCATATTTGCACCTAACATGATACACTAACACACATACAACTGAAATACATTAACCATGTTTACATTTCATAGTTCATAATGAAAGGAATCAAAAACATTTCATGCACATATACAATGAAGAAATATAACAATCACGGTCCTCATTTCTGCAACTGGCCACATGGTAGTAGCTGATATTCAGAACTATCTTCTTCCACCACCCATTCCCTATTTCCCTTGCCCTCAGCAAACACCTCAGCTGGTCATACTTCATTGCCTGGTAGGGTGACCCAAACCTTCATTCCTGAAGGATTGGGGCCACTAGTATTCATATAAGAATTAGGTTGCTATAATTTTCCATTGACTTTAATGACAGGGCATGGTAGTACTAAGAGATATCCTAAAGAATCTCCTGTATTCCAGGCATATTCTTCTTCTTCTTCTTCTTTTTTTTTTCCCCATACATGTTCTTCTTTACCCCCATTATGTAATATCAATCCAATTTTCCTAGTGATACTGCCTTGGAAACCCAACAAGGGGTCACTATGAATCGGGTCCGATTCTATGGCACATAACAACAACAACAACACAAATTAGGATCTATCACACCAGATAGTACAGTAACGCCCTTCTTTGTCTGTTGATCCGGAGGCATGAGGAAGCCAAAATGGCCAGATGACATTCTTAACTTCCAGTTCAATGCAATCAGTATGATGTCTTCAGGTGGGAGTGTTCCTCCTTTTGGGACTAAGATCTTCAGACCTACAGAGTATAAGGTAGCAGGGACAGGAAGCAAAAATTTTTGAGTGGGTCATTAGGGATAATAGTGGTACCACTCTTGTTTCCACCCCTTGGTTCCTGGACCCATGAATCCTGGATATTGAAGAAACAGCACCATATATTGGACACTGGTTTAGAGCATATACAACCTCCTAGAGGACATTGCCCCAACCTTTCAAGGTATTGCCACCGCACTGATACCATAATTGTGTTTTTAGTAGCCCATTCCATCGTTCTATCAAGCCAGCTGCTTCAGGATGATGGGAAACATGGTAAGACCAGTAAATTCCATGAGCATAAGCCCGTTGCTGCACTTCATTTGCTGTGAAATGAGTCCCTTGATCCGAAGCAATACTGTATAGGATACCATGACAGTGGATAAGGCATTCTGTAAGTCCCAGATGGTAGTTTTGGCAGAAGCATTGCATGCAGAGAAAGTGAATCCATATCCAGAATAAGTATCTATTCCAGTAGGAGCAAAACGCTGTCCTTTCCATGATGGAAGTGGTCCAATGTAATCAACTTCCCACCAGGTAGCTGGCTAATCACCCAGAAGAATCATTCCACATTGTGGACTCAGTGTTGGTCTCTGCTGCTGGCAGATTGGGCACTCAGCAATGGCAGTTGCCAAATCAGCCTTGGTAAGTGGAAGTCCATGTTGCTGAGCCCATGCATAACCTCCATCCCTGCCACCATGGCCACTGTGTTCATTAGCTCACTGGGCAATGACAAGAGTAGCTGAGGAAAAAAGATGGCTGGTTTCCACTGAACGTGTCATCCTATCTACCTGATTGTTAAAGTCCTCCTCTGCAGCGGTCACCTTTTGGTGGGCATTCACATGAGACACAAATATCTTTACTCCTTTGGCCCAGTCATAGATCTATCCACATACCTCTTCCCCATACATCCTTGTCACCAGTTTTCCAATCATGCTCCTTCCAAGTCCCAGACCATCTAGCCAAGCCATTGGCCATAGCTCATGAATCCATATACAATCGTAAATCTGGCCATCTCTTGTTCCATACCAAGTGAACATCCAGATACATGGCTCAAAGTTCTACCATTGGGAGGATTTCCCTTCACTACTGTCCTTCAGGGAAGTCCCGAAAAGGGGTTGCAGTGCCCCTGCTGTCCACTCTCGAGTGGTGCCTGCATATCATGCAGAACCATCTGTAATCCAGGCATGTATTTTCTCTTCCTCAGTCAATTGATCATAAGGAACTCCCCATGAGGCCTTAGGTGCAGACTGGGAAAGGGACGGTGATATGCCTGGAGTGGAGACCGCAGGAATTTAGGTCATTTCTTCATACAACTTACTTGTGCCTTCAGATCCTGCTCGAATCTGATCTCTGATACACCACTTCTATTTAATGATGGAGTGCTGCTGTGCACGTCCAACTTTATGACTCTGTGGGTCAGACAACACCCAGTTCATGATGGGCAACTCAAGCCTCATGGTGGCATGGTGGCTGGTTAGGTGTTCAGTCTCTACTAAAGCCCAGTAACAAGCCAAAAGCTGTTTCTCAAAAGGAGAGTAGTTATCTGCAGAGGATGGCAGGGCTTTGCTCCAAAATCCCAAGGGTCTGTGTTGCAGTTCACCAGTAGGGACCTGCCAAAGACTCCAAACAGCATCTCTATCTGCTACAGACACTTCAAGCTCCATTGGATTAACCAGATCATATGGGCCAAGTGGCAGAGGAGCTTGCATGGCAGCCTGAACCTGTTGCAGAGCCTTCTGTTGTTCTGGACCCCACTCAAAACTAGCAGCTTTCTGAGTCACTTGATAAATAGGCTGAAGCAACACACCCAAATGAGGAATATGTTGCCTCCAAAATCCAAAGAGGCCCACCAGATATTGTGTCTCCTTTTTAGTTGTGGGGGAAGCCAGATACAATAACTTATCCTTCACTTTAGTAGGAATATCACGACATGCACCACACAATTGGACCCCTAGAAATTTCATTGAAGTGGAAGGTGCTTGAATTTTTGTCAGGTTAATTTCCCCCCCTGTAGCATGCAGATGTCTCACCAGTAAGTCTAGAGGCATTGATACTTCTTCCTTACTAGGTCCAATCAGCATGTCATCAATATAATAGACCAGTGTGATGTCTTGTGGAAGGAAAAGGTGGTCAAGATCCCTACAGACTAAATTATGACATAGTGCTGGGGAGTTGATATACATTTGAGGAAGCACTGTGAGAGTATATTGTTGGCCTTGCCAGCTGAAGGCACACTACTTCTGATGGTCCTTTGAAATTGGTATTGAGAAAAAGGCATTGGCCAGATCAATAGCTGCATACCAAGTACCAGGAGATGTACTACTTTGGTCAAGCAGTGAAACCACATCAGGAACAGCAGCTACAATTGGAGTCACCACCTGATTAAGTTTACAATAATCTACTGGCATTCTTCAAGATCTATCTGTTTTTTACACAGGCCAAATAGGCGAGTTAAATGGGGATGTGGTGGGAATCACTACCCCTGCATCCTTCAAGTTCTTGATGGTGGCAGTAATCTCTGCACCCTCCAGGGATGCAGTATTGCTTTTGGTTTACTATTTTACCAGGTAAAGGCACTTCTAATAGCTTCCCCTTGGCTATTCCTACCATAATAGCCTTTACTCCACATGTCAGGAACCCAATGTGGGAAATTTGCTAATTGCTCAGTACATCTATTCTGATTATGCATTCTGGCACTGGGGAAATCACTACAGCATGGGTTCAGGGACTCACTGGACCCACTGTGATATGCACCTTAGCTAAGACTCCATCAATAACTTGACCTTCATATGCCCACTCTGACTGGTGGGTCACAGTGACATTTTGGGTTGCCTGGAATTAGTGTCAGTTCAGAGCCAATGTCCAGTAATCCCAGAAAGAGCTGATTATTTCCTTTTTCCCAATGAACAGTCAATCTTGTAAAAGGCCTGAGATCCCTTTGGAGAAGGCTGGGAGAAGATTGACAGTATGAATTTTTGGCAATGGAGTGGGGTCCTTCCTCAAAGAGTCCTGGCCTCCCCTTCATTCAAGGGGTTGTGGGTCTGTGAACTGACTCAAGTCTGGGAATTGATTGAGAGGCCATGACTCTGTATTCTGGTGGTTCAATCTTGACTGCTGTTCATGTGACCTAGAATTCTTCTGTCTATGCAGATAAGTAAATATTTAGTAGGTTTGCCATGTATTTCACTACTAGGAACACCAAGTGCAAGTAGCTAATGCCATAATTCCACATGAGTATTCTGATTACTATTCTGACTCTGCTGTCCATTATGGTAACCACGCCCACCTTGCCTTTTTCAATTAACTGCTGACACTTGTCCTCTACTACCATGGGGTCCAATCAGCCCCATTGTAGTTGTCTTAGTTCAGTTAAGGCAGTTACCACTGTCAAATTTGGCTTACATAAAATAGCAATCATAGCAGTCTTCAAGGATGCAGGGGCTCCCTTCACAAATTTGTTCCTCACCGTACAGGTGAAAGATGTGTCCTTTGGGCTTTCCATTTCTGGCTCTAGGGTTCTAATCTGATAAATCTGTTTTAATAGGCCAATTTCCCTAAGTCTTTGTATACCTTCTTCTACATTATACCAAGGCAGGTCTGGTACTTCAATTTGACTTAAGGTAGTCCACCGCATAATCCATACTTTAGTAAGCCAACCAAATAAACAATTTGATCCTTTCCTAACCTCTCAAGCTGAAACATTGAATGAATTATCTGTACTTAGTGGGCCTAAGTATAGCCCACTAAGTCAATTAACTCAGACTGATCCAATGTTACATTCTTTGCACCATTATGCCACACTCCAATAGCCATTCCCTTACATGTTCCCCAGGTTTCTGTTTGTACATGTTAGCAAAATCAGGTAGGTCTTTTCAGGTACAGCATACTACCTCCTCAGTCACACTTTGTATTTCACCTTTTGGGGCTTCCTTAGACTTAAGTTTAGCTATAGGTCTAGTAGCAACAATGGGTGGTTGGGGCAGTTCAGGAGAACATTCAACAATGTCTTTCATGGGATCTACCTCAGGCAATGACCCAGCAGGAACAGTTGGGTTAACTCCATCAAATGGAGATGGAAATGATAATGGTTTTATAGTAATCCATTCAGATGGGAGGGATTCAATAGAATTTACAGGCTCCATATTCTGATCTTCCTGACTGTCTGCTCATATGCCCCCATGCCAGGTTTCAGGATCCCATTTTTTCCCAATCAATGCCCTCACTTTAACTTCAGACACCATTCTGGGCTGGCAATTCGATTGGTGTTGTAATTCAGCCACCCTTACAATAAAATTGTGGGTTTGTTTTTTGGCAATATCAGCTCTGTTACTAGAAGAAATAAGGCTTTCTTTCAGAACAAAATTGGAAACATTGAGGTCTTTTATGTGGCACTTGAGCTGTGACTCAGCAGCCCTGAACTCATCTTGCTCTTTCACCACTTTATCTAACATAGGTAGGATCAACCAACCAGCTTCCTTATACTCCTCATGCTGATAAAATTGCAGAAAAATATCAAATATGTTGTCATCCAGGGCCTCACTGCTCTAAAATATTTGATCTATTATTGGTGGTGCTATTTTGCATATTAATTTTGCCATCTCACCACAGATTAGCAGAAACCTCTGTATTAATGGAGACAGAGTCACCAGTGCCTTTATGATTAATTAAATTTGAGACCCAAAACAGAATTGGTGAGAACCAATTTAGGAAGACCATCCTTATGATTTTGTCTTTCTAGAACCACTCCTGGTACCAAATGTGTTAGGCTGGGTTCTCTAGAGAAGCAAAACCAGTAAAGCTTACATATGGTGGTTATGTTTGTGTGTCAACTTGGCTAAGACTGGTTGAATGGTTGAGCAGCTGGTGATAGTTATTCCCCATGATGACACTGGCAATCAACTCCATGGTGGTCTGCTTCCTGTATATAAGAAACAGCTTTGGGAACCATCTCTAGCTTATGGCATTCTTGAACCCTGCACATAGCCGTGTCATTGTTCAGCAGCCTGCATGTTCTGCTGACCTTGGGACTTTCAGTGGACTTGAATTAATGGCCTGCCATGTGGTTTGGTAACATTGGGACTGTGCCTTTTTACTTGTCAACCTTGGGCTTGTCAGTCTCAGCAGCCAGCAGCTGTCTGAGTGAAGAAAAATCTCTAGTTCCAGTTGCCAGGAGCAAGAGGCAGAGCTGAACCCCAAGATTAAGGGGCTTTCACCCAGTCCCTAGATCCTGGCACTTTGAACTTGGACTTAAAGCCTCCAAACTGTAAGAGAATAAATTCCTGTTTCTTCAAGCCATCCCATTTGTGGTATATTCCTGTCAGAGTGG
>NW_006921731.1:4083389-4100665 GCF_000298275.1 Orycteropus afer afer
TATATATATTTATCCTAGGAAAATGGCTCACACACTTATAGAAGCTGGGAAGTTCCAAGTTCTTTGATCAAACACCAAGCTGGAGGCTTTTCCAAACTCGTGCAGCTGCAGGGGCTGACAAGCTCCAGGTTGGTTGGCAGTATACCGGCTATTGACCCCAACGAATGACAAATCCAAGATCACCAGGATGAATGGTGGATTGTTTGCTCACAAACAGTTGTAGGCAGCACAACAGGATCCAGATCCACAGAAGAGTTTCTCATTTTCCCAGGATGTCCATAAACATATTGGAAGCAGACCACATCCCTAGGGAAACTCCATTTCAATGGATTGTCTGTTCAAAACATATATATCCAATCTCATCATGGGAATAATCCACATCACAACTGCTTAAACCACTCAGAATTGTGGTCCAGCAAGTTAACACACAACTCCAACTATTACAACTGCTAACCAGAAGGCTGGCAATTCAAACCTACTAGCCACTCCTTGGAAGGAATATTGCTCAATCTACTTCTGTAGACATACCGTCTCAGAAACCCAAGGAGGGGTCGCTATGAGTTGGAATTGACTCGATGACAGTGAGTTGTTTTTTTTTAAACCTGACATGGGGAAGATATTTGATACCTGGTAGCTGTTTAATTATTATTTGTTAATTGACAGGTGGGCAGTCATCATGCTTAGTTTTCATAGAAAATCTTCTCAATGGCCTTTGAGGTTTTGATCAGCCTGGATTTGAGAGTCCTTTCCTCTGTCTTAAGGAGCTCTGGTAGTTTAGTGGTTAAAGTATTCAGCTGCTAACCAACAGGTCAGTGGGAGAAAGATGACACAGTCTGCTTCTGTAGAGATTTACAGCCTTGGGAACCCTATGAGGGCAGTTCTACTCAGTCCTTTATGGTCACTATGAGTTGGAATAGACTTGATGGTAGTGGGTTCCTCCTTTTTAATAGGAAAAGGGCATTAAGTAAGTGTTTCACTAATTTCATTTCAATCAAATCTTCTAAAAATGATGTTGTTGTTGTTATGTGCTGTCGAGTTGGACCCAACTCATAGCAATCCCTCCTTGGGTTTCCAAGGCAGTATCACTATAGAAGTAGACTGCCCAACCTTCCTTCTGAGAAGTGACTGGTGGGTTTGAACCACCAGCCTTTTGGTTAGCAATCAAGTGCCTTAGGCTATGATAGTCAAAATACTATTCAATGGTCATTTCAAGTGTGCTTATTCAAGGTGAGTTATGGTTTACAACCAAAGTTTGCATCTTCTGTGTCTGTGTTCATCTTCGAGGTTTCTGGTGGATGCAGTGGAATATTCAGGTGGCTGTCGGTAGAATTCCAGAGCTAGTTGATCACTGAGTGCTTCTGAAAGATGAGCATGTCCTGTGCCTGATGAACAAGGCATGAACACACCAAATCCCCTTGATGAAGTCCAGCAATGCTTTGCCCCTGATCAGCCTTCCTGGAAAGATCAGATGAGCTCACTCAGAAGAAATGGGTGGGTGGGAGATTTCAGGAAAGATTCTTAGTTATTAGAAATTAGGTACTGAAAGATCCAGGGCTTCCTGTTCATTCCCCTGGTTGCTCTCACATCCTAAAACACACGCTTCAATGATGATGTCATCTGATATGTATAGACATGCTGAGGCCAGGAGTTGTCAAACAAAACCTGCATCATGATGAAGGGTAGGAGAGGATGGGTAATTTGAAGGTCACGTGAGTGTGAATGAGTAATGCTTTCTGGTAAGGTATTATCACCTAGCTTGTCATTGAAGATTTCAAGACATTAAAAAATAGTTATCATACATCACCCCAAAGACCTTACTTTTCCAAGTTAAAGTCTAGTGTTTGGTTGTTATTTGCCATCAAGTCAGCCCTTGATTCATGGCAACCCCAGCACAATAGGATTGGACTGTTGTGATCCATAAGCTTTTAATTGGTTGATAGTAATCTCACCTTTTGTCATAGTAGGAAAATACTTTCATCTAGTTGAATTTAGATGACCAATAGCAATCATTTAGTCAAAATTTCCTTCACTCATTTATTTAGTCACTCAGTGGTCATTTAGTCGGATGATTAGTGATTCAGTCAGTTATTTACTCAGTCATCAGTCATTTGGTCAGTCATGTGTTCAGTTGCTTGGTTGTTCTGTCAGTCAGTTCATTGGTTCATCATATGGTTGGTCATTCATTTATTCAGTCACTCAGTTGGTCATCAGACAGTTGTGTGTTCAGTTGGTGGTTGTTCCTTCTGTCAGTCTTTCAATTGGGGATTCAGTCAGTCATTCAGTTGGTCAGTTGGTCATCAATCATTTAGTCAGTCGTGTGTTCAGTAAGTCAGTCTTTCTGTCAGTCATTCATCATTCACTATCAGGTCCAGTCATTCAGTCTGTCATTCCATCAGTGCATTCATTGTTTAACCTTTTGGTTGTTCAACAAATAATTGTTACACATTGTTTTCTCTACCAAGAGCTTGCTGGCCCTTGGCATGCAGCTGTGAAAAAACACAAGGTCCCCTCTCATGGAGAAGATAGATGTTAAGCAAACAACTACAACAAAAAGTGATGAATGAGGAGCAGTATGACAGGGAAAGTATTGGCCCTAAGGCAGGAGAAGTTCAGTTTGGCTGGACTGTATGGTTTTCAATTACCTAAGATATCATATTCCAGTGGCTTAACTTCTAGGGTGTCTAAATAAATAACAGCAAACACTTCTCCATTAGAAAGAATAAGAGCTAAAATTTGTGGCGCTCTTGCCATATGGCAGGCATTGAGATAAGCCATTTACAAAGATAGTCATACATAATCCCCCTAATAATCCTATGAGTTAGGGACTCCAAATATCCACATTTCAGATGAGGGACCTGAGTCTCAGAGAAGTTAAGCAACTTGTCTGTAGTGATAAAAAGGCAAATGTCAGAGCTAGGATTTGAACCCTGGTCTGTCTGATTCCAGAGTTCAAGGTGATAACCATGATTGCCCCCCACCTGCACAGGCCCCAGGACTGGTAAACCTATCTATCTATCTCAAGGGCACTGAGACTTAAGGGCAAGGAGAACCTCTGGGTTACTCCCAAATTTCCAAGAGCCTGCTGAGAGGTTGACAGCCCATGGGAATGAGTTCAAGAACTTGGGGTGACCAGGCCAGAGAACATCTTGGGTTGAGCTATGTTCCTACATCCCAGAAGGAATGAGAATGCATGTGGGAAGTTCCTTGCAATAATAGACAGATCTTAAGCAAGCCAATCTAGAAATGATTCAGTCTTATGCTTACACACGCTTTGAATGTAGCTAGAATAATATAAACCAAATTAGAAAGCCTAATGTCCACAGGACATGTTTATTTGGCTGTAAAGCAATCAATTACACTCACTCTCCTTTTCAATGATGAAAACATAAAGTGAGTCAGTCTTTTCTGCAAAAATAGGTCCTACATTTCAAAAGAAAATAAATTGTTTTCTCAGAGAACATAGCCTTCTCTCTATTTTTTTAGTCTTTCCTTTTGTCTCCTTCTTCCAGCTCAGTAATAAATATCTCCTGCCTAGATGTTAGACCATTTTGAGCTAATTTGGAAATCTTCATGCTTAATTTAAAAGTGATTCATCTACCAAGTGTGTAGTACCTAAGTTAGGCCAAGAATGGGGACAGTTGCTAGTGTTTGTGGTGATTCAGAAATGCTGGTGAGTGACCCATCTACTATCACTTGAGATGTTACTGAATTGCTATGATGACTCAGGCTGTATCTGTACAACTATGAATATGATGGTGAATTGCCTCCACAGCCTCACTTGGTGTCTGCCCTGTGATCTGGGATGATTGTGGGCTCTGCTGAGTTTGTGCCCTTGTCCTCAATGAAGGTGTGACTAGAGGCCTGTCTAAGGTATGACAGGTATGGCACATGCCCTGGGCACCACTTGAAGAGGGTTATCACTGAGCAGTTTCTGTTAACCCACCCAATGTCCTTCCTCAAGCATGGTAGATACAGCAATGTAGGAGGGGACAGTGGTGTAGAGCACTTGCCCCCAGGCTCCAGTTGAGGCACAGAATGGCATTCCAAGGTGCCGCAAATGTGAAAGACGCCTGACTGAAGCAGCTGAGCAAGAAGGGGGAAGGTGTTTCTTTCTCCTGAGGCTTCATGGCACCCCTGTCAATGGCTATTCATCTTGAAATTAGGGGGAAGGCAATTTAGAGATTGCCCCTGGGTGCTTGAAGTATGTGTGTGTGTGGAGAGGTGACATTTAGAGATTGTCCTGGGTGCTTTTTACCTTCACTGGGCCCCTAGCTGTGAAAGATTCTTGTTTCTGTGAGCTTCCATGTTAGTTGCATGGACCATAACCCGAGTCCATGCATCATTTCCTTCTGAAGAAGAACTCCTTTCCCTAATACCTCAATTATCCTTACTGGTGACTTCCCTTCCAGATTCAAGAACAGTGAGCCCCAGAGTCTAACCAACCATCCTGCACCCCATATTACTAAAACACTACAGTCTCTGCTTGACAGCTAGTACTATTCCACTAGTACACAACTACCACCACCACCACCACCACCACTTCTATTAATACTACTAAACAACCTTTTGGAACATTTGACAGACACTGGTCTGAGTTCATTATATGCTGTATCTCAATTAATCCTCATACCAATCATAGATTGTGGGTGCTATTTGGATCCCTACTTAAATAGGAAGAAACCAAGGCTCAAATAGTAAAGTAACTTGTCCAAGATCTAATAGTGGCATTAAGTGGCAGAGGCATCGTCTAAACCCAGATAGTGTGACATTATGCTTTTGACCATGATAGAAATATCTTCTACCTTTATGAGCTTTTTTACTACCTCAAATCATTTGTGCTGTTATTTACTTAATATTTTTCTTTAAATCACTTTACTTATTTTACTTAAATTTATCTTGAAAGGATTTTTTTTTCCAAATCCCAGTTCTGCATAGAAAAACAATGTTATTTACTGCAAATGGAAGGTAACTTTTAAAAATGTATGCCTGGACTGGTGAAACACCCAAGATTATGGCCCCAAGTCACCCTTCGGGCCTGGAATTGAACTCAGTCTCATGTTTCCAGCCAAACAGTAGACATGCCTACAAGCTGTATATTTACACTGGGTAGCTACACTCCTTGGAACAATCAACCATGGGAGATCAGAAGGGCAGGACTGCACAGTGAGATAGCTGACAGGGCAGGAATACATAGAAAAAAGGACAAAGGGAAAAGGTAACCATGCATAGAAAAGAAAGACACAGGGAAGAGGTAACTACAGGAAGGAAGTGGGAAGAGAGCTGTTACATTATGGGGATTGCAATCAGTGTTATGAAAGAAAATATGTATACGCTGTTGTGTTGAAAATGAATTTGCTCTGTAAACTTTCACTCAAATCACAATTTGAAAAAAAAGGCCAAAAAAAAAAAGAAAAGAAAATAATAATAATAATAAAATGTATGCCTGATTATTAAAAGTAAAACCCAAAACAACTCACTTATTTGTGGGACACTAAAACCATCTTGTATACCAGCACAGGAACACAGACCACATTTTAAGAATATGGCTGACTGCTCCACTTTGTCTCCTTTCCAATGATGTAATCCAGTGTCCTGGGCTGCGGCCTCCACTTGTCATTTTAGCTTGCAAACAAGAATCCTCCTCTTTGCAGGTAGAGAGCTGAGCTCTGATTTTCTCAGTCCTAAGACATGTGGCCAAAACATAACAAAACACGAAACAGTTGCCACTGAGTTTAGCCTGAGTAGGACTATGCTCTATCGGGTTTTCATTGGCTAATATTTCAGAAGTAGATCACCAGGCCTTTCTTTTGAGGCTCCTCTGGGTGGGTTTGAACTGCCAGTCTTTTAGTTAGTAGCCGAGGACTTAACCATTTGCACCACCCAGGGACTCCAGGCGGGTAGGCAAGGATCCCTGAAGCTTTAAGGTTGGAGATGTCTGGCTGAGCTGGACTCCCTCCTGCCTCTTGGCCAGCATCATGAGGCCATCAAGTGCCTGACACCCCATTCATGTAAACAAGGCTTCAAAAGGAGATGAGCCATTTTAAGCATGCGGTACTTTTAACCTAGTGATGCTCTGTCCACAGTGTGCATTGCCCATTAGAGTAAATCCCATGAAGGAAAATAGAAATCCTGACATTAGCATGGACTCTGAAGGATGAATTTGTCAAGCTCACAATCTCCTCTTTGTGGTAACCACTTTCCTTGTGGGTCTCCAGGCATGAGAGCCTTTCTCTAAGTAGTTCTTCCTCTTTGCTAAAATGACTTCTTTTCCCTGTACTACACTAAGTTCATTTCCTCAGTTTTGATCTTAATTCTTTCTGGGAATGGTCAGGGGACATCTCTGAGGTTTTGTGCAAACTTTATTTGTTTAGGTTGAACAAATATAACCTCTGTCCAGGAGAATCTGGTGGTGTGTTTGGAAACTGGAGATTATCCTTTGGCTTTCTGTTGCAAGGGACATCCAGTGAGGGGTGGCTATCAGTGTCCTGAGGGCCTCACTCTGACTCTCTTATGGGCACCTACCAGGCTAGCCTTTAGGTACCCAGAACCCCAGAATTCCCAGACTGATGGTCCTGCTTCCACTTGAAGAGCAGATAGGGTCTCTCTCTGGGGTCCATTCTCCTCCAAAACAAATCTCACACAGATGGTATATCTTGAGGCCTGAGGAATAAGCAAGAGATGGCTGTTCATAAGGGCTGTGGGCAGAGTTTGGGTACTTGCTCACGTGTAAGTAAGACCTCTTGAGGTGTGAGATAGAGCAAGGAGTAGGTTGGGGATAGATTAGGAGACAGAGACTAGCCAAAGGAGCCCAAGAACTCAAATTCAAACCTAGTCTTCCAGGTTGTTTTGGAGAAATGTGTCACAGCAAGAGGATGGAACATATTTATATTTAAAAGTATATTAGCTATTTAGACATAAACTCTATGAGCCTCTACTTTACCTCTTTGTTAGAGGCAGGTCTGCTAGCTACCACTAGCAGCTATGCTGGTTTGCCTGGAATAAGAGGTCCTCAAGGAAAGGAGCTCGGATGGCATGGTGGTTAAGTGCTAGGCTTTTAACCTAAGGCTGGTGGTTCAAACTTTTCAGCCACTAGGCTCTGTAGGGGAAAGATGTGGCAGTCTGCTTCTGTAAAGATTATGGAAACCCTATGGGACTGTTCTGTTCTGTCCTTTAGGGTTACTATGAGTTGAACTCCAAGACAACAGATCTGGATTTAAGGAGTCCTTGGTTATGTGCTCTGCTGCTAATTGAAGGTCAATGATTCAAATCCTCCAGCTGCTCCACTTCTCCAGAGAAAGACGTAGCAGTCTGCTTCCAAAAAAAAATTACAGCTTTGGAAACCCTATGGGATAGTTCTACTCTGTACCATAGGGATATTATGAGTTGGAATTGACTCAATGGTGCACAACAACAACAAAAAGGGGTTTCCTAGGATGCAGGGCTTTCGGTGTTATTTAAGAAAATTCCAGGCAAACTAGAATGAGTTGGTTATTCGCAGCTACACACTGTATAATATAATGACTGCTGCTGATTTGCACAACTATATGCAAGTTCCAACCAGTTGCCATTGAGTCGATTCTAATTCTGACTCTTGGTGACCCCATGTGTGTCAGAATAGAACTGTGCTCTGTAGAGTTCTCAGTGGCATAATTTTTAGAAGTAGATCACCAGAAGTTTTTTTCCCAGGTGCCTTTGGGTGGATTCAAACCTCCAACATTTTGGTTGACCTAGTGCAGTAACCATTTGCACTACATAGGGAATCCTTCCTTCTGGGGCAAGTAATACCTTCTATTTGCATTTACATCATAATAGCACACCAGAAATTCCATTTAATAATAGCCTGGCTCTGAGCCTGAGGGGGATGATAAAAGATCATTTTAACTGTGGACAGGCCTCTTAATCTCCAATGCAGGATGTAACCTATTGGCAGTGACCTTGAAAAATTGCCACCAAGTCAATGATGAACATTAATTGACCACTACAAGAAGAAATATCATCAAAATTGTTGCTGGAAGCCAAAATTAGTTTCTATATCTTGAACTGTCTTATTACTCCAAGAACGAGACTGGAGCTAATTCCATGTGACATTATTTCTTTCAATACCAAATTTAGACTCTGCTACAATTGTCTAAAGTGGCTTCATTCCAGAAAAATCTATAGATAACTAAGAGCCATGGATATGTGAAGTATTTGGCACCTGAGAAAAAATGGGTGGCACCATATTTAAACAGAAAATTCTTGAGGCAAAAATGAGGAGTGGAAATAGTTAATAGTAATGGTTGAATAACATGATGAAGAAATTTAATGTCACAGAAGTGTAAATGTGAAGACAATTGGAATGGGAAATGTTTTGTTACCTATATATTTCCCACAATTACAAACAAGTGAGCGATAGACAGTGTACATTTAGACCAGGTCACTGTACCCCTTGGAGCAACCAATCATGGGAGATCAGAAGGGCAGTATTTGTACAGGGAGATAGCTCAGAGATCAGGAATGCATAGGAAAGGATACAGGGAAAAGATAACCACAGGGAGGGAGTGGGAAGAGAGCTGTTATATTATGGGGATTGCAATCAACATCATGAAACAAAATGTGTATGAGCTGTTGTATGGAAAATGAATTTGCTTTCTAAACTTTCTCTCAAATGACAATTAAATAAATAAATAAAATGAGGAGTAGGCAAAGTTAATCTCTGCCCATGTTTCTGCTTCTCCTTTTTCCATTATATTGTTTCCAGAGTTCTTGGGAACATTCATTCATTCATCAAATGAAGCTCAGAGTGGTAACATTTCAAGCCAAAGGAACTGCAAGAACAAAAGCCCTGGGGCAGGAACATAGTTGAAGATCTGAAAACAACCAGAGAGGTGCAGGAAGAGGAGCAATATGGGGTTTGAGAGTTGAGTGGGGCCAGATCATGAACGGTATGGCCACAGTAAAGATTTTGGATTTTATTAAGTGCAGCGGAAAGCAATGTTATAGGCTGAATAGTAAGTCCCAAAAGATAGCAGCCTCCTAATCCCTAGGCCCTATGAATGTTACTTCATATAACAAAAAATGACTTTGCAGATGTGATTAAGTTAAGGATCTTAAGACAGGAAGATTATGTGGATTATACAGGTGGGCCCTAAATGCAGTCACATGTATCCTTACAAGATGAAGACAGAGGGATATTTCTCAGACAGAATAGCAGAAGGCAATTTGACCTTAGAGATATAGATTGGGTTAATGTGGCCACGTCACAGCCAAGGATTATGAGCAACATTTAGAAGCTGGAAGAGGCTAGGAAAGGATTCTCCTCTGGAGCCGCAGGAGGGGGTGCAGTCCTGCTGACATCTTGATTTTAGCCCCGGGAAATTGATTTCAGACTTCTGGCTTCCAGAATGGTGAGAAAATAAGTTTCTGTTGTTTCAAGCCACCAAGTCCATGGTAATTTTTTTATAGCAGTGATTAGACACTGCTACAAGCAGTTCTTAGTTTTAGGTGAGGGTTCAATGGTAGAATCCTCATCTTCCATGTGGGAAGACCTGTGGGAGACTGGGTTCAATTTCTGGCCAATGCACTTCATGTGCAGCTGCTACCTGTCTGAGAGTGGAGGCTTGTGTGTTGCTGTGATGCTGAACGGGTTTAAGCAGAGCTTCCAGACTGAGACAGACTAGAGTGAAAGGCCTGATGATCTACTTCTGAAAATCAGCCAATGAAAACCCTGTGATTTACATTGGTCCAATCTGCAGCCAATCATGGGGATGGCCCAGGACTAGGCAGCATTTTATTTGCTGCGCATGGGGTTACCATGATCTGTGGCCATCTTGATGGGAGCAAACAACACCATGACATGATCTGATTTCCGTCTTTCAGTAACCTCTTTGAATGCTTTTTAGGGAAAAGACCAGAGTGGGGCAGGAGCGAAAGCAGAGAGACCAGTTGGGAGGTTATGACGGCTCACAGACAAGGCATGATGTAGTCGTGGAGGTGGATGCAGGTGGAGTGATTTTCCTTGGTGGTAGAAGGACAAGACTTACTGATAGATTGCCATTAAGGAAAGCAGACTCGTCACCAAACTTAATCTGGATGTAAGTATGCTTTTTATTCTAAGGGAACTTTATAACTTTTAAAAGAAGCCTGGGGATCCCCCCTGTGATGGATTTTTAGGCAGTGTAATATCCCAATGGAGAGAGTTGTTTCATGGTTTGTGGAGTATCTCTGCATCTCATCCTGTGATTCTGCTTAGATAATATCTTAGCTGTTGCTGTTGCATTGGTTATGACTCATGGCAACCTCACATACTATAGAAGTAAAGGTCACCATCTTTACAATCATTGGTCTGCTTGGGTACATGGTTATGGCTGCTATATATTTTGAGTGCCTTTCAACCTAAGGGGCTGTGAGCCATAGGGTTTTCACTGGTCAATTTTTAGAAGTAAATTGCCAGGCTTTTCTTCCTAGTCTATCTTAGTCTGAAAGTTCTACTGAGATCTGTCCACCATGAGTGACCCTGCTGGTATTTGAAATACTGATAGCATAGCTTCCAGCATCACAGAAACAGGAAAGCCACCAAAGTACAACAAACTGACAGATGTGTGGTGTTTAGCTGACCACCTGCTGTTTATAAGCTGCTTCAAATCCCCTTTTTAGAAATACGTGGGCCATAAATTACTTGACTGTGTTTTCCATGTCATCCAGAAGGGGATTTTTGTGACATTTCTGCATGTGGGAGGCATTTGAAACCTGTAGTTTGAATACCACCATATCAATGTTCTTAAGACAGTTCAGAGGTTTTCTATACTGATTCTCAAACGTCATTGTGTATCTGATTTACCCAGACATAAACATGCTGAGTTGACTACTGTAGCTCTGGAGATTCAGAGTCAGCAGTTTGGTGAGTGTCTAGGACTGTGCTGCTCTAACATCATCACATGGGGAGCTTGCTAAAATGCAGATTCTAATTCAGCAGGTTGGGATGGAGTCTGAGATTGTGCCTTTCTGACAAACTCCCAAGAGATGCTGGTGATGCTGGTTCTGGACCATATTTGGAGTAGCAAAGTCCACAGGGAGAGTTTTCAGGCCTGTAAGCCCCTTTGTGCCAGGGGTGAGCCTGAGTCCAGTTTGAATTCAGTACTACCAGTGTCAGAAAACAGAAGCAGCCTCAGACACATTGCCAAGCCCTTTGTAAGATGGCTCAGCTGTAGTCTTGGTTCAACAGGTCCTTTTCCTCTTTAAACCAGTGACAGTCTACATTAACTATGGTTGAGCTCATAAATGTGTTCTTGCCAAACCCAAAAGAAGCCAGCTTCCCAGCCTGCGTTATAGGCTGAGATTTGCCAACATCACCCCTTCCGAGTGCCACTCATGGGCTAGATGACTTCCTAAGCCCACAGTGTCTGCCTTGCCCTGGACTGCATGAGAGCTGGTACAACAGTCAACATGTTGTTTCTAACACACAGCCCTGGCCATATTCATTCACCACTTCAAACCTAGCCTTGACACCCACTTCCTTTGAGAGACAGTCTAAATTCATTGTTATACCCACACAACTCCCCTGCCATCTTGTCTTTCTTTCTTCATGCCCTCACTTTCTATAACCCACCCATCAGAAACCACCATTAGCTTTTTGTTTCTCTTTCCTAACTTCCCCTTCTCTTCTGGCCTAAAGAGTCACACTGTTTAATGCAGAAACAAGTCTCACACTATGGGCAAGGATACATAAGGTGAGGATAGAAGAGAACAAGATAGGAACATAAATAAAAGTAGCTTAGCCTGGTAACCAGAGCATAGACATTGGCATCAAGTCTTAGCCTGATCACGTCTCAACCTGTGGACTTTGCTACTCCAAGTGTGGTCCAGGACCAGCATCACCAGCATCTCCTGGGAGTTTGTCAGGAAGGTACAATCTCAGGCTCCATCCCAACCTGCTGAATTAGAAGCTGCATTTTAGCAAGCTCCCCAGTTTTTACATCTGTAAATGGGAAAAATAATACCTGTCTCTCAGGGCTATTGAAAGGGTTCAATAAGGTACTGTATTTGAAAGGCTTAGTTGTGTGCCAGGCACGTAACAAGCACTCAGATTAGCAGTTGCTGATCATCATCTCTCTCTCCCTCCCTTCCACTTTCCTCTCTCCTAACTCTTCCTCTCAGGATCTTGGGGACTCCATAGAAGTACAACTCCTGGTGTTTTCTCTAAGTTAAATTCCACAGAAGAGGAAAGTATTGATTGTATTCCAGAGTCTGTTTTTTATAATTGACCAATAGGAATAGTTTGGGGCTGTCCACTTAGCTAAACTATCAGCAACACTTTAAAAGGAAATGAATGGGAATGCTCATTTTTCCGGCCATTAGTCCATACTTGGAGCAAACAGGAATCCTGAGGTCCAAACATTTCCCCTGTAAAGATTTGTTTACCTTGGAGACCAACATCAACACAATTAGGTTTTGATATCAACAACATGAAAAGGTTTGAAGTCAAGGACAGAGGAAGTCTTTTCTGAATCTGGTGTCCAGGGCCATAGTTAACACCTTCCCTTCTGGACTGGGAAGGAGTGCTTTGCTGTAGGGGTTAGGGAGACATTTCTGAGCTGTGCCTGTTGGCTGATTAATCAGGAGCTGACTGTTTGATTCTAGATGTGATTATCAATAGAATTAGGAGGGAGACTCCCTTCCTCTGGACAAGGTCCAAAAATATCTGTATTTGCTGAAACTCATATTGTGAGTCTCTTCCCCACCTTCCCTTGCCTCCTCCATGGCCTGTCACATGAAGCATCATTTATCTGTGGGTCACACTAAACAAAAGAAATACAAGAAATACAGGTTTTGGCCAGAGTTCATTCATTCACCCAACAATCATTTTCCCAGCACCTGGTGTGTGTCAGTCATTGTTCAAGGGGATACAACAGTAAATGGAACAAAAAAATCCTTGGTTTCATGGAGCCCATACATTACCAGGATGGGCTTTGAGTCTTATACAAAATCTATGTACCTCAGCCTGAATTCAGAGCCAGAAAGCATTCCAGGGGTCTTGTTGTGGAAGGAGGAACTTTAGAGAGCATCTAATCCCTTGGTTCATTATCTTTCTTGGGTCATATTTCTTTGAAAATATTACAGAAACTGGGAACCATTTCCAAAAAAAAAGCACCAAAAAAAAAAAAAAACCCACAAAAAAACCAACCAGTTGCTGTCCAACAATTCTGACTTACGGTGACCTCATGTGTGCAGAGTAGAACTGTGTTCTGTAAATTATAAGGTTTTCATGGCTGTGACCTTCTGGAAGCAAATTGCCAGGTCTTTCTTCTGATGTCTCTCTAGGTGGATTTGAACCACTGAACTTTCGGTTAGTAGTCCAGCACTTAACTGTTTGTGCCACTCCGGGATTATAAACCATCTCCAGAGTTATGTAAAATATAACTTCAAATTTCAGAGGGGTTTATTCCTTTCTCACCAGGATTAAGCCCCAGGTTAAAATCCCTGATCTGAGTATACCATCTTGGGAACATTCCTTGATATCCTTGCAAAGAGGGACTTACTCTCTAGGCATGGATTTTGTTGTAGGAGATGGAGAATTTGCTCCCTCTCAAGGCAGCCCATTCATTCCTAGACCTCATGTCTTTGTTGACCTCATTGCTTGTCTTTGCACTCTGTGTTTTGGTTACTTCATGCTGCTGTAACCGAAATACCACAGATGGATGACTTCAACAAACAGGAATTTATTCTCTTACAGTTTTGGAGGCTAGAAGTCTGAGTTCAAAGTGCCAGGTTCTAGGCGCTGGGTGAAAGCTGTTTGACCTTGGGCTTCAGCTCTGCTTCTTGCTCCCTGCCCACTGAAGCTGGAGGCTTTCTTCACTCAGGCAGCTGCTGGCTGCTAAGGCTGACAAGCCCAAGATTGACAAGTAAAAAGGCACAGTCCCTGTGCTACAAAACCATATGGCAGGTCGCTGATTCAAGTCCATTAAGAGTCCCAAGATCGGCAGACAACAACAACATGGTAGGCCGCTGAACAATGACTCAGTTACATGCAGGATTCAAGTATGCCAAAAAACTACAGACCATTTCTAAAGCATCTCTTCGTACACTGGGAACAGACAGCATCCCTAAGGCAGCTACTCAGCTGCTCAGAGTAGATTCCACCATGGAGCTGATTACCAGTCTCATCATAATATTCATACATACAGCTGTCCAGCCACTCAAAACCAGGCCCAGCCAAACTGACACATAACCTTAACTACCACACCCTGTGACTGAGATCTTATATAAATATGTCTGACACCCTGTTCACTGGGTGAATATTTTCTTGAAGGTATAAAGATAAGTGCCTACTTTACCACCTTCCTTATTATAGGCTTGCCTATTGTCCTATTCCCTGAAAGGGAAAGATTTCAGTAACATTTCTTCTCCCAGTTTCTCTATAAAGATACTAGCCTAAGATAGGCCTTCTTAATATCCTCTGTTTACCTTCTTATCTGAAAATATTACTGGAATTGCAAATTAGCCAAAGGAAACAGAGACATGTTCTTAAGGCTGGCAAGTTGCTTTTTGAGCCTGCCAGTATTTATAAGGCTTAAAGGACTTCTCTGTTACTTGTGTTGTGTGGGAGGAAAAGAAAACTCTTACCTACAGCTGGGTGGGAGAGCAGATTCAACAAGACATCCCTTTAAAATACAATTCTATGCCAGGTGAAATTTATCAAAAGGACAGGCCAGAGACCGAACTGGGCAAGTTCCTTATGATGGAAAGAGCAGAACAGGCACATGGCAGCACTTTGAAGAGCTCACTACTAAAAAAATAATGTGCTGTAGATGTTAGAAGTAACTGAGTCTTGTTATCTTGTCAGGAAAAAGCTATTGCCTTTTGAAAGCATGAGCCCCAAGAGAGTGGTGAGGTTGAACTTATTCATAAAATTCACCCAGGCAGAGGTGGTTTGAGTAAAAGGAATTTCATTTTAACTCAATTTCAAGCCACATATATACAAGTAACAACCATCACTCTGTAACTGGCCATTATTATGGACCTAGTAGGTACTACCACAGTATCATATTATGGCTGACTTACATGTTGCTAGGATGCTGGAAGCTTTGCCACCAGTATTTCAAATACCAATAGCGTCACCCATGGTAGACAAGTTTCAATGGTGCTCTCAGAATAAAGACATTAGAAAGAAAGGCCTGGCAATTTACTTTTGGAAATTAGCCAATGAAAATCATACGCAAAATATTGTCCAAGACATCAACTTGCTTGCTTTAGACATGAAGGGACTAACTTACTTTACACAGCAGGGACTAACAGCTGAATTAGGCCATCATGTATGGTAAAGTGGAGGCCAGCAAAGGCAAGAGCCACTCTCCATCAGATTGACACAACGACCACAACAATGGACTCAAGCATACCGATAATCATGAACATGGCACTTGATTGGGTAATTTTTTTTTATTTGTCAATATTTTATTGTGGTTCAGATGAAAGTTTATAGAGCAAATTAGTTTCCCATTCATCATCTTATGCACAGATTATTCCATGACTTTGGTTGCAATCCACACAAGCTGTCAGCACTCTTCCCATTTCCACCTGGGGTTCCGTTTCCCTTTGCCCAGTTTTCCTGCCTTTCTTGCCTTTTAAATTTAGCTTTTGGGCAAATGCTGCCCTTTTAATCTTGTGTAATTATTGTTTTTATTGCTTTAAGCAGCATCAAGATAAATGGAGAAAAGATTGAAGTTGTCAAAGAGTTCACATTGCTTGGTTCTATAATCGACACCAATGAAAGCAGCAGTCAGGACATTAGACAACCTATAGCAATGGGCAAGTCAGCTGCCAAAGACCTCTTTCAAGTGCTGAGGAGCAAAGATGTCTCCATGTGCACTAGGGTGTGCCTGACACCAGCCATGATATTTTCAATCGCCTCATATGCATATGAAAGCTGGAGAATGAACAAGGAAGACTGAAGAAGAACTGACAATTTTGAATTGTGGTGCTGGTGAAAAATGCTGAAAGTACCATGGACTGCTAAAAGAACTAACAAATCTGTCCTGGAGGAAGTACACCTGGAAAGCTCCTTGGAAGCAAAAATGGCCAGACTTCATTTTACCTACTTTGATCATGTTATCAGAAGGGAGTATTCTCTGGAGAAGGATGTCATGCTTGGTAAGGTGGAGGGTGGATGAAAGAGGGGATGGATTGACACAGTAGCCGTGGTGATGGGCTCAAGCATAGCAGGAATCACTGAGTTAGTGCAGGATGGGGAAGTGTTTTGTTCTGCTGTGCATAGGGTCGCTATGAATTGAAGACGACTCGACAGCACCTAACAACAATTATGTCCTGGGAAGCATGTCTCTCCCTGGTGTTATTGCTCACTTTATAGGCCTGTCTTTTATGAGGCTGAAAAGTGACCTCTGGGAGTGGCTTTAGTTCTAAGTTAGAAGGATATCTAAGGGCCATGGTCTTGGGTTCTACCAGTTTCTATCAGACCTGTATTTTGGGTCTTATTTATGCATTTGGATTTCTTTCCCCCTACTTTTTCCTCCACTCTATCTGGTGCCTTTTATCGTGAACCTGGTCAGAATGGTTGGTTGTGGCAACTGGGCATCATGTAGTTCTTCTGGTTTCAGCTTAATGGAGGCTGTGGTTTATGTGGTCCATTAGTCCTTTGGACTAATTATTTCCTTGATTCTTTGGTTTTCTTCACTCTTGTTTACTCCAAATGGAAAAAGACCAATATCTGTTACTAAGATGGCCACTTGCAAGCTTGTAAGAACCTAGTTGGTACTCACAAAAGTAGGATAAAAAACATTGTCTTCATGGACCATGTTATGCCAATTGACCTAGATGTTCCAAGAGACTATAGTCCTCAGAACTTCAGTCCAGTATTTCAGTTCCTGGGATGTTTGGTAATGGCTCAGAGGTTTTCATAACTGTGCCCTCTGTGCTCTCTCTCTCTCTCTAAGAACATCTACTGCAAACCCCATATATATTCATGTAGATGTACTCCCATATGACCTCCCACCCTTGTTCAGTTTACAAAACTACTTATGTATATACTGGAAAGATATTGTTTGTTATTACTGTTGTTGCAGGATTGGATATGTAATGATATTGTCCATTGTTGCCTTTCACTCTTGTGTACCTTTCAGTGTCTTCCTTTGCCTCAACTATGTTATGCTGATTTCACTCATATTGCTTATTGTATTCCCCTTCACCAAAGTAAGCATGTATTTACCATTTAGTGATTTTCTCTCCTACCTCCTCCCATTCCTGGTAACCATAAAATAATATTTCTTTTTCTTTTTTTTTTTTTT
>NW_006921731.1:4126722-4157829 GCF_000298275.1 Orycteropus afer afer
ATTGAACCCACACCTGTGGCTTCCAGCCAAACAAAAGACAGGCATATGAGTTGAACACGTATCTGAGGTAGATATACTCCTTGGAGAGAACAATCATGGGAGAAAGAAGGGCTGTTTTTGCACAGGGCAGGGGGCAGGAGTACATGGAGGGATGGACACATAAAGAGGTGAGTGTTGGGAGGAAGTGGGAAGGGAGCTTTTGCATTGGGGTAAATTTCAGTCAATGTCATAAGACAACGTGTATGTGAACTGCTGTATGGAAAGTGAATTTGCTCTGTAAACTTTCACCCAAATCACAATTGAAAAAAAAGAAAAAGAGGTTTCAATGACAAATCTTGTGTTATTTATATTTAACCAAAACAAAAACGGTTTAATTTTTAAAAAAGAAAAAAACAAACTGAAAACTAATGTGTCCCTGACCTAAGTCATAGTATTTTCAATAGCCTCATATGCATGTGAGAGCTTGACAATGAATAAGGAATATCAAAGAATTGATGCATTAGAATTGTAGTGTTGGTGAAGAATATTGAATATACCATGGACTTTCAGAAGAAGAAATACATCTGGAATACAGACAGAATGCTCCTTAGAAGCAAAAATGGCCAGACTTCGTTTCTAGCATTTTAGTCATGTTATCAGAAAGGACCAGTCCCTGGGGAAGAATATAACACTTAGTAAAGTAGAAGGGAGGCAAAAAAGGGGAAGACCCTCAATGAGACGGATTAACACTGTGGCTGCAAGGATGGACTCAAGCACAGCAACGATTGTGAGGATGGTGCAGGACTGGGCATTGTTTTGTTCTGTTGTACATAGTGTTGCTGTGTCTCAGAACTGGACAGTCCCTAACAACAACAATGGTTAATGATCCCAAGCATCTCCTCATGTATTTGTTAGCTACCTGAATGTCTTCTTCAGTGAAGTGTCTGTTCATGTCCTTTGTCCATTTTTTTACTGGATGTTTTATCATTTTGTCTTTGAGGTTTTGGAGTTTTCTATAAAGTTTAAATATTATACTCTTGTCAGATATGATGATGCCATTTTTTTTCTCCCCTAGTCGGTGGGTTGTCTTTCTTTTCACTCTTCTGTAGAACTTTTTTGATGAACATTAAGTATTTGATTTTTAGGAGGTCCAAGGCATCTAGTTTATCATCTGCTGTTTGTATCATTTTAGTTATGTTTGATAGCTATTTATTCCATAAATAAGGTCCCTAAGTTTGCCCTTATTTTTTTCTTATACAACCTTCATAATTTTAGGTTTTACGTTTAGGTCTTTGCTGCATCTTGAGTTAGTTTTTGTGTATGGTATTTGTTATGAATCTTGTTTCATTTTTCTGCAAATAGATATCCAGTTTTACCAGAACCACTTGTTAAAGAGATTATTCCCTATCTAATGGATTTTGACCCTTTGTCAATAATCAACTATCCATAGGTGGAAAGATATATCTCTGGGTTCTCTATTCTCTTCCACTGGTGTATTTGTGTATTGTTTTACAAGTAACAGGCTCTTTTGACTACCATGGCTGTATGGTAGATTCTGAGATCACAAAATGCAAGGCTTCCTGCTTTGTTCTTCTTCAGTAATGCTTTGCTGCTCTGGAGCCTCTTTCCTTGCCATATAAAGTTGGTGATTAGTTTTTCCATTTCATTAAAGAATGTTGGAATTTGGTGGTAGGAACAGGGCACCGGAGTGCCTCAAAATAAAGACTTGGCTATATACTTCTGAAAAATAAGCCACTGAAAACCCTGTGGAGCACAGTTCTACTGACTCACAGGGAGTTACCATGAATTGAAGTCAACTTGATGGCAACTTGTTTGGGGCCAGCTCAAGTGAACTGGGAGGTGGAGTGGAAGATATTAGTATGGCACAAATCAGCTGGGAAGAGAGGGTCTTTCATAACAGGCCTCAGGCACTATCATTGCAGTGCTAACAATCACCAAATCCCTGCTTCTGGGTGCCCAGAACTGAACTGAGTTGATTCTGATTCACAGCAACCCTGTAGAACAGAGTAGAAGTGCCCCCTAGGATTTCCAAGGCTGTAAATCTTTATGGGAGCAGACTGCCATATCTTTCTCCTATGAAGCAGCTGGTGGGTTCCATGGAGCAGTTGGTGCCCAGCACAGTGCTTAACCACTGTACCACCAGGGCTCACTAGGTACCCAGAAAACACTCATTAAATGAGTTCTCCTTGTGACAGGACCTAACTTGTAGGCTAGATGCCTCTGCTATGCCCGTAGCAAGCATCACTCAACACGCAAGGAAGCCAAGTACCAATGATCAGGCTTGACACGAGCTTTCACTTTGTGCCAAGATTGCACCATGGACAACTAGCATGCAACACATGCTGCAGCCTCTCTCATAGGCTAAGTTCCCAGACAGTGCTGAGCACAAAGCTGATGTAGCATTTCTGCTGTGACCTCATCTAAGAACATACTTCAGGAGCAATTAATTGAAATGTAAAAATCCAGGTGGGAGTGCTTGACGCCTAAAGTGAATAATTCACTCAGCACAAACAGTACCCAGCCACTACCACTGAGATGCTGCTGCTTTTTATCCTGGCACCATTGCAATTCCTGACTTCATAAGTAAAAGGCAAGACTCTCATAGACTGTAATTAGAAACACGAATAAAATGCCAGTGGGTTTGGCTAGAGCTGATGCCCTTACAAATTACCTTTGGAGGCCATTGACAATGGGCACGATGCTCCTTGCTGGTCTTTTTCTTCTCACCTCAAACTATTGTCTCTTTCCTGCTCAAACTCATCCTCAACTTCCCTTCTCATACCATATTCCACTCTTTCCTTAATGCTTCTCTCATCATTTGATCCAATTATAATGACACTAGGGCAGCCCTGCTCAAGGTCAGTTTGAGGGAAGTAGAATGCTTCCTTTCCCCAAAATTTATTCCCCCTAAAATGTTTTCCTCATCTCCACGAAAGTACCTGAAAGTCTTACCGACTATGATGCTGGGATTTCAGGGGTCTGTGGTTGTAGGGAAAGTAAATCACCCAGGAGACTAGCACCAAAACCTACTGATGCTGCTTGTCTTAGTTTCCTGTGGCTGCTGTAACACAAATACCAGTAGTGAGTGGCATTAACGAACAGAAATGTATTATCTCACAGTTTTAGATGCTAGAAGTCTGAATCAGGCATCAACTCTATGGGAGGGTACCACTTTGTTGGTAGCCATGGGAGTTCCTTGGTGTTCTTTGGTATCTATCTTCCTCTTGTGAGTGGATCTGTTTATTCTGCTCTTTTTATAATATATTATTTAAAAGTGATTAGATTTAGGGCTCACTCTATTGTGGTGTGATTTCATTAACATAACAAAAGAAAATATCTATTTCCAAACAGTTACCTTGACAGGTACACAGGTTAGAACTTCAATACACTGGAGAACACAATTAATCCATAACACCATTGTAGTGACCATCTATTGCTGGGTAGCCAATGATCACAGACTCTTGTGATGTAGGACCCTGAGTTTTATTTTGCTCATGGGTCTGCACCTTGTCTTAGGTGGCTGGGGTGGCTCTGTTTCACATGTGTTCATTCTGGGTCCAACCTGAAGGAACAGCATGTTCCCCAGGGGAGCCCATCATATGGTGACTGGAGAGGTGTGGGAGAGCAAGCTCCACTGCACAGTGACATCTCAAGCCTTTGCTTGCATATCATGTCTGCTAACATCTCATTAGGAGCTCTGGTAGCATAGTGCCTAGGCACTTGAATGCTAACCAGAAGGCTGGCAGTTCAAACCCACTAGCCATTCCTTGGAAGGAAGGTTGGGCAATCTACTTCCGTAGTGATACTGCCTCGGAAATCCAAGGAGGGGTCCCTATGAGTTGGGTCCAACTCGATGGCAAATAACAACAACAATAACATCTCATTGGCCAAAGGAAGTCACGTGGCTGAGCCTAAAGAAAGGAAAGGGACATACATTCTACTTTTGTGGAGGAACAGCATGATTACATGGAAAAAGGCACCAGATACAGGGAAGGGTGAAGAATTGGGGTTGATAATTAAGTCTAGCACAGCCATTACTCCTGAGCATGAATTATGTCCACCATCTGGCCGTCAGTTTGCTATATTGTGGTGGCTGCAAAGAGCTCTGTTGGCATAGTGCCTGAGGCATTTGACTGCTAACCACAAGGCTGGTGGTTCAAACCTATCAGCCACTCCTTAGAAGGAAGATTGGACAATCTAATTCTGTAGAGGTATAGCCTTGGAAACCCAAGGAGGGGTTGAATTGAGTTGATGGCAGTGAGTTTGATTTTTTTTTTTTTTTTTTCAGTAGCTTTCGTGTTCCTGTGATGTTGGAAGCTATGCCCCCATTATTTTAAATACCAACTTGCCTTCACTGATAATCATTTCCTTGGAAAGTTGTTCTCAAACTGTGGTCACCAAACCAGCAGTGTTGCATTACCAGGAAATGTGTCAAAATGGTGAACAGTTTTCAGCAGAGCTTCCAGACTAAGACAGATTAGGAAGAAAGGCTTGGAGATCTACTTCTAAAAATCAGCCAAAGAAACCCCAACAGATTAAAATAATAATAATAATAATAATAATAATAATAATAATAATAATACTGTCTGACACAGTGCTGAAAGATGAGCCCCACAGATTGGATATTCAAAATAAACAGTGGCTGCCACAGTGGACTCCAACATACCAACGATTGTGAAAATGGTGCAAGACCAGGCAATACTTCATTCTATTGTATATGGATTGCCATGAGTCTGAACTGACTTGATGGCAACTAACAACAGCATTAATTAGATGGCTTAGTCCACAGAAACTAGTGATGGGAGGAGCTGGCAGATAGGACTCATACAGTTCCATGAGGGAAAATGAGGAGAATGTAGGCAAAGCCTCAATCATTCTCTAAATGGGGCAGGGATGTGAAGGAGATACTGTGATGGCACTGGCTTCCCAAGATCAGTGGAGGTCAATTTTATCATGCATCAGAATCACTTGGAGTGGTTTTTACCACAAATGGCTAGTCCCCACCGGCAGAATTTCTGATGTAGTAGGTCTAGTTGGAGTCTGAGAATTTGTATTTTGACAAATTTCTTGGTAATGGCAATGCTGCTGGTTCGGAGACCACAGTTTGAGAACCACTTTCTAAGGAAATGATTATCACCGAGAGCGACTATCTCGCCTAGCCTAAGCTTGACCTAACCCTTTCCCCTTTGATTGTATGCCATTGCTATTCTACCAGCTTTTGTTCCTTAGCCCTGCAGCCACTCATTCTCATTCATCTGCCTCTTGATTGCACCATTCCTTTCTCTTCCCAGAGGTCTCTTTTCAGTCTCATGGGTTCTCTAGTATATTGACCTGTTTTTCTCTTCTTGCTCCTAGAAGGTGATAGAACCCAGAGAAAATATGGTTGGAGTATGTCCACCAGACACACTGGTCACAGCCTAACTAGCCTGAGTTGTAACCTGCAGAAAAAAACACTCCATATTTAGGATAGAGATTCCCAGTCAATATGATGATGATATCCTAGGAAGCTTATGGGACCCATGGCTCTATTCTCTTGTGGCTTGTTTATTTGTTTATCTTTTTGCATCTGTGCTATATCTTTGTACTTTAACTTCAAAAATATGTTTGGTGTCAGTCTGGTGACAGCCATCATAAGACACTGATTTTAACGACTTCGGAGGGATGGAAATGGTTCACATGAGACCATAGCAACTGTGTTATTACATTGACCCAGGGGTGTGGGAAGGGACTGGGCCTAAAACCCAACTCATTCCAGAATTCAACCCAGTCCCAGCATTGTCCCGACCATCGTATGACTTCCTGTGAATCCAGCTTAACTCACTGGACTGGGAACCAGAGAGATCAAGATTATGTCCTGAAGCTACTGTCTAAGTCAAGTTAGTGATGTGAAGGTGCTGATAGCTGGTTCTGACAGAAAAAGAGAAGCAGAGAGAAAGAGAGAGAGAGAGAGAGAGAGAACACGAAATAGCTAAGTAGCTATATTAATGCCCCACTAATGACTTCTTAATTGCTAATCACCCCCTTTACATTTGGGGCCCATGATGTTCACAGCTAAGTTTTTTCTTTCTTGCTTTTCGACAGCTCTAGGATCTTAGTCTGCTATGTTCTCTTCTTCGTAGCTGCCACTACACACTACCTTCTACAACTTGGAACTTTCTCTTTCCAAGTCAGGATAGGGAATGAAGCAAATATTTCTTACTCTCTTTTTCCTGCTCCTAGAGAAGGCAAGTCTGTAGAGACATTTTGCTTAATTTAATCCTAATTACTAGGGTTTACTACAACCATATAAGCCATTGGTTAACAAACCTAGACCACCTCTGAAATGGTAAATAAAAGCATCATGTTCTGTATTTTCTTCATTACATGAATCTATGAATTATTACTGCTTCTTACCTGGTCTTAGGGAAACATCATTAGTGAGGGAGGCTTTCTTTCTGTAAATGAATGAATGAATTTAATCTCCTCTGTATTAATTTTCTATTACTGTGTAAAAAATAACAAATTTAGTGGCTTCAAACAACACATACATTTTTAACTCACCATTTCTTTGGGTTACCAGTCCATGCATGACTTAGCTGGGTCCTTTGCTCAGAGCCTCACCAGACTGCAATCCAAGTGTTGGCTCTGGCTGTGGTCTCATTAAAGGCTCATATCAGGAAAGAATAACTTCCAAATTTTCTCAGACTGTTGAAAGAATTAGTCTTCCATAGTTCTAGGACTGAGGTTTCTGTTTTCTTGCTCACTATCAGTGAGAGCCACTCTCAGCTCTTTGAGGCCACTCACAATTCCTAGCCCAATGGCCCCTTCCAAAGGCCGATTCACAATATGACACTCATCAATAGAGAGATAGTGTCTCTCACTCCAGTGCTAAGGTGGAGTCTTACATTATGTAATGAAATCAGAGAAGTGAGATCCCACCATTATTATCATGTTCATTTGGTTAGAAGCAAGTCACAGCCCTATCTACATTCCTATATTCAAAAATCAAAACCAAACCCACTGCCAGCAAGTTGATTCCAACTCATGGTGACCCTATAGGACAGAGTAGAACAGTCTTACAGGGTTTCCAAGGCTGTAAATCTTTACAGAAGCAGACTGCCTCATCTTTCTCTGGTAGAGTGGCTGGTGGATTTGAATCACTGACCTTTTGGTTAGCAGTAGAATGCTTTAACCACAGGGCCTTCTGAGTGCCTTCTCCCACATTCAAAGGGAGGAAATTACACATAGGTGTGAATTATCAAGAGGATCTGTCTGTCACATCTTTCCAAACTGAAGGGTAAATGCCAGCAGAATGACAGGCACTTCTTAGTCTCTCCAAATCATTTTGCTTTCTGGAAGTCTGCTGGGTGGATGGCACTCACTTCTGGAAGCCTCTTACTCCATTCAGAAACCCCAGGACATCCCTACAATAACCCTACTATTTGGGAAAAGAACTCTAAGACTGTTAGATATTGAGTGGGTCTTGTTCCACTACATATTTCATTTTCGCTACTTAATATTAGTTCATTCAACAAATATTTATTGTGCAGCTCTCATGCACTGGGTACTACTGTAGGCATGAAGGAGCTCTGGTGGTGCAGTGCCTAAGACATTGGACTGCTAACCAGGAGGTTGGTGGTTCAAACCCACCAGCCACTCTGCAAAAGGAAGACTGGGCAATCTACTTCTGTAAAGATTTACCACCTTGGAAACTCAATGGGGGTCGCTATGTGTTGCAATTGACTCGATAGGAGTGGTTTGGGTTTGGTTTGGTTTATTATAGGCACTGGAGATACAGAATATGCCAGAGACCCTGCTGTCATGGAACTACCATTGTAATAAGGAGAGAGACACAGTAAACAAGCAAACAAACAAATGCATAAACAAGTGAAAAGTGCTATGGAGATAATAAAGCATGACATAGAACATGTCAGAAAAGAGTTTTAAACAAGGTGATCAAGGAAGGCTCTCTGTGGGAGTGGTATTTGAACTAATGAAAAGGAGCCAGCCATATAGTGATTTTGGGAAAAAAGGGCATTTAAGTCAGGGAAACAGCAAATGCAAAAGTTCTGAGGCTAAGAAGAACTTGGGTTGTTTGAAGGAACACCCATTGGCTGGGCCTGAGAGAATAAAGACAGCTAGTGGGAGGTGGGGTTAAGGAAATAGGCTGAGGATTGATTTTTCAGAGTCTCATGCACCTTGGCAAAGATTTGTATTTGATTCCTGCGTGATAGAAAATCATTGGAGAGGTCTCAGTAGGGGCACTATGTGATCTAATTTATGCTTTGTAGAGCTCCTTATGGTTTCCACATGGAGAATTGAGTTTAAGACATTAAGAATTGAATCCAGGGCACCCAGAAGGAGACTACCACAGTTGTCCAGGCAGCAGATGCTAGTGGCTTGGGCTAACACCATAGTAGTGGAGAGGGTGAGAAGTGATTGAACTTGGGATATATTTGTACTTGCCTCATTTTTTTCTCCTGAACTTCTGAGTCTATAACTCTCCAGTTGGACACTGAAACCAAAACCAAACTCACTGCCATCAAGTCGATTTGACTCATAGAGACCCCTCCTTAGGTTTCTGAGGAGGTATCTCTACAGAAGTAGATTGCTCAGTCTTCCTTCTGCGGAATGGCTGGTAGGTTTGAACCACCAGCCTTCTGCTTAGCAGTCAAATGCCTTAGGCACTATGCCACCACATCTCCCTAGTTGTACACTAGTTAAAAAAAAATCAGTCTTTGAATCGAAAATGAATAATCTCTTCAGTTTTGTGAGTATTTTGAAACTTTCTACAATAAAGTTTTTTTTTTAATATAGATGAAGTTTTTTTTTTTTTTTTAAAGAGAAATTGAAATTAGAATACTTGTCCATTGCTGTGGAAATGCAAAATGGTGCAGCCACTTTGGAAAAGTTTGGTGTTTCCTCCAAAGGTTAAGCATAGAACTGCCCTGCTGTTGTTAGGTGCCATTGAGTTGGTTTCAACTCATAGCAACCCTATGTACAACAGAATGAAACACCATTCTCTCCAGTGTCAACCTCAGAATCACTGCCTTGCTTGATCCCATTGTTACAGTCACTGTGTCAATCTATCTCGTTGAGGGCCTTTCCCTTTTTTGCGGGCCCTCTACTTTACCAAGCACGATATCCTTCTCCAGGGACTGGCCCATTCTAACAACATGACTAAAGTATGTGAGACAAAGTCTGGCCATTTTGCTTCTAAGGAGCATTCCAAGCGTACATCTTCTAATACCGATTTGTTCATTCTTCTTGCAAGATCCATCTGACACCAGCAATGATATCCCTTGTTTAATGCTGTCTTCTGAATCCAACTTGAATTTCTGGCAGTTCCCTATTGATGTATTGCTGCAACTGTTTTTTAATTACCTTAAGCAAAGTCTTACTTTCATATGATATTAATGACATTGTTTGATAATTTCCACATTCTATTGGATCACCTTTCTTTGGAATGGCCACAAATATGGATCCCTTCTAGTCAGTTGGCCAGGTAGCTGTCTTCCAAATTTCTTTTCATAAATGAGTGATCACCTCCAGTGCTGCATCCATTTGTTGAAATATCTCAGTGGGTATTCTGTTAATTCCTAGGGCCTAGTTGTCTGCCAATTCCTTCAGTGCAGCTTGGACTTCTTCCCTCAATACCATCAGTTCTTGATCATGTTCTACCACTTGAAATGGTTGAACATTGACCAACTCTTTTTGGTTCAGTGACTGTCTGTATTCTTTCCATCTTCTTTTGCTGCTTCTGGCATCATTGAATATTTTGCCCATAGAATCCTTCAATGTTGCAACTTGAGGGTTGAATTTTTTCTTCAGTTCTTTCAGCTTGAGAAATGCCAAGTGTGTTCTTCCCTTTTGCTTGTCTAATTCTAGGTCTTTGCACATTTCATTACAATACTTTGTCTTCTCCAGCTGCCATTTGAAATCTTCTGTTCAGCTCTTTAGTTTCATCCTTTCTTCTATTCCCTTTAGATAGTCTATGTTCAAGACCAAGTTTCAGAGTCTCTTCTGACATCTATTTTGGTCTTTTCTTCCTTTACTCTCTTTTAAATGACAGTTTGCTTTCTTCATGTATTTTCTTCTTGATGTCATCCCACAACTCAACTGGTCTTCAGTCATCAGTGTTCAATGTGTCAAATGTATTCTTCAGATATCTAAGTTCAGGTGGGCTATACTCAAGGTCATATTTTAGCTCTAGAGGACTTCTTTTTTTTCTTCATCTTCCACTTGAACTTGCATTATGAGCAATTGATGATCTGTTCCACAATCAGCTCATGGCCTTGTTCTGACTGATGATATTGAGCTTCTCCATTTCCTCTTTCCACAGATGTGGTCAATTTGATTCCTGTGTATTCCATCTAGTGAGGTACATGTGTATAGTCATCATTCATATTGTTAGGAAAAGGTATTTGCAATGAATGAGTCAGTCTTGTGAAATTCTCTCATGAGATCTCTGGCATCATTTCTTTCACCAAGGCCATATTTTCAACTACTGATGCTGTTTCTTTCTTTCCAATTTTTGCATTCCAATCACCAGTAACAATCAATACATCTTGATTGCATATTTGGTCAATTTCAGACTACAGAAGTTGGTTGAAATCTTCAATTTCTTCATCTATTTGGCTTTAGTAGTTGCTGCATATATTTGAATAATAGTAAGGCATTTGACTGCTAAGCAGAATGCTGGCAGTTTAAACCAACCAGCCACTCCTCAAAAGGAAGGTTGGACAATCTACTTCCATAGTGACACCACCTTGGAAACCCAAAGAAGAGTGGCTATGAGTCAGATCCAACTCAATGGCAGTGCATAGCATTTTGTTTGTTAGTATTAACTGATCTTCCTTATAAACAAACAAACAAACAAACATTCTGCTGTCGAGTGGGATCTGACTCATAGTGAGCCCTCCTTGGGTTTCAGAGGCATTGTTAACCAGAAGGCTGGCAGTTCAAACCCCCCACCCACTCCTCAGAAGGAAGGTTGGACAATCTACTTCCATAGTGATAGTGCCTTGGAAAGCCAAGGAGGGGTTGCTGTGAGTCGGATCCAACTCAACTGCAGTGAGTTTTTTTTTTTTTTTTATCAATACAGAAGAGAATTGCCTAATCTTCCTTTATAGGTAAATGGATATCATCTTATCACTGATAGCGTTGTACTTCAGGACTGATCTTGAGACATTCTTTTTGATGATGAATGTGACGCCATTCCTCTTGAATTTGTCATTCCTGGTATCATATACTGTATGGTTGACTAATTTAAAATGACCAATACCAGTCCATTTGTGGTAGTTAAATTTGTATGTCAACTTGGCTGGGCCTGGTTGAGTGGCTGGGCAGCTGGTGGTAGTTATTACCCATGAAGAGACTGGCAATCAACTCCATGGTGGGATCTACCACAAGCAGCTGAGTAGCTGCCTTAGGGATGTGGTCTGCTTCCTGTATATAAGGAGAAGCCTTGGGGATAGTAGCTAGCTTATGGTATGCTTGAACCCTGCATGTGGCCATGTCATTGTTCAGCAGCCTGCCATGCTCTGCCGACCTTGGGACTTTGTAAGGACTTGAATTAATGGCCTGCCATGTGGTTTGGTAACATTGGGACTGTGCCATTTTATTTGTCAACTTTGGGCTTGCTAGCCTCAGCAGAGAGTAGCTGCATGATTAAAGAGATGCCTCTAACTTCAGTGGGCAGGGAGCAAGAGGCAGAGCTGAAGCCCAAGGTCAAGGGGTTTTCACCCAGCCCCTAGAGCCTAGAACTTTGAACTTGGATTTAAAGCCTCCAAACTGTAAGAGAATAAACTCCTGTTTGTTAAAGCCATCCCATTGGTGGTATATTCTTGTCAGAGTGGCACTAGGTAAGCAATACACCATTCTTGTTCACTAATGCCTAGGATGTCAATCTTTATGTGCTCCATTTCATTTTTTTACATCTTCCAATTTCCTTAGATTCTACTTTGTATATTCCATATTCTGTTTATTAATGAATGTTTGCAACTGTTTCTTCTCATTTTGAGTCAAGCTCCATCAGCAAATGGAGGTCCAAAAGCTTTACTCCATCAATGTCATTGAAGTTGATTCTACTTTGAGAAGGCAGATTTTCCATAGTTGTATTTTGAATGCCTTCTAACCTGAGGGGCTTTTCTTCCTGTACTATATCAGACAATGCTCCACTGCTACTCATGAGGTTTTCAGTGACCAATATTTTTCAGATGTGGACCTGGCCACATCCTTTTTCCTAGCCTGGCTTAGTCTGGAGGCTCTGCTAAAACCTGTCCACCAAGAGTGGCCCTGCTAGTGTTTGAAATACCAGTGACATAGCTTCAGCATCATAGCAACATGCAACCCATCACAACATGGCAAACTGACAGATGTGTAGTAACTTAGCAATTGTACTCCTAGGTATATATCCAAAAAAATTGAAAGCAGAGACACAGATATATGTACACCAATACTCACTGCAGCCTTATTCACAATAGCCAAAAGATGGAATCAACCTAAGTATCCATCAACTATGAATGGATAAACAAAATGTGGTATACATACACACAATAGAATATTACTGTGCCATAAAAAGAAATGGTGTCCTGATCCATGCTACAACATGGATGAACCTCAAAAACTTTATGATGAGTAAAGTAAGTCAATCATAAAAGGACAAATAGGTATTGCATGATTCTACTTAAATGAAATACCTAGAATAGGCAAGTGCATAGTTGTTTATTAGTGGTTACCAGGGGCTGGGGGAAGGGAGGAAAAGAGACGCATATATTAGGAAACATTGAGTTTAGTGGTTATGGTGTTGGAAAAATTGGCAAAGAATATTGGTGATGATTATACAACATGATTAATTTAACTGATGTCACTGAATTACACATGTGAAAAATGTTGAATTGGCAAATGTTGTTACATATATAAAAATAAGAAGCCCTATAGGCCTTTCCCATGCTCCACTGTCTGAGTGACCTTCTCAGAAGCTCCAGCCATCCACTCTCAGTGACATGATGATTTTTTGCTCCAAAGTGGAGTTTTGGAAATCATTAGTGTGGTAGTTCAGTTTGTGTGTCAACTTGGCTAGGCTTGGTTGAGTGGCTGGGCAGCTGGTGGAGGTTTTTCCCCATGATGAGACTGGCAATCAACTACCACAAACAGCTGAGTAGCTGCCTTAGGGATGTGGTCTGCTTCCTGTATATAAGAAGAAGCCTTGGGAATGGTCTCTAGGTTATGGCATGCTTGGACTCTGCATGTAGCTGTGTCATTGTTCAGTAGCCTGCCATGCTCTGCTGACCTTGGGACTTACAATAGACTTAAATTAATGGCCTGCTATGTGATTTGGCAACATCAGTACTGTGCCTTTTTACTTGTCAACCTTGGGTTTTTCAGCCTCAGCTGCTAGCAGCTGTCTGAATGAAGAAATGTCTCTAGCTCTAGTGGGCAAGGAG
Source organism: Orycteropus afer afer (assembly GCF_000298275.1). NCBI lineage: Eukaryota > Metazoa > Chordata > Mammalia > Tubulidentata > Orycteropodidae > Orycteropus > Orycteropus afer. The sequence goes on from NW_006921731.1 coordinate 4,140,150, forward strand.
CAGGAGGCAGAGCTGGACCCCAAGGTCGAGGGGTTTTCACCCAGTCCCTAGAGCCTGGCACTTTGAACTTGCACTCAAAACCTTCCAACTGTAAGAGAATAAACTCCTGTTTGTTAAGCCCATCCCATATGTGGTATATTCTTGTCAGAGTGGCACTAGGTAAGCAGAACAATTAGCATTTTGCTGATTGAAGAATTCCACATACTCGGCCATTGTGCAAGCTGACTTCTGCCCCATGGCGTAATTGTGGGGCATCCATAAATATGTTCTCTGTGACTCAGGAGTAAAAAGAGAGCATTCCACTGAGTTGCCAGGGCAAAGACGAGGGTGGGATTTTGTGCTGAAGTTTGAAGTAAAGACTTCTTGTTAAACCAGAGGCACCATCCAGCATTGTGGCTAAGAACACAGATTCTGGAAACAGAGTGCTTGGGTTTGCCTCTCTGCTCTGCAGGTTGACCCTGAGTAAGTTACTTAACATTTCTGTCCCATAGTTAATCACATCTATACAATTAGCTAATAATAAAAATGATCTAATATTCTGATATTGGAATTAAATGTGTTAACATTTATAAAGCTCTGTTAGATAGTAAAAGCAAATGCTAAAAAAATATTTGGTAAATTAAAAACAGTAGGTCAGGTATTTTTATCACTTTAAGATCCTCATAATATATAAGGAAAGTTCCCTGGGTGACACAAGCAGTTTTTTCTCAACCAGTACCCAAAATGTTGGCAGTTTGAACCCACTCCATGGTTGCTGCAAAAGAAAGACCTAGTGATCTGCTTTCATAAGATTATAGTCAATCCTATGGTATAGTTTTACTCTGAAGCACTTGGGGTCTTTATGAGTCAGAATTGACTCAATAATAGCAACAGGTTTTTTTTTTTTTTTTAATATATAAGGAAATTGTTAACAATGTAAGATGCTTCTTCTTTTTTACTTTAATTATCACATTTATTATAGGTAAAGCCTTGGGGTTTTGTATCAGACAGATCTGATTTAATGCCTGACTTTGCTGAACACTGATTGTGTGATTTTGGATAAGTCATTTAACCTCTCCAGCAGCACCACTTTTTCTCATTGGTAAAATAGAAAGAATAATAAGATAAATGATATGCTGGTAAATAGTTAATTGGCTACTCTGTGAAAATTCATTTTTTTTCTTTTTTTTTTTAAGTCATTCTCAAGTCTTTTCAAATTCATGGAGACTTCATATATATCAGAGTATAACTGTGCTCCATAACGTTTTCAAAGATTGATTTTTTTTTTTTTTTTTAGGTAGATAGCCAGTCTCCTCAGATGCCTCTGAGTGGACTTGAACCTCCACTCTTTTGGTTAGCAGCCAAGCATGTGAACCATTTGCACCACCCAGGAACTCCCCTGGAAAACAAAACAAAACAAAACAAGACACATGCTTATTTGTAGTGTCTGCTGATTTTCTTGGTGCAACAACTTCCATTTTAGCTGATTTCAAGCTTTCTATGTGATGTTACTAATGTACACAATAAATGAAAACAATATCTCTCACATACTGAACGTTTAGTAGGTGAACAACATTAAGTTAATTTAAGTGAAATAGAGCATTTTACTTAGTCTTTAGAGCAACCCTAAGATGCAAGTATTATTATTAACCTAATTTTTCAGTTTTAAATTGCATTTAATCTAGGCAATTAAGGCACAGATAAGTATTATGCCCAAGGTCCTACTGCGAGCAGGAATGTAAATCACCTAGTCCAATGGCTGGCTTCCTGGAGGTGCTCAAGAAGAGGTAGACATTTATATTATGATTTCTACAACAGAAGCGGAGATATTTCTTAATGACTTCTAATCATTTCTACAGTGACCCATTGGTTATCATAAAGTTAACTCCTAATCATCATGCTTCTAAAGAAACTAAAAATTTGTTTTTTTTGCATTAAAGTGAGGATGAAAGAATGAAATTCAGACTCATTCTCTTAGTTATTTAGAAAAAGATGAGGATTTGACTCTGCTACAGACTTGAAAGGAGGATTAGGGGTGGGGAGAAGATGTGAATGTCTATTAAATATCTACTGTGTGCAAGGTGTTTCATATGCATGTATCATTCACTCCTCACAGTGGTAGAATTATCCTCACCCCATGCTCCACTTGATGGATGAAGAAACCATGGTCCAAAGAAATGCAGTGACTTGCCCAATCTTACATCAATAGTAAATGGCTCCATCACCCTTCAGTCAGTTTGTCATTCTGTGCTGATTGCTGTGATGCTGGAAGCTATGCACCACTATTCCAAATACCAGAAGGGTCACCCATGGTGGACAGGTTTCAGCAGAGCTTCCAGACAAAGATAGACTAGGAAGGAAAGTCTAGTGATCTACTTCTGAAAATCAGCCAGTGAAAACCTTATGCTCATAAAAGAACATTGTTTGGTATAGTGCTAGAGTATGAACTCTCTATACTGGAAGGCCCTCAAAACACGTAGTAGCTACAATAATGGACTTAAGCTTACCAACCATCACAAAGATGGTGCAGGATCAGCTTATGTTTTGTTCTGTTGTACATGGGATTGCCATGAGTTCTAGCTGACTTGATTGCAACTATCAACAAGAGTAAATGACTATGCTGAGGTTTGAGCCCAGGACTATGGGGAAAACTTGGTTCTTAGCATTGTGCTTCGCTGCTCATGTTTAGGCAACCCTGTCCTGTAAACTTTTGCAAAGCTGTTTTCTAGAACTAAAGTTAGAACTGTAAAATAATGGGCTACCCTTGTCAGGATCACGATCATAAAGCATCTTGTAGCAGCTGGCCTCAGCCCTTCTCTCTGTGACCATAAGCAGCAAGAGCAGTGAGTGGTGCCACCAATGTCATGATCAGGGGCCTAGAAAAACACAGGAGTCCCACTGAGGGCCTTGGTATTGTTTACATTAAACTGCTCAGGTCGTGCCCTTGGGATGCTTAAATCCCTGGCTGGTTGATGAAGGAAAATACTAGCCAGTGTTCCATTTCTGGTGACCATGTGTACACATTCCAAAAGACAAACAGCCTGTTTTAACTCATGAGCAAGCTGACTTCAAGATTGCAGCAACCCAGCCCGACTCATCAAGACTCACATGCACTCATCTCATCTCATTTGCTTTAGGTCCAGGGCCTGCATACAGAAAAAGCTTTAATTTAATTGCTTACCTGTGTGGCCTAAGTGGATGAGATTACATGTAAAAGCACCTTTGTAAATATTGAAAAAATATTACTGCTGTTGTATCTTGTTTTTTTTCTCCCAACAAATTGAAGGGGGGAAGTTGTCTTCATTTCCATTATGGGAGATAGCAAACCAGCTCATTTTCCAGATATTACCTAGATCCTTAGAATATCAAAAAAAGATAATGTCACTAGTTGTTATTGTGTGCTGTTGAATGGATTCTTACTCATAGCATCCCTATAGGACAGAGTAGAACTACCCCATAGAGTTTCTTAGGCTGTCATCTTTATGGGAGCAGATCACTAGGTCTTTTCTCCTGTAGAGCGACTGATGGGATCAAACCCCTGACCTTTAGGTTAGTAGCATAGTGCTTAACCATTTTACCATCAGAGTTCCTTCATTAGTCATTCCAATTCCAAACCAAATCTACTGCCATTGAGTCAACTACAACACATTCAGCCTTACAGGGAAGAGTAGAACTGCCCCATAGTGTTTCCAAAGCTGTAATCTTTAAGGAAGCAGATTGTCACATCTATAGCTAGAGATATTGTCACATCTTACTCCAGGGTACTAGTTAATGGGCTCAAACCACCAAACTTTCAGTTAGCAGCTGAGTACTTAACCTCTGGAGACCAGGACTCCTATTAGTCACTTGTTGTTGTTGTTGTTGTTTGCCATCTAGTCGGCCCCGACTCATAGCGACCCCTCCTTGGGTTTCCGAGGCAGTATCACTACGGAAGTAGGAATGCCCAAACTTCCTTCCGAGGAGTGGCTGGCGGGTTTGAACTTCCAGCCTTCTGGTTAGCAGTCAAGTGCCTTAGGCATTATGCTACCAGAGCTCCTATTAGTCACTAGAGAGATGCATATCAAAACTACAATGAGATGCTACTTCACCTCTGTTAAAATGCCAATGATGAAAAACAAAACAGAGATTAAGAGGCACTGATGAGGATATGAAGAAATCGGAAACTTCATCCTTTGCTGATGGTAATGTAAAATGGTACAGCTTTTGTGGAAAACAGATGATTCTTCAAAAAGTTAAACACATCTGGTGGGATATTTTGGAAAAGGATAGTAATAATGGTGGCACAACATGAAAAATATCATCATTTCTTCATATCCTCATCAGTGCCTCTTATTTTCTGTTTTGTTTTTTATCATTTTCATTTTAATAGAGGTGAAGTAGCATCTCATTGTAGTTTTGATTTGCATCTCATTAATGACTAATAAGAATCTCTGGTAGTGTAGTGTCTAAAGCATTTGACTACGAACTAGAAGGCTGACAGTTCAAACCCACTAGCCACTCCTCAGAAGGAAGGGTGGGCAATCCGTAATGATACTGCCTCGGAAACCCAAGGAGGGGTCTCTATGAGTCTGACTCAATGGCAGTGAGTTTGGTTTGGTTTGGAATTACTAATAGGTGTCCTGGTTGCTAGAAGTTAAATACTCAGCTGCTAACTGAAAGGTTGGTGGTTTGAACCCGTTAGCTACTACCCTGGGGCAAGATGTGACAATATCTCTAGCTATAGATGTGGAAGTTATCATGTTGGTAAATGTCTTGGTGTGTATGTTTTCACATGATAATAATAATAATGTTGTTGTTGTTGTTATGTGATGTCAAGTGGACCCAACTCATAGTGACCCCTCCTTGGTTTGCCGAGGCAGTATCACTACGGAAGTAGATTGCCCAACCTTCCTTCCAAGGAGTGGCTGGTGGGTTTGAACCTCCAGCCTTCTGGTGAGCAGTCAAGTGCCTTAGGCACTATGCTACCAGAGCTTCTAATAATAATAATGAAAAGATTAAAAAAAAAAAAAGTTGAACACATCCATGAGCCTGAGACCAGAAGAACTAGATGATATCCAGTTACCACTGCTGATTGCTCTGAAAAGGATCACAATAGGAGGTCCTGGATAAAGTGGGAGAAAAATGTGGAACAAAACTCAAAATAATAAAAAGACCAGACTTATTGGTCTTATGAGAATGATGGAACCCTGAAACTATGGTCCCTAGGCACACTTAAAACTTGGAACTAAACTCATCACCATGGTTCAACTTTTAGCTCAGTAATAGACAGGCCTATAAGGGGAACACCACCACCAGGGAGGTATGTACTCCTTAGCACAATCAACCATAGGAGATCAAATGGGCAGTATTTGTCAAGGAAGAAAGCTCAGAAAGAAGGAAGGGATAGGAAAGAAGGATAAAGGGAAACAGCAAACACAGGAGGAAGTGGGAAGGGTGCAATTACATTGTGAGGATTGCAAGGAATGTCACAGAACAAAATGTATATGAATTGTGGAATGGAAATCAATTTGCTGTATAAACTTTCACCCAAATCACAATAAAAAGCTAAAGAAAAAGTTAAACACAGAACTATCATATGACCCAACAATTCAAATCTGTGATGTATACTCAAAGGAGTTGAAAGTGAAGGGAAAACAGAAACCTGTACATCAGTGTTCACTGTAGCACTAGTCACAATAGCCAAAATGTAGAAACTACATAAATGTCAATCAAAAGATGAATGGATAAATACAACGTGGTATATATATATACAATGGACTATTACTCAGTCATGAAGAGAAATGAAGTCCTGATACATGCTACAACACGGATGAATTGAAAACATAAAATAAAATAAGTCACAAAAGGACAAATCCTGTATGATTTCACTTATATGAAATAGGCAAATGCATAGAGACTAAAGCTTATTAATGGTTACCAAGGGTGTGAGGGAAGAGGAAAGAAGGAGTCATTGCTTAGGGGAACTGACTTCCTGTTAATGATGGTGGAATAATGAACAAAAGGATACTGGTGATGGCAGTATAAATGATAAATGTATGTCACTGAATTGTACATGTAAAAAGATTGAATTGGTAAATATTTTGTTAGATATATATAACAATAAAAATAAATTTTATGTTATTCCTATTGCCATGAAGAGTATAGTTTCATACAGGAGGCAATTTAACCAAATAATCTCATAAATGCATCTAAAATCATAACTGTGGAAAAATATTATGAAAGAAAGGTACCATGGGTGAATGAAAGCATTTACCTGATTCAGTCAAAGAGGCTGAAGGAAGGCTTCCCCAAGAAGTAACACTGGAGTAATGAGATTGAGAATGAATGTAGGTAGTAGGGAGTGAATTCCAGGTAAAAGGAAGAGCATTCACAAGGCCTGAAGGGTGAAGACAGCATGGCTTATTTAAAAGTAGAAAAAAGACCAGAGGGGTTGGACCATTTGGTATAACATGGGCCAGAAAGGTGGTCAGGAGCCAGGTTGTAGTTGCTGTTGTTACGTGCTGTCGAGTTGGACAGGATTCATAGCGACCCCTTCTTGGATTTCTAAAGCGATATCAGTACAGAAGGAGATTGTCTCACCTTCCTTCCAAAGAGTGGCTGATGGGTTTGAACCACCAGCCTTCTGGTTAGCAGTCAAGTGCCTTAGGCACTGTGCTACCAGAGCTCCTCATAGCAAATTAAGCATTTTTCTGTCTCTCCTGAGAATAATGGGAAAGCATTGAAGATGCAAGCATTGTGGTAACATGACTGATGCTGTCATTATAATATACCATCTGTACAGCTTAGTGTGGAGGGAGGAAAAGGCAGGTGGGGTGAGGGGCCAGACAATTCAGATATATCATTGTATCAGTCAGGGAGAGAAATGATGGTGGTATTGCAGCTGAAGAGAGACATGGAGAGATTCCAGGAAGACTTAGGAAGTTGCATTGACAGGGCTTTATTTATTTTTTTTTACATGTGTGCAAGAAAGGGAAGGGAGGCACCAAAGATGAATCTCAGATTCACTAACATGGGAACATTGAAAAAAGACCAAGTTTGTGCTCTGTATTGGCTAAGTTTTGCTGAATAACAAATGAGTCCCAAATTGCAGGGCCGACAAAAAGATGCATTTTTGCTTGTACTAGAAAGCCATAAGAGTCATCTGCATCTCTGCTCCACATCATCTTTACTCTGGGTCCCAAGATGACATAGCAGCCTCTGATTTAAGACAGAGGGCAAAAAATAGAACAAACCATTTGGTCATTCTTAAATGTTTGGAAAAGCACACATTACTTTTTACTTTTCATAGAACGAAGCAAGTTACATAGCCACTCCTGAGTGCACAACCTTTCTGAAGGGAAGGGCACTTCAAGGTAAGCAACAAATATACTGAATGATAACACAATCCATCAAAAAGAGATTTAAACCTCAAAGTCATCATCTGTAAAATGAGGATGTAACAGTGTCCACTTAATAGGACTCCTGTGGGACTGAAGGAATCAATGCATGTGAAATGCTTAGAGCATGTACACATTACACCCTATTGTTCAAAAAGGGAAAGGAATTTGCCCAGCAAACATTAATATATAGCACCTGCCCTGTCCAACTACAGCATTAGGTAGGGTTTTAAGGGTAAAATTCCACCTCACAAACATTTGCTGAGCATGTACTGTGTACGAGGCACTGTGCAGAGCTGGGTTCTAGAGAATGAGATGGGAAGCCTTTCCCTTTAGGGATTTTATGGTATGGAGACAAAATAAATATAAAAGAGACAAATACAAATATAAAAACAAGCAAATACAAAACCCAAGTGTCATGTAACTGTGCTAAGTCAGAGTGGTCAGCTTGCAATTTCCATTTTTCCCTTTGGATAAATAAATGTGCCTGAAATTCTCAATGTTTCTCAAAAATGGTGATCACTTGCCTGAGTCTTGAAGGCTGAAAGTTTTCATCAGATAGTGTGTGGGAAGGGCATTCCGGGGAGTGGGAACAGTGTATACACTTGGGAAGAAAATATTTTAAAAAGAAAATTTAAGGACATTTGGTCAACTGATACACAATGTAATCCCTTCTTCAGTCTTGTCTCCACATACCTTTAGTAAAATTCTACTTTACTGTCCAAATGTTATTTATAATAAATAAATAAATAAATAAACAAACAAGCAAACTCACTGTCACTGAGTTGATTCAGATTCATAATGACCCCCATTGGGTTTCCAAAGCTGTAAACTTTACAGAAGCAGACTGCCTCATCTTTCTTTTGTGGAGTGACTGGTAGGTTTGAACCACCAACATTTTGGTTAGCAGCTAAATACCTAAACCACACATCCAGAGCTCCTTGTCCAAATGTTACAGGGAATGAATTTTTGTCTACACATTTGTTGTGTCTGTGTGTGTAAACATGTGTGTGTTTGAGATGAGGTGCTATGTTAAGCTTGACTATACTGCATGGCAGACTGGCTATGAAATTCCAGGATCACAGATAAACAGTTCAGTATTGTTAGCAAGTAAAGAAGGAGATCTGGTGGTGTAGTGCCTAAAACATTTGACTGCTAACCAGAAGCCTGGTGGTTCAAATGCACCAGCCACTCCTCAGAAGGAAGAATGGGTAATCTACTTCTGCAGCCCCTGGGGATGGCCTCAGGGCCTCGGGCAGTCAGCTGCCACACCCAAGGCTGGCGGTTCAAACACACCAGCCGCTCCCCGCCAGATAGACGGGCCATCTCTTTTAGGAGCTCTGGTAGCATAGTGCCTAAGGCACTTGACTGATAACCAGAAGGCTGGAGGTTCAAACCCACCAGCCACTCCTCGGAAGGAAGGTTGGGCAATCCTACTTCCGTAGTGATACTGCCTTGGAAACCCAAGGAGGGGTTGCCATGAGTCAGATATGACTCGACGGCAGTGAGATTGGTGTTTTAAAGTAAAGTGAAGACAGTGTCAGTATATGAAAATGGAGAATCAGGTAGGGTCAATTATAAATGGCCTTTATCATCAGCCTAAGAACTTGGACTTGAGATCCCAAAATTAAAGTTACAGGTACACAAGATTAATACTCTGTGGCGTAGAGAAGGGAGAACTATACCCTTTTGGTAAAGGTACCTGACATGTCCTCATATGCCCTCAAGAGAGGGCCTGCCAACATTGGTGTGATTGTGGAGGGAGAGAAAGAGGTGCAGAACAGTTCAGTTTCAAGAAAAATAGTGTTACTTAAAAAGAAAAAATAATCCATGCCATATCTCTGTGTGGTGTTGCCATGGCAAGAGCTATTTTCATCGGATGTGAGAGCAGGAAGCCACATAAAACAAAGAGAAATGGCCAGAATGCAGTCTTGAAATATCCCTGGGCTGCCCTAACTTAGCAGCATTTTTAGAGAGGGCAGTTACTTAGTGTTTATATGACAGGAATGAGAAAAATGAAAGGTCTCAATGACCTATTCCTTCCATTTTCCCATTGAATGAGAAAACATGCTGAAAATGCATGGAACGGGGGAGATATTCCAAGTAACTGACAACTTATTGAATGAAGAATGGTCCCCGGATGGTGTGTCTGCGACCTCAGGCATGTTACCACCTTCCCCTCTTAAGTCTACTACCATCTTTGAGCGATGTAGCATATCTCATTGTCCTTCTATTAAATGCGTGTGTCAAAGGTATTTAATCAGCTGCAGTTCACTCTTTAAGAGGCATATTATGCGTAAAGTCTGGAAGGCTGTAACGAGGACGTGCAGCTCTTTCCAAGAAAAACATGTTAAAAAAGAAGCACATTCATAATGTTGGAAAAAAGAAAGCATAGTCAGAACTTGGAAAGGGATGCTGGAGCCACCTTAGGTGTCTGATAGAATGATTCGTGCCTGGCTGAGTGATGAAGTTATGGGCTGGGACAAGAATTTGTTCTTGAGACTCAGAGAGCTGAAGGCTCCTGTTGAACGTACCAGAAACCAGGGAAGCAAATAATATTTTGTTAGCATGTCTGGCTCCTCTGAGAACTCACAGTCATGACCTTAAATTTTACACAGTCCCTGAGGCTGAAGGAGAAAAGAACAGCAGTGTTAGGCAGCAAAAAGCTGGGACATTTGGTCTCATGTTTTCTGAACAACTATTGAGAGAAATAGACCTCAGCTGTGAATATGAAGATGCACTCATTTCAGAGAGAGAAGAGAAGCTCAGATACCAGCCAAATGTTATTTCCTGCCCATTCTGTGCAGTTGCTTTTAGTCACCTCTTGGTTGCTTATACTAATAAATAAGGGTTAGAAGGACAGAGTGCACAGACTAGAAACTTCATCAAAAAAATTTTGTTTGGTGTGGGAACGCGAACCATGACTATTTTCTCATGATTGGCAACATTTCTTCTTAAATATTTTGCTGAAGATACGAGCCATATGTGTTTTCTTTCTCTGGGTAGCTGCAGGTCAAGGAGAAGGAGTACAGAAGTTACTCCAGTGCCAGCATAATGTTGCAATAGCACCCATTTTAATTTGACATATATTTATTAAGCACCTACTATGTTCCAGGCAAAATGCAAGACACGAATATACAAAGAGAAACAGCATATAGTCCCTCCCCTAAAGATTTCACAATCTATCATGATAGACACAAATCCACAAAGAGCTGTGATTCATGCTAAATCCTACAGCAATGGGGTGAGGCATTGGGGCTGGACATTTTGTACATACTTGATCTTATATAGTCCTCAAGAAATTCTATAATCTGATGCTCTTATGAGCCCCCGGCAACCCCAAATGTGCAGAGTAGGATTACTCCATAGGTTTTTCAAGGCTGTGACCTTTTGGGAGCAGATCACTAGGCCTTACTTCAGAGGCACCTTTGAGTGGGTTTGAACCACCAACCTTTAGGTTAGTACTCTAGTACTTAAACATTTGCCTCACCCAGGGACTTGCCATGAGTCAGAATCTACTCCAAGGCATTTAACAATAAAAACAACCACAACAAAGCACAAGCCCCATTTCTCAGAGGAGAAAAGTGAGGCCCAGAAGGGTTAAACATCTTCCTGAGCATGAATAATATGTATTAGAGTCAAGATTCAAAAATGGGGCTTTCTGACTCTAGGATGCTATGCTATATTTTTTCTATTATACACTGTGTCTGTCCTTACTCTAAGAGATCAGAGAGAAGTAGGAGCACTGATGGGGGGAGGATTGATGCTGTCAGGGCTGTCCAGGCATGCTATAGAAAGAAGATGACATTAATCAGGTAGTCCAGGGATGCCTGGGTGGGGAGGAAAAACTCCCAGTAGAGAAAACAGACTATGGAAGGGTTTGGAGGCATTAAAGGGAAGAGGAAGAAGGCGTTTGCTATGGCCTGGTTATGGCCTAAGTGTCAGAGGGAAGGGACCAGAAATGGTTGATTTACCATTTTAACAAATATTTGAGTGCCAGTGCTGTACCAGTCGCTGGTACAATGTGGATGACCTTGTGGAGCCATCCTCTAGTATGAACATAAATGAGTCTACAAACCTGCCAAGAAACCAGATACACTTTAGCTGATGATAGGCTGAGAATTCAAGTAGTGTGATATGAAGTAGTTCATGTGGTCTAGGAAGTCCTCTCCAACAAAGGACGTTTAAGTTGAAGTCTGAAGGCCAAGAAGGAGTCAGACATGCAAAGGTCATGGAGAAGGGCATTCCAGTGAGGAGAATAGCAAAGGCAAAGACCTTATGATGGGGGTAATTGTGCCAAGAAATATGTCCTTGTTTGCCATGCCATTCATCCCAGAGAAACATGATATTTGGTGCCTCTTACAAGTTCACATGGGATGTCCTCATTTTGGAAATCTTTCTGAAATTAGTGCATTTAAGGTGGCTTCCAAATTACATGAAAAATCACTTATTTGTTCAACCCAACTCCTTTTCCAAACAGAAGGTGGGTTGACATATTATTTACACCATGCATCGTTATAACATGCCTGCCATATTTGCTTTGGTCCCAGCTCTAGTCCCACTCTTACCTACCTGAGAAAAACTGTCAGTGATTAAATAACCACATTTTAACCCAATGACACTAATTACACACTTCTCCTTTATTTTCAATGTGGCCGTGAAAACAAAACAAAAGAAAAGAAACAGACTTCATTAATAATCCCCTAGGTAATCCCTTTCCAAGCCTAGGTTAAACGAAGTTTCTACCACTGAGATCATTTGAAGACTGACAGTTTCCATTAATTAAATGTGAACTTCTCTTCCCATCTACCCACACCACTCTTGTTTTGGAATGATTCTTGGAAGTAATTTGTATAGCAAGGAGAGGAGGCTATTGAAACGTGCTGACTCTTTAATTGTTCCATACCTGCCAAAGGAAAATCAGGTGGAAGGTGGAAGGAAACAATGCTGTTAGGTGCTGTCGAGTCGTCTCTGACTCATAGCGACCGTATCTATGCACAACAGGATGAAACAATGCACAGTCCTGTGCCAGCTCCACAATCCCCACTATACCTGAGCCCATTGTTGCAGCCACTGTGTCAATCTATCTTGTTGAATGCCTTCCTCTTATTCATTGACCCTCCACTTTACCAAGCATGATATCCTTCTCCAGAGAATGGTCCCATCTGACAACATGACCAAAGTAGGTGAGATGAAGTCTGGCCATTCTTGCTTCCAAGGAGAATTCCAGCTGCACTTCTTCCAGGACAGATTTGTTAGTTCTTTTAGCAGTTCGTTGTATCTTCAGCATTCTTTGCCAACACCACAATTCAAAAGCATCGACTCTTCTTTGGTCCTGCTTTTTCTTTGTCTAGCTCTCACATGCATATGAGGTAATTAAGAGTATCATGGCTTGAGTTAGGCACACCTTAGTCTTCAAGGAGACATCTCTACTCTTCAGCACTTGAAAGAGGTCTTTTACAGCAGATATGCCCAGTGCTATATGTCGTCTGATGTCTTGACTACTTCTTCCATTGGTGTTGATTGTAGAACCAAGTAATATGAAGTCATTGACGTCAGTCTTTTCTCCATTTCTCATGGCGCTGCTTATAGGCCCAGTTGTGAGGATTTTTGTTTCCTTTATATTGAAGTGTAATCCACATTACAGACTATAGTCTTCAGTCTTCATCAGTAAGTGTTTCAAGTCATTCTCAAATGACTTGAAAAGCAAAGTTGTGTCATCTGCTTATTGCAGGTTGTTAATGATTCTTTCTCCAATCCTGATGCCACATTCTTCTTCATATAGCCCAGCTTGAGAAAACAATGGAAGGTGCCAAAGAGAAGACAAGTCTCATCCTTCTTCCACTTTTTACCCACACTTTCCTTGTGCCATGTCTGTTCTACTTCCATGTCCCCTATGCTTCTTATCTTTGAGTAATAAACTTCCTCCTCAGTCCATGGTGTAGACATTGAAGCCAGGCCTGACCAATCAGCTTCCCTTATGACCACATGGATTGTTTTAGGGATGAGCACATGATCTGAGCCAGGCCATTGAGACTCAGATTTGTGACTTATGATAGAATGTTGTGAGAGAGAAGCTCCCTTTCTGTTGGGGTTATTTAGCTGAGCAGTCATAGATCTGAAGTTGCTGTTGTCTCTCTGGCCTACATGAAAGTGGATCCTTTATTGCAAAAAGCACAATTGAGAGATGAATTGAAACAAATTCCTGAAAATTTTATTTGAATACTTAGATCCAGCCATGTCTGGAGTCAGCACAACTTCTCAATTATGTGAAGCACTAATTATAATTTTCTCTTCTCTTAAACTCTCTTGAATTGGGTTTCCATTTCTGGCAACTCAAAAGGATTGTATTCCTATGTCCACAGCTGCTCTGCTGTCCCACCTCTTAGAACCATCACAACTTCCTTGTTCCTTTCCCTTGTCTGGAAAACATTCATTAATTTTCTATTCTGTGCCAAGACCTGGCCATGGCAGCAGACAATGACATGATCTGAGCCAGGCCATTGAGACTCAGATCTATTCATAACAATGAATAGACAATGATCCATACCCATTTCTCATCCCTTGTTTTCCTGGTTGGCAGAGCCTGTAATAGTTGAGTGTTTGCCCTTCTCCACAGAGCTCCATAGAGCCTATGACAGGTATGATGAAACTTTCTCCAGTTCCAGTGATGATCTAGTCTAAGTTCATCCTTGCAATTCTCTTGCTTACCAATTCTGGGCTTAGAAGAGGCAGGTGTCTGAGTTCTGGTCAATGAGATGTGAAGGGAACTACTCTAGGGTGCTTTAGGGAATGAAAGCAGACAGAGAAGAAAAGTCTTTTTTCTTCTGATGGATACTGTCTTTTCATGAGACTCCAGGCACTGTAGCAAGATCATGGCAGAGAAAAATGTGGAAAAAACAAAACAAAACCTCTGGTTCTTGATGTCATCACTGAGTTACTGAATTAGCCCATTCTGGTCACCTGGGCTTCCTGATACTTGAGATAATACATTCACCTATTATTTTAGACTTTGAATTAGGTTTTCTGTTGCTTTCAGTTGAAAAGATTCTAACAGATATAGATGCTCAATAAATACTGATGAATGGATGGGCACCAGTTATCGATTACAACTTGATGAGTCTATGTAGAGTGAGAGCATATTCCACAGCTGGTCTTCAGCTGCATGGGCTAGGATCTCAGGTGATTTGGCTCCAGGGAACCTGCTGGTGATAACCAGATCCACTTGAGAGTGATAGGTAAAAACTGGAAAGTCATTTTATTAAATTACTTTTGAAATTCAAGTCCTGTCTGGACATTTTCTCTCTATAGACAAAATTCATGTTAATCCAAATGCTATCAAGAGAGTAGCTGGATGAGTCTGGAGCTGGATTCAGAACTAGAAGACTTAGTTGCATGATTGTAATGGCTCATATCATCTGGCCATGAAGGCCTGAGGCCTCCTTCTCTACCATCAAAAAGTGCATACATGGTCTGCAGTTCCCCATTCTTTCCATGTTCTCTTTTTCTAGGTGTTTGTACACGACCTTCATTATACTGTTTCCATAGCCAGCTCTATTCACTTCTCTGACTTCTGTTTGCCTTGTCAATAGCAGTTTAGTGCCACCTCCTCCAGAAAGCCTAGCTTGGCTGCACCCTCCCTCCTATCAGGTTGTATTGGATTTCTTAGATTTTTGTAATTCCTTCTGTTTTATCCTTATTGTTTTACTTCTTCCACTGAATACTAATTGCCTATTGATTTGCTGTCTCCTGCTCAACTGTGAGGTCCAGGGAGGCCAAAGACAATGTAAATCTTGGTCTCTGTTGTATTTCCAGTTCCTAGGACTGTACCTGGAATCTAGGAAATCAGTAGATGTTTGTTGAGTAACCAATAGATGAATGACTATAAAGTTATTCCTAGAGCCCCTACATCTCTCCACTCTGGATCTAATTTAGGTGCGTGTTGCCAGTGACCATTTATGACTGTGTTTTTGTGGATCACTCATCTGAAGTTTTCATTCCTTCTGTGGTTATTCAAATTCCCTTAGCTGGTTACTTTCAGCTACTTTCATACGGTCTGGGAGTCCTAGTTTGTGTATTCAGAGAGAACTGTGTTTAAGATTCCCCCTCTCTCACTTACTAGCTGCATGAACTTGGGTGATTTTCTTTATCCTTAGAGCTTTAGTTTTACCATATGGAAAATGGGACTGATGGTAACAATCTTATCTCATAAGGTTATGAATAGAATTAATGAAAAGACTTTGCATATGAAATTCTTTACATTGTGCATGAAATATACCAGAAACTCAATTAATGTCCTCAATTATTGTTGTTCTGAAGCTGATGACATCTTTGCACTTTCTGTCCATCCTTATGGATGGGGCTGAAGAAGAGAGTCTTCTGTTGTTAGAAGAGAGCCCTCTGAAGTTGTTAGAACTTCAGAGGGCTGACATTTTTTGCCTTTCATCAAGAGGAAGAAAGAACTCGGGACTTCCACCTAGCGTTTCCAATGATTGTGTTTTTCCATAAATAGTTTTTTAAAAAACAAAATGTAAGAATATTTGAGTCTGACCCAAGAATGTATGTTATGTTCTTTAAAAAGGAAATGTCAACAGAGTGTTGGGTGACAACCAGTCTCAATGTCGACCTTTCAAACAAAGCAAAGAGGGCATTCCATTGAAAATATTTATAAAGGGCTTATCTGAGGGAAGTTAATTCTGTTTCCTTCTAATTCAGAGGATGACAAGGGTAGAATTATTAGATGTAGCAAGACGTCTGGAATAAGCATTAAAACTCTTTGGGAGAATGCAGCCACTCACTCTCTGGAGTTCTGTGGGGGAAGCCTTGGAGTAGCAGCTTGGGGTGGTGATGGGGCTCTGGTAATGGGTTACACATGACACTGCCTTGGTCTACCACTTTTGTGTGCACAAAACACATTGGCATAGTGCCCAGCCCATAGGAGGTCTTCAAAAAATGGTGGTGGTTTTACTGCCATCATCACCACCATCGCTACCTCCACTATAATATTGTCACTTTCTCCTTCCTTTGTTCTCCTCCTCCTCCTACATCTTAAGTTACTAGCACTATTAAAATTACTAGCACTACTTCTTATACTACTACTCTACTAAGACTATTACTCCTACTACCATTTCTATTACTACTATTATTATATTACTTGACTTCTATTAATACTACTTCTTTTATTACAATTACTTCTACTACCACTATGGCTTCTACTACTACTACTTTGACTACTACTAACCCACCAGCCACTCCTCAGAAGGAAGATGGGGCAATCTACTTCCATAGTGATACTGCCTCGGACCCAAGGAGGGGTCACTATGAGTTGGGTCTGACTCGACAGCACATAACAACAACAACAGCAACACCATTTTTTCCTACTACTGCTATTACAACTTCTATTACTAACATTATCTCTATTAATACCATTATTACTACTTACTGTTGCAACTTTGATTACTACTACTGCTTACATTATTGCTATTATTTCTCTAATACTATTCTACTACTACTTCTAGTCTTCTTTTGCTACTTCTATTATTGTCACCACTATGACAACATGAGGTCATTCAATCAGTTAATTTCATAAATGTTGTTGTTGTTATTAGGTGCCATTGAGTCATCACTGACTCATAACAACCTTATGCACAGCAGAATGAACCATTGCCTGGTCCTGCACCAGCTCCATGGTTCTTGCTACTCTTGAGCCTATTGCTGCAGCCACTGTGTCAATCTGTCTCATTGAAGGTCTTCCCCTCTTTCATCAACCCTCTACCTTACCAAGCATGACATCCTTCTCCAGGGAATTGTCCCTTCTGATAACGTGACCAAAGTAGGTGAGAGGAAGTCTGCCCATTCTCACTTCCAAGGAGCATTCTGGCTGCACTTCCTCCAGGACAGATCTGTTAGTTCTTTTAGCAGTCCATGGTACTTTCAGCGTTCTTCACCAGCACCACAACTCAAAACATCAACTCTTCTTCAGTCTTCCTTAATCATTGTCCAGCTCTCACATGCATATGAGTCGATTGAAAATATCATGTCTTGTGTCAGATGCACCTTAGTCCTCAAGGAGACATCTTTGCTCCTCAGCACTTGAAATAGATTGTTTGCAGCTGATTTTCCCAGTGCTGTATGTCCTCTGATGTCCTAACTGTGGCTTCCATTGGCATCAGTTGTAGAACCAAGCAATGTGCTTTGACAGCATCAATTCTTTTTTCGATTAATCGTGATGCTACTTATAGGTCCAGTTGTGAGGATTTTAGTTTTCTTTATATTGATTATTTATTTATTGTGATTTGGGTGAAGATTTACAGAGCAAATTCACT
>NW_006921731.1:4162376-4163681 GCF_000298275.1 Orycteropus afer afer
GAGGCAGTATCACTACGGAAGTAGGATTGCCCAACCTTCCTTCCGAGGAGTGGCTGGTGGGTTTGAACCGCCAGCCTCTGGTTAGCAGTCAAGTGCTTTAGCCACTATGCTACCAGAGCTCCTAAGTGAAGTGTCCTGGAATTCCCCATTCTTCTCAATGTTATCCACAATTTGTTATGATTCACACAATCAAATGCTTTTGCATAGTCAATAAAAATCAAGTAAACATCTTTCTGGTATTCTTTGCTTTGAGCCCAGATTCAGCTGATATCAGCAATGATATCCCTTATTCTATGTCCTCTTCTGAATCCATCTTGCATTTCTAGAAGTTCTCTGTCACTAAACTGCTGCAACCATTTTTGAATTATCTTCAGTAAGATTTTACTTGCATGTGATATTAATGGTATTGTTTGATAATTTCCACATTGTGTGGGATCGCCTTTCTTTGGAATGGGTACAAATATGGATCTCTTCCAGTCGGTTGGCCAGGTAGCTGTTTTCCAAATCTCTTGGCATAACCAAGTCAGTGCCTCCAGCGAGGCATCCGTTTGTTGAAACATCTCAATGGGTATTCCATCAATTCCTGGAGCCTTGTTCTTTCCTAATTCCTTCAGGGGAGCTTCAAGTTCTTCCTTCAATGCCAATGGTTCTTGAACATATGCCACCTCCTGAAATGGATGAAGATCAACCAGTTCTTTTTGGTACAGTGACTCTATGTATTTCCTCCATCTTCCTTTGATGCTTCCTGCATCATTCAATATTTTGCCCATAGAATCTTTTAATATTGCAACTTGAGGCTTAAATTTTTTCTTCAGTTCTTTCAGCTTGAGAAATGCTGAGTATATTCTTCCCTTTTGGTTTTCTAACTCTAGGTATTTGCCCATTTCATTATAGTAATTGGCTTTGTCTTCTCAAGTTGCTCTTTGAAATCTTCTGTTCAGCTCTTTTATCTTGTTCTTCCATTTTCTTTGGCTACTCTCCATTGAAGGGCAAGTTTCATAGTCTTTTCTGACATCCATTTTTTCATTTCTTGTCTTTTTAATGACCTCTTGCTTTCTTCATGGATGATGTTTCTGATGTCATCCAACAATTCTTCTGGTGTTCGGTCACTGGTGTTCAATGCATCAAATGTATTTTCTAGGTGGTCTCTAAACTCAGGGAGCTCTGGTGGTGTAGTGTCTAAGGCATTTGACTGCTGGCCAGAAGGTAAACCCACCGGCTACTCCTCAGAAGGAAGGTTATAGTTTGACTCTGGTGGACTTGTTTTAATTGTCTTCAACTTCAAGTTGAACTTGCATATGAGCA
>NW_006921731.1:4163962-4205361 GCF_000298275.1 Orycteropus afer afer
CAGTGATAATTAACACATCTTGATTGCATGTTCAATTTCAGACTGCAGAAGTTGATAAAAATCTTCAATTTCCTCATCTTTGACTTTGGTGGTTGGTGCATAAATTTGAATAATAGTAGTATTAACTGGTCTTCCTTGTAGGCATATGGGTATTATCCTATCACTGACAGCACTGTACTTCAGGACAGATCTTTAAACATCCTTTGTGATGATGAATGCCCCACCATTCCTCTTCAAATTGTTATTCCTGAAACAGTAGATCATATGATTGTCTGATTAAAAATGGCCTAAACCGGTCTATCTCAGTTCACTAATGCCTAGAATATTGATCTTTATGCATTCTATTTCATTTTTGACAACTTCCAATTTTCCTAGATTCGCATTTCATACATTCCATGTTCTGATTAATAATGGATATTTACAGCTGTTTTTCCTCAATTTGAGTTGTGCCACATCAGCAAATGGAGGTCCTGAAGGCTCTACTTTATCTATATCCTTAAGGTAGGCTCTCCTCTGATGGGGTAGCTCTTTCCCAGTTGTATTTTGAGTGCCTTTTGACCTAAGGAGCTTGTCTTCCTGCGCTGTATCAGGTAATGTTTCTGGGCTATTCAAAAAGTTGAGCAGTAATGTATCAGACATTGTTTCTCAATGTCTGATACATTCAGACATTGTTTCATAAGGTTTTCATAAGGTTCATAAGTTTCATAAGGTTTTCAGTTTCAGGTTCAGGTTCATTCAGTTTCATAAGGTTTTCCCTGGCCAACTCTTTGAGAAGTGGATGGCCTCTTCCTTATTCCTAGCCTGTATGTAAGCTGTGTTGAAACCTGCGTACCATATGCAACCCTGCTGACATTTGAAACACTGGTGGTGCAGCCTCAAGCCTCACAGCAACACATAAGCCACCATAATATGACAAACTGATAGGCATAAATAAGGAAATGTAAACTGAGGTGGTCAAGATCAGAATTTTCAAGGATCAAATATGGTACCAGAACCCATGTCTCCTAATGAGAGTTTAATATTCTTTTTATTCATTCTTGAACTAGTACTGTTGTGCCAAATGCTACAATGGTAATTTTTGATCATGGAAACTAACATATTAAAGATGAGACTTAGGGGAACAGTTAGTGACTGTGTGATTGTGGCAAATCATTTACCCTTTCTGTGCCTCACTTTTCTAACCTGCAAAATGGGATTACAAAGTACCTTCAACTCAAGAAAATTTAATGCCTCTGAATTGTGGTGTTGATGAAGAACACTGAAAATACCACGGACTGCCAGATGAACCAACAAATCTGTCCTGGAATACATGCAGCCAGAATGCTCCTTAGAAGTAAGAATGGCCAGACTTCATCTCACCTACTTGTTCAGGTTGTCAGAACATCATGTTGAACACTCCCTGAAGAAGAATATCATGCTTGGTAAAGTGGAGGGTCAGCAGAAAAGGGGAAGACCCTCAACGGGATGGATTGACACAGTGGGTGCAACAGTGGGCTCATGCGTAGCAAGGATTCTGATGATAGCACAGGACCAGGCAGTGTTTTGTTTTGTTGTGCATGGGGTCGCTATGAGTCAGGGCTGACTTGATTGCACCTAACAACAACAGCATCATCTTATTGTTGTGGGGATTAACTAACTAACTGACCTATGCAAGTTAAGTGTTTACACCAGGTACTAGAATGCTCCAAATTTATAGGAAAATCTCTTAACCTTGCCCTCCAGCCACCAGCCCTCTGCCTGTCAGCTCTCTGTTCACTTCTGTCTTCTCTCTGCCAAAAGAGACAACAATACAGCAATTGGCAAGTATCAGACTGGAAAGCCAGATGTGATAGTTTATTCATTTGTAGATGTCATGACAATGGCAACCATTTGTCTTTTTCCCTCTCTAATTCCCTTTCCCCATCCTCCCTGTCTTCTTCACAAACAGCCTCTTAGTCTCCTGCTTCCTTAGGATAGGGATGAGACTGGGGGAGCTGGTTGAGGATAGTATATTTACTTTGGTTTATCTTATTAAGTGGGGGTTGCTTGATGCCTCTGAGTCATCTGAATACAACATGAGCTGGAGCCAGCTTGGGTGGAAATTCTGGCTCTGACACCATCACCATGGGCTGAGAAAAGTGACTTAACCTCTCTGGGCTTCATCTTCCACCTTTGTTGAGGGTTTAAAAGATTGAATAAATGTAAAGCTCTTGGTACAGTGCCTGATGCATTTTAATTGCTAAATTAGAGAAAGCCTCACATCTTTTCCTCTGTGTGTATGTGTGTGTGTGTGTATAAGAGAGAGAGATAGAAAGAAACAGAAGAAGAGAGAAAGATAAAATGACAAATCATTCGTTCAGTACTTGTTTGCCTCTTGGACAATGGAAGAGAAAGAGATATGGAAACATGTGGGTCTTAGGAGGGGATGTTATTTCTGTAACAGTTTCTTTTTGTTTTGGAAACGGGTCTTCCACCACCTGGGTCCTTCTCCACTTCACATTCTGTGCTCACTAGAAGCCATATCAGTGTGGCACAAAGAGCCCTGGGGTGTGGGAAGCAGTGTCCTTTCAATTCTAGACCTGATTCAATGAGTAGCTCTGGGTGACCATGGACACCTGAGGTCATTGATCAGGAAAGGGAGCACCAAACAGCAAATTTGAAAGGAGCTTGAGGGGATGATGTGTCCAAATATCTCACATCATAAAAGAGGAAAGAGCCCAGGGGATGTAATAGCTTAAAACTGGTAAACCAAAACTAAACCAAGCTTACTGCCATTGAGTCGATTCTGATCCATAGAGACATCCATTGGATTTCTGAGATGGTAAATCTTTACAGAAGTAGATTGTCCCATCGTTCTTCCATGGAGTGGCTGGTGGGTTTGAGCCACCAACCTTCTGATTAACAGTAAAATGCCTTAGGCACTGTGGTACCAGAGCTGCTTAGTAAGGATAATAGCGACTAAAATTAGTGGTTAAGAATACAGACTCTGCAGTCAGACTGCCTGGTTTGGATCCTGTTTCTGTTACTTACTAGCTGTGGGACTTTGGACTTGCTTAGCCTCTGTACCTTAGTTTTTGTCTATAACAGTGGTAACTAACCTACTAGGCTGTTAAAAGCATTAAATGAGAGTCAATATGTATAAAGCACATAGAACAATGCCTGCTGCATAGTTTGTTATTATAAAACAATTATTGCTATTTATTATTATTATTATTCCTTATATCATCTTCACAGAATCTGTTTATTCCAGTTGTCCAGCTTTGCCAAGCCACCTGCAATATGGCACACTGTTATGGATTGAATTTTGTCTGTCCCCCTAGGGAGCTCTGGTGGCATAGGGGCTAAGGCATTTAACTGCTAACCAGAGGACTGGTGGTTCAAACCCATCAGCTGCCCCTCGGAAGGAAGATTGGGCAATCTACATCCGTAGTGATACTGCCTCAGAAACCCAAGGAAGGATCACTATGAGTCAAAGTGACTCAACATCAGTGAGTTTGGTTTTTGGTCCCCCCCAACCCTGAAATACATGTTGAGGTCCTAACCGCTGTACCTGTGAACATGATCTTATTTGGAAGTGATGTCTTTGCAGATGTTATCAGTTAGGTTAACATGAGGTCACACTGCAGTAGGATGAGTCCTAATTCAGTATGACTGGTATTTTCTCATAAAAGAGGAAAGACATTGGGACAATGGCCATGTGAAGATGCATCTACCAGGCAAGGAACACTAAGGATCGCCAGCTGTCAACAGAACTAGAAGAGAGACTTGAGGACTGATTCTCCATCAGTCTTTAATACCTATTCTTTAAAGCCACTCACTTTGTGGTCTTTTGTTACAGCAACAATAACCAAAAACAAAAACCAAACTCACTGCCGTTGAGTCAGATCAGACTTATAGTGACCCTTCCTGTGATTTCCAAGGCAATATCACTACGGAAGTAGATTGCCCAACCTTCCTTCCAAGGAGTGGCTAGTGGGTTTGAACCATCGGTGTTCTCGTTAGCAGTCACCTGCCTTAGGCACTATGTCACATGCTGATACAGGTAGGGTTTTTGGAAGCAGACCCTGAGATGTTCATTAGGGCACAAGATATTCCTTAGGAAGCAACACTGATGAAAAGATGAAAAGGGAAGCTGGATTTTGCAGAAGAAGCTGAGTTGTGATTCAGGCCTTTTTTTTAAAAAAACAAATGTTTAAACAACTTTTTATGGTGATTTGGTTTTTCATGACACAGCCTCTGTCAACCCATTGGGGAGCTCTAGCTCAAGAGGAGCCAGCCATCTTGAAAATCATCAGTAGAGCTTGCATTGCCAGTCAGAGTCACCCCATGTTTGGGTCAAATGGCCAGTTCATTACAACTCCACCTCACTGCACATGGGCTGCTCCAGGAAGGCCATGCCTTGGGTGAGACAGCTCCCTGCAGTTGAGGCAGACCACAAACAGCCAAGAGCTAGAAGCAGTGAATCTTTCCTTGAAGGAGGATCTTGAAAACACAGCTCTGGGTCTACCAGAGCACACACCTTTTAAATTTTTAGATATGCAAGCTCTACTGCTGATTTTCAATATGGCTGGCTCCTCTTGAGTTATTCTTTGAAGACACACTATAGAACAGAGAACATCAGAGCTGGAAGAGATCATGGGAGTTTTCTTGTTAACTTGCTATTATTTACTGATAAGGATACTGAAGACCAGGGAGGGATGTAACTTGCTCAAACAAATCATTGAGCTGGAACTTGGACCTAATGAGATGGAAAAACTGAATTTTACATATTTATTTAATTCAAATTAATTTACATTTAAATAGCCACATGTGGCTAGTGGTTCCTGTTGCAGATAGCACAGATCCATAGCTGTAGTGGCTAAGGCACTTGACTGCTAACCAGAAGGCCGGCGGTTGAAACCCACCAGCCACTCCCCGGAAGGAAGATGGGGCAATCTACTTCCGTAGTGATACTGCCCTGGAAACCCAAGGAGGTGTCGCTATGGGTCAGGTCTGACTCAACGGCACATAACAACAACAACAACAACAACCTTAATTAAGGTCCTTAATCACACCCAGGCAGGCAGCATAGAAAACAGAGAAAGAAACAAAAGTTTAAAAAGAGGACACATTTCTCTCTTTCATTCTTAATCTGCAACTAGTTCTCTGGTCCTATTTTAAATCTCTTTTATTGTCCTTTGTTTGATTTCAAAGGACATTGCTGATGCATGACAATTGCTTGCTCTTCTCTGCTGCTTGCAAACATCTAATTTTCTTAACTGCAGTCTAGTAATCTCTTATATTTCATTCATAAGGCATTCTTTGAAGCCTCGAATTTCAGATGATCTAACTTACACAGGGAACTAGCAGTTTAGCTCTCTAGGGGGTTGATGTTTTGGTTTCTCTGGTGCCTCCCCCAACCCCCTCATTTTTGTGATTAAGCATCATAATTCTCCCTCTACACAATCTTTCCTTCCTGCCTGGATGAGTTGACTATCTCTTCAACCATCTGCAAGGATGAGGCCTGATGCCCTGCTTCCATGGGGATTTTGCAGTATATATTAATAATAAAGGCCTGGGTGGTACAAGTGTTTGCAATCAGCTCCTAACCTAAAGGTTGGGAGTTCGAACCCATCCAGCAGTTTTGTGGAAGTCAGTCCTGCTTCTGTAAAAGCAAGTCAAGAAGACCCTATGGAGCAGTTCTACTTTGTAACATATGGTGTCACCATAAGTTGGGGGCCAACCTGATGGAGTGAACAAGAACATTAATAATCATTGCAAAGTGTCACTTTGTCATTATTGATTAGAAAGCATTAAACTGCTTGATTCTGCCTTGTAGTTATGAGTTTCTGGTTCTACATATGAAAGTCTGATTCCAGATAGCAGATGGACACAAGCTGGAGACCCAGGCAGGGAGGTATTGTATTATTATGGGGGATCTCTGTTGCTTTTGACTATCTGTCAATCTTTTTCCCATTTTTTGGTAATATCATCTTTGTAGGTCAGGTTCCTCCAAAATAGAGCCCAAAAGTTAGTCATGTGCATAAGATTAAGAAATTGTCCCAGTAGAAAACTCACTGCCACTGAGTCAATTCCCACACACAGGAACCCTATGGAGCAGAGTAGCACTGCCCTATAAGATTTCCAAAGCTTCAGTCTTTATGGAAGTCGACTGCCTCACTTTTCTTCCATGGAGTTGTTGATGGGTTTGAACCACCAACTTTTTTATTTAGTAGTTGAATTCTTTAACTCTGTACCACCAGAGCTCCTTTCCCAGTAGAAACCAGTAAGGGAATGGGGAACAGGACTGGGAATGGGAGAGATGCCAAGCAAAGGTGCAACTTAAGATAAAGTCCCAGCCTCAGCCTGGTCTCAGGGGGAGCTCTGGAATATAATGTGGAAAATCCAGTTGCTGTCAAGTTGACTCATGCTCTTGGTGACTCCATATGTGTCAGAGTAGAATTGTGTGTCATAGGGTTTTCAATGGCTGATTTAGCAGAAGTAGATCACCAGGCCTTTTTTTTTCCTGGGTGGACTCCAACTTCCAACTTTCTGCTAACACCTGAGATCATTAACCATGTGCATCACTCAGGGAATCTCTGCTTAAGTTATCCTGAATCTATTTTTCTTGCCTCTGACTAAAGAATTTTAATATGCACAGTTATTCATTTTGATAATTCTAGTCCAAGAACTAAAAGGTATCTGTAGATACAGAATGGAATGTAGAACTCTGACCATGATGACTTCTTCTTTCTAAATTACCACTTTCTCCTTGTTTCCTACTTTCACATACATTCATTTGGCATTTTTCCTATCACTCTAAGATTACTAAAATAGCCAGCAATCTCCTTTCAAAGAAAGCTTATATCTTTGCTACTTCCCAAGTGTTGGCTACAGAATAATCTATTCTTCAGGAGACATCATCTTACTAGGAGACATAAATCTGGATTTTTGTTTTCCTCAGGGATTTATCTTCTCCATGTCCCAGATACAGTTCTTCTTCTCCAAAAAAGGAGTTGATCATCTTTTTTGGACTTGGAGAGTATCCCTTTTGTTTTCCTGGAAAGCTATCTAAGACCCTGGAATTGTTCCATCCTCAGGGCTGTGTATTGTGGACTGTTCTTGATGTGTGAGGATGGCTCTACTGGGAGTGAGTGTTGCAGCTGAACATGTAAGAACTCCAAGTCCTTCTCACAAGACTCCTAATATGCCATCTTTTCTTAGCTATGGCAAGTAGCTTTCTGAGTTTGCATGAGGCTGCACTACTGCAGAATTTTTGGGGAAAACATCAATGACAGATTGACATTAGAAAAATTTATCAACTCCCTATTCTGATATTTAATTAGATCATCTGGAGGCATTTTGGCCACTTGAAAAAGTTCTTCAGGAAATCACAATCAATAAAAAAGTATTTATATCTTAAGGATCTCTTAAGAATCATTATTCCTGATACTAAGCATTGTGTAACATGTATCCTAATTTTCCCCTGGCTGTCAGGAAGCTCAGCGCCAAATCTGATGCCACTATAGAGTCTGTTTTCTACACCACTATATCTCCTATTTTCTTTGTTCCCTTGGTCTGGATTTACTATTACTATATTTGTTATACTAGTCTTCTTATATGCTTTTCTTTTCTTTTCTTTTTTTTTTTTTTGTAGGCTGTTTCAAAGTCTTGTTGAGGAAAAAAAAATACTAATGAATAAATGACTTTTAGCCAACTGTTGCTTCTGTGAGTTTCATGACATTCTGCCAGAAATCTTAGCTGTTGTTCCCTCATTCTCCTTTAGCCCAATTTCTGCTTCTTCAGATTTAGCAAGTGGACTAACCCCAGGCACCTAATAGACCTCTATTCCATATTTGATTATTTTTTCTTTGTTGTGTTTATCCAGTCTTCGGACTGGAAAGGATCATGAACCAAGATATTTAATTTATTTCAAAATGAAGGAAGAGAAACTACGTAGTAGTCAAACTGGTGTCTGAAACAAGAGCCATGACAACCTATGAAAGTGTTTCCTTGGCTTTGTGTTTGGCCCCTATAATGTTTTCAATGGTGACATGAGAAAGCAGGGGTTGCAGTTGGTTGTAAAATGAATAGTTCAGCCCTATCACCTTTCACCCCTTTGGGCTCAACCTTTGATATTACCTTTTTGGTCCTTATGGTTATTTGCATTTGAGACTCTTGCTTTATGATTATTAATGCATTTCACAAGTATTACATATATGCAGGAAATGCTCATATTAACCATAGGACGTATAGATTAGCCTCATAGGTTATCCCATAAGTTAGACCTATCCTGCCAACTACTGAAAGAGTCTCTATTTTACTTTCTTTTTCTAAGCTCTGACTCCAGAATTTTTAATGGAAGATTGTCCAGTGATGAAAATCCAACTTTGCACTACACTCTGTATATATATTACATCTCAATTTTTGAAAAAAGGTACATTTCTAAGAGTGTTTTTCAATTGTCCTTGACATCCAGACACAAAATGCTATTTTATACATGCACATATGTGTTAACAGGTATGTACATGCTGGGGGAATAGACTGAATGTTCTCTAAGACATTTCCAATATTAGTGAGATCTCATAAGAGCTTGGAGCAACCACTGTGGCTCTCTGGGCATCAGTTTCCTCTGAAAGCCTTAGATAGGATGAATTCCAAGCCCTTGTCTATTATGAGGAGTTTAGTGGTGCAGCGGTTAAAGCATTCGACTTCTAACCAAAAGGTCGGTGGTTGGAACCCACCAGCTGCTCCATGGGAGAAAGATGAAGCAGTCTGCTTCTGTAAAGATTTACAGCCTTGGAAACCCAATGGGGCAGTTCTGCTGTGTCCTATGGAATTGCTATGAGTTGGAATCAACTTGATAGCAGTGGGTTTGTCTGTTATGCACTTTTCTTGTACTATTGTCTTGAAATTTAATTAATCTTCCAAAAGATATAGTCATTCATTGTTTCTGTTAGATTTGCACACATTCTTTATATCAGCGCATGTCTTTATCTATGCATTTATATCTAATCTGTTTTGCACTAATGACACTAAAAATGTGTTCTGTAGATCAGCAGCATCTGCACCACTACCTAGAAGGTTGTTAGATACAAATTTTTGGGTCTCTATCTAGACCAGTCTCTTTGGGTGGGCTCAGGAGGGTCTGCTCTAACAAGTTCTCCAAGTAGTTCTTATGTGAAGTTAAGAGCAAGGCTTTAAAGTTCATGAGCACTGTGACTCTTAACTTTTACATAAGAATCACCTGGAGAGGCTGTTCCACATGTTGCTTCCTCAGTCCCAGACATTATGACTCTTTAGGTGTGAGATGCTGCCCAGAGTCCTCCATTTCTAACAGGCATTTAGAAGTTTCCAATGCAGGTGGTCCAAGAAGTGATTAATAAAATGCAAGAATAACAAAGGGACAAGGGGTTTTTCAAACTTAATGGGAAATGTATTTAAAATGCACGTTTCTGGATTCTACCCCAGATGCTCTGATTGAATAAATCTACAGTGGAGCCTCCAAACCAAATTAAAACTCACTACCATCGAATCAATTCCAACTCAAGGAGACCCATGTTGGCTTTCCAAGGCTGTAAATTTTTATAGAAGCAGACTGCCTCATTTTTCTCCCATAGAGTGGCTGGTGGGTTCAAACCACCAACCTTTGCTTAGCAGCCAAATGCCTTAACCACTACACTAGCAGAGCTCCTCTTATGATGGAGCCTAGGAACCCATATTTTTACTTATTTTATTTTATATGTTTTGTTTGTGCAGTGTTCCCTCCCCTCCCCTCCCACCCCTGGTAACCAACAAAGAAATTTTCTCTCCATATATAAACCTTTCCTTGACATTTTACAATAATGAACTAATAAAATATTTGTTCTTCTGTGATTGACTTATTTCACTCAGCAATATGTCATCAAAATTCATCCACGAGGAACCCATATTTTAAAACAACTATCTCAGTAAATTCTGATTCAGGGAGCCAGGAGACCATATTTTGAAAAAAATCACTGCTGCAGACAGCAAACTCTCTGAGGGTAGAGGTTAGCTTTCAAATGATCTTACTAGGCTAGAGCTATGCCCTAAATCTAATGAACTGGAATTAGCTGGGATGACATTGGTGAAAAATACAGGAGGTGTATCTTAACAGCAGTTCATGTAAAAAATAAAAAGGAAAATAACTATGTGGTTTTATTCAGTGGTATGGGCTGGGAAGCTAATGCAACCTTAGGCTTACTTGGTAGAAATACTGTGTTTAAAATGAGGGAGAGGGGGGATGGTCCATTTTTATATATGGTGTGAAGACCACACCTAGAATGATATCTTTCTTTCGTAGTGCCTAAGGCATTTGACTGCTAACCAGAAGGTTGGTGGTTCAAACTCACCAACCACTCCTCGGAAGGAAGATTGGGCAATCTACTTCCCTAGAGATACCACCTTGGAAATCCAAGGAGGGGTCACTATGAGTTGGATCTGACTCGAAGGCAGTGAGTTTATTTATTTAACACATTAGATGGATAAACTGGAGTAGGAAGTGAAACTAACATTATGACACACCTCATCTTCTGATCAAAAAGTTGGAGATTCGGAAAGAAAAGTCCAACCATCTACTTACAAAATCAGCCATTGAAAATCCTATGGAGCAAAGTTCTACTCTGACACACCTGGGATTGTTATGAATTAGAGTTGACTCGATGGCAACTGGTACAGGTACTATATGCCAACCACAGATGTATCTCATTTTGTAGTCTTATTTTATCCTATTGAAAGTCTACAATGACCCTTTGACTAGATTAAACTAGTTGCCATAGAGTTGATTCCAACTCATGGAGACCTGTGTGTGTCAGAGTAGAACTCCATAGGGTTTCCAGTGGCTGGTTTTTGGGAAGTAGATTGCCAGGCCTTTCTTCTGAGTTGCCTCTGGGTGCACTCATGCCTCCAAACTTTTCGTTAGGAGCCAAGTGCATTAACTGCACCACCCAGAGACTCGGACATATAGATTATACCAATTTTGAAGGTAAGGAAAACTGAGGCTACCAGAAAGGAAAATTAACTTGGCCACTTATTTTCTACTTCTGTTCAGAGAAGGTTGACATCTCACTTGCCACCAGCACCCATAGTCTGGGAAGGTGATGTGCCAAAAAGATATTCTTTATAATAAAATTCCCCTATAGTAAAAAGTTGAAATGCCCCACTATAAGCCCTGTTGTGCTGTGAGATAGACCTTTGCAACATGGGAACCAGGACATGCAGTTCCCCAGCTCCCCATTTCCTCATGGATCTATGCCAGTGCAGCGCCGAATGACATACTATTTGCTTTGCGTTTCTGGTATGTGCCTGGTGTAATATTTACCAACTAGTCTGCTCTGTGGACAGAGCAGCCGGCGGTGAGACTGGCTGTGTTTGCCCAGTTCTGCCTCCCGGCGGGGCTCATTTCCATAGAAACGGCCTTTCCTGTCAGCAGCCTTGAAGGAAGGCATAAAAGAGTATACTGTTGAGTATTGCTGTCTGGGGCCCATGGGGTTAGATTTTTCTCTAGAATCCTTAACAAGGAAAGAGGAGTAGGCCATTCTTTTAAGCATTACCACTTTATTTTCCCGTCCTGAAAATGATCTTTTCAGCTTTGTGTTTTACACCAGTCAGTGATTGTGTGATTGGGTGGGGGAGAAGGTGGTGGTAAAGGAGTACAGTTGTTCCTCCCAAGCACTCTGACGAGATCTGTCTGCTTGCCATGTAACATTCAGATTCGACCTGTCCAGTGTGTTCTCTTGTCATAAATAGCTCTTTTATGTTTCCCTTCCCTGCTTCGTTCAGACCTAAACATTTCTGACTTAGGATGTAATGGCCCCAGCGTGCCCTCCCACACCATACCTTTACCCTCCAGTATTTACAACACACAAAAGAACTCTTTCTGAACCACCCAGAGACCTTTCTTTCTAAACCTGCAGTGGAATGAATTGCCCCTGTGCTAGAGAACTTCTGCTGATTCCCTATTGCTAGAAGATGACCCCCAACCTCCTTAGCGTGACATTTAATGCCCTTATGTTTAAATGAGCCCAGTGCCATTCAGGAGAGTTATAATTCAAGTTACAGCTCTGGTGGCATAGTGCTTAAGGCTCCTTGGAAGGAAGTTGGGCAATCTACTTCCATAGTGATAAACCAAAAAACCAAACGCACTGCTGTGGAGTCAGATCTGATTCATAGGGACCTCTCCTTGGGTTTCAGAGGCAGTATCACTATAGCAGTAGACTGTCCAACCTTCCTTCTGGGGAGTAGCTGGTGGGTTTGAACCACCAGCCTTCTGGTTAGTAGTCAAATGTCTTAGGCACTACACCACCAGAGCTCCTGCCTCAGAAACCTAAGGAGAGGTCACTATGAATCAGATTCAACTTAATGGCAGTGAGTTTGGTTGTTTTTGGTTATGCAACTTTAGATTTTTTATTAACCACATTAAAATAGCAAAAACAATTAAGTGAAATTAATTTTAATAATATACTTTATTTAGCCCAGTATTTCCCAAATATTATTCAGTTAACAGGTAATCAGCATAAAAATATTAATGAGAAATATTTTCCATTCATTTTCTCATACTAAGTCTTCACAATCTTGTATGTCTTTTATACTTACAGCTCATCTCAGTTTGGATAGCCACATGTCAAGTGCTTAGGCTAGTGGTTCTGGATCTAGTCCTTGCCTATCTCTCTTGTCTCCTCTTTTACCTTCTTAATTTCCTTAAATGTTCTAGCCCACCAGTCACACAAAATTTTTGCCATTCTGTGAATTTTCACATTTGCTGGCCTCTATGCCTCTGTACTTAATGTTCTCCCTGCCTGGTATGAAGAACTTTTCCTTTTTGACTTTATAAAAAATAATGTAATTTTGTTGTTGCTATTGAAAATGTACACATTGAATAATTGAATGTACACACCAATTCAATAATTTCTACATTTACAATTCAATGATATTGATTACATTCTTCAAGCTGTACAACCATTCTTACCCTCTTCTTCTGAGTTGTTCCTCTCCTTATCATAAACTCACTGCCCCCCCACTTTCCTATCTAAACTTTTGCATTACTATTATCATTTTGATCCTGTGTAGATAGTTCTTTAAAACACCACAATGTTCAAGGCAGACATTTTTAATAATTAAAGAAATAATTACTGTTTGGTTTAAAGAAGGCTTCAGGGAATTGGTTTCAAGTTTAAGATTTAAAGATTGTCTCAGGGCAATAGTTTCAGGGACTCATCCAGCCTGAATCACTACAAAACTTCTGGATCACACGAGAAGTTTTAATTCTGTCCCACATTTTCCCCCTTTTGTCCATGAGTCTGCTATAGAATTTTTGATCAAAACAATGAGTAATGGTAGCCAGGCACCATCTTGTTCATTCTTGAAGAACTTTCTTTCATCATTTAAACCCAGAGTAAACTGTGTCTGGGCTTCAAAGTCTTTTCCCTTCATGTCTCTTCTCTCCTCCAAGTTTTCTTTTCCTCTCTCCACTGGCACTGTGTGTGTAAAGCCACTATGTGTTCTGCTGTAATTATTCACTTACAGGTCTGTCCACCAGGAGAACCCTGTCTTAAAGGTAAGCATGCGTAGCTCACGTCTGTGACTCCCAGTAAATACTAGAATGAATGAATGAGGGGATGAGTGCACTGAAAGCTGCTTTTATATTGGGAGTTTCCAGTTTCTCTTCAGGTGTCCCTGTGTCTCAAATGTTTGTGACATTTGAGTGGCTTTGTAGTTCTCTTAATGTGTTATTTTTCTTTCTATCTACTTCCTCAACCACTGCCTGTACCAGACAGCCTATATGTTTATGTTAATGCTATACAACACCAAATAACATAGAGAAACTAAATGTTGTTGTTGTTGTTAGGTGCCATTGAGTTGTTTCTGTCTCATAGCAACCCCATGCACAGCAGAAAGAAACACCACCCAATCCTGCACCAGCTCCATGATCCTTGTATACTTGAGCCCATTGTCGCAGCCATGGTGTCAATCCATCTCATCGAAGGTCTTCCCCTCCTTTGTCGACCCTCCACCTCACTAAGCATGATATCCTTCACCAGGGATGGTCCCCTCTGACAACATGACCAAAGTAGGTGAGACGCAGTCTGGCCATCCTTGCTTCCAAGAAGCATCTCGGCTGCACTCCCTTCAGGACAGATCTGTTAGTTCTTTTGGCAGTCCATGGTACCTTCAGCATTCTTCGCCAGCACCACAACTCAAAAGCATCAACTGTTCTTCGGTCTTCCTTATTCATTGTCCAGCTTTCACATGCATATGAGGCGATTGGAAATATCATGCCTGTGTCAGGCACACCTTAGTCCTCAAGGAGACATGTTTGCTCCTCAGCACTTGAAAGAGTTCCTTTGCAGCCAACCTGCCCAGTGCTATACGTCGTCTAATGTCCTGACTGCTGCTTCCATTAGCCTCGATTGTAGAACCAAGCAACGTGAATTCTTTGACAACCTCAAACTTTTCTCCATTTATCGTGATGCTGCTTATTGGTCCAATTGTGAGAATTTTTGTCTTCTTTATATTGAGATGTAATCCATGCTGCATACTGTGTTCCTCAATCTTCATCTGTAAGTACCTCAAGTCATCCTCACTTTCAGCAAGCAAAGTTGTATTGTCTGCATATCTCAGGTTGTTAATGGTTCTTCCTCCAATCCTGATGCCACGTTTTTCTTCATATAGTCCAGCTTCTCGGATTATTTGCTCAGCATATAGATTGAATAAGTATGGGGAAAGGATACAACCCTGACGCACTCCCTTCCTGATTTTAAACCATGTAGTTTCCCCTTGTTCCGTTTGAACGACAGCCTCCTGGTCAAGGTACAGGTTCCTCAAGAGTACAATCAAGTGTTTGGGAATTCCCATTCTTGTCAATGTTATCCATAATTTGTCATGATCCACACAATCAAATGCCTTTGCATAGTCAATAAAGCACAAGTAAACATCTTTCTGGTATCCTGAGAAACTAAATAGGTTGCTTAAACACACCCCTACCCAAAATAAAGTGTAACATAAATATAGATGTCAAAAGTAAAAATAATAATAATAATAATAAAGTTCTGCTGCTTTGAGTAATCAAGGCTACCATTACCCTCTACTAGCTGTCATAACTTGTGATTGTAAAATAAAGAAGTAATCTTATTAGAATAATGGAGTTTAATGAATTAAAGAGTTGTCCAGACCTACTTTTGGAGCCGCCTGCTATGAGAGTCACTGTTATTGGTGGCAACAAGGTCATGTCCCTAGGATATATCGCATGGAGATGTGAAAAAGCTTAGATGCAAAGTCAGAGAGCAGAGACCTGAATACTATCCTAATTCATCTGCTTCCTAGCTGTGTGAACTTGTGTAGGTAACAATTTCTCTGACCCACAGTGTTCTCATCTGTAAAATGGGAATAATTGCAGTACCATGTCTTGGGAATGTTCTGAGAATTAACTGAAATGTTAGGACTGTCAAGTCTATTTTGACCCATAGTGACTCCATGTGACAGAGTAGAACAGGCCCATAGGATTTTCTAGGCTGTAATCTTGAAGGGACATCTGGTGGCACAGTGGTTGAAGCATTAGGCAGCTAATGAAAAAATTGATGGTTGAAGCCCACCAAATGGTCCTCAGGAGAAAGATTATGAAATCTTCTTCCATAAAGATTTAGTCTTGGAAACCATATGAGGCAATTCTACTCTGTCCTAGAGGGTTACTGAGGTGGAATTGGCTCTATGGCAGTGGTTTGGCTTTGGTTTTGGAATCTTTGTGGGACAGATCAATGGATTTTTCTCCTATGGACCTGCTGGGTGAGTTCAAACCACTGATCTGGTTAGCAGCTGAGTGCTTCATTGTTATGCCATCAGGGCTCTTTTTAACTGAGATGTTGTTTTTGTGCTTAATTGGTGCTGTCAAGGCAGTTCCAACTCACAGTGATCCTAGGTACAACAGAACAAAACATTACCTGGCTCTGGGCTTCCTCATTGCTAAGTTTGAGCCCATTGTTGCAGTCACTGTGTCAATCCATCTCTTTAACAGATCTTGTGTGTCAAATGGCAGTTGACACTTAGACACTGGATACCAGAATTGTAGTATATCCTTTTGTGACAGTTGTAAAAGTCATTCTTCTTTTTCTTAGAGTGATCTGGGGGTAGCATTCCTTAGCTTTAAGACATTTCCAGAGCTGAGCCCATGATTTCTTTAGGATGAAGATTTCCCAGACACCATGTCTTTAAACTCGAAGGCAGTGAGTTTGGTTTTTTCCGTTTATGTCTTTAAAAGCAGGTTTGAGTTTGGTGACATCTAGTGGTTCAATTGGGTAGTCAAAGCTGAAGGCAAAGCTTCAAATTTGTTCTTCCCCATTCCTCCACCTTTCCCAACCTCTCTGCTCCATTCTTGAAGAGCTGCACCCCTCATGCTGTTCCCCTTGGTTTGCCCTTTTTGGTTAAGCAGCTGAATGTTATAACCACTGTGCAACCTGAATGCTCCTAATGATTATAGCCTAGAAAAACCTGTAGGGGTGTTTTACTCTACCCTGTCACATGGAGTTGCTATGAGTCAAAATAGACTTGACAGCTCTAACATTTTTCTGCAATTGGGCAGCACTCACACTCCAGTATTTCTCTCAGGTCAAACCTAACTGGTCCCGCATCCCATTCTCTCTCCTTTGGAAGGACAGGCACCACTATGGTAACAATAATTAAGGTATTGACTTGCTGAGAGTATGTCCCTTGCCTGGGATCCCATTATTATTTTCTCTGCCTAGTAGCATATTCTTTATAGATTACAACCCAAAAGCATGTGAGACGGACATGACTTTTGAGGGGCCAGAAGGTTATTAATTGTATTGTGCCCCCTAAAAAGACATGTTGGAGTCCTAACTTCCAGTACCTGTGAATGTCACCTTGTTTGGGTATAGGGTCTTTGAAGATACTATCAGTAAACATGATGTCAGATTGGAGTAGGGTGGATTCTAATCTAATATCAGAATTTGCTAAATGCAGTGATTTCCAGTTTTTCATCTATGCATCTCAACTATATATAAAAAATGATATATATATAAAAGAGAAGAGACACAAACAGACAGGTACAGAGGGAGAACAGCTGCTGAAGATGGAGGCAGAGAGTGGAGTCAAGCTGCAGCTGCAAGCCAAGGGTGACTTGGGGCTACCAGAAGCTGGGAGATATAAGAAAGAGTCTTCCCCTAGAGACTTGGAAGAGAACATGGCAGTGCTGATGCCCTACATTCAGATTTCAGGCCCCCAAAACAGTGAGACAATAAATTGCTGTCATTGGAAGCCACCTATTATGTGGTACTTGTTAGGACAGCTATAGGACATTCTGTACAGACTCCATGAAGTCTGCCCTTCTCTGCTCAGGTTGAGTCAGGCACTGGCTCCTGGCACCTCAAGGCATTTTTATCTCCTTTTGCTTAATGCTTTTTTTGTCCTCTCATTTGTTGTTGTTGTTGTTATGTGCCTGGAGTTGGACCTCACTCATAGTGACCCCTCCTTGGGTTTCCCAGGCAGTATCACTACAGATGTCCCCTCATTTAGTCAACAATATTTACTAAAAGCCCAGCACACATCAGACATTGACTACACTGAATTTTATTACTATATTTACATGCTTGTCTTCCCCACTAAGCAGTGAAATTCCCCTACTACCTTCCTCCTCAGTCGTTGTCTCCTCCCCTCTTCTTTCCCACCCCTCTACCTCTCATTTATTTTCCAGGTGCCATCACATAACTGGAACACAGAAAGTTCTAAACAAAAAAAATATTTTTAATACAAGTTATTTTTAATACCTACGTTCAGTGTCAAACACAAAAAAAGTCATAAATACAGCCAAGGTAAGCCCCTTTGACAGTTGACATGAGTAATATTTTGGGCCAGGAGGAGCTGGCCTAGTACCCTTCCAGTAGTATTCCAAATGACCACCTAGTTGGCAAATAAGGAGAATGCTCGCCAACTTTCAGTCAAACAATAGACAGGCCTACAAAGTGAATAGTAAGGACAAGGAGGAATGTACTCCTCAGAACAAGCAACCACAGGAAACCAAAGGGGCAACATTTTCCTCCAAAACAAAGTTCAGAAGGCAGCAGGAAATATGAGAGAATGAAAATAGGGAACCCAGGGAAGGAATGCGAACATTGTTACATTGAGGGGATGAAACCTATGTCACTAAATAAGATGTGTATAAATTGTTCAATAAAATTTGCCCTGTAAATTGTTACTCAAACTACAAGGGCTGAAGCCCTTCCAAAAAAAATAAAAAAAAAAAAGATAATACATCAAAATAAGTAACCAGGTAATTAGTGGTAAAAGAGTAATGGATTTTTTGGGGGATGTGAAACTCAGGAAAACAAAGTTGCAGTATAGACTTTGGCCATTTCCTCTCTCTGAATAATAATAATGAAACCCTTTTGCTAAATGCAGTGATTTCCAGCTTTTCGTCTATGCACCTCAACTATATATATATAAAAAAGAGAACCTAATTATATACATATTGCTTGTAAATCATATGTGTGTACTACTTCAGTAATATATAATTTTCATTATAAAATATACATGGATAGATATTTAAAAGTAATGAGAATAAGTAAACACAAATAGGTGACTAACTGTCTCTCTCCACTGCCTCGGGTATGTGGGGATCCTCCTGGTCCTCCGGACTGAACCATCACACCATGAAGAGCATTGAGTAAGTCCTGGCATCCAGAGCTTTCTGCAAAAACTTCTTCTCTACTCAGTCTGGCTTACTCACATCTCCCCTCTACCTCTCCCTTTGCTCCATTCTGCAAATTCTGTCCCTCTTTCTGCCCCCCTTCTGTCTGCACCCATTGTTCACGTCTTTCCATCTCCTGCAACATCTTTTCCCCTCTCCTCCTGGCCTAATCAAAGTCTACCACCTTTGAAGGTCCTACCCTAGACACTTCCATATCAGAAAACCTTGGGGAAACTGAACCCTAAGAGAGTAGGTCACTGTGCATGTTACAGGGCTAGGAGGAAGGAGGAGGACACTTTCTAAATGATTGTTCATTCATTCAAGAAATAGGTATCAAAGACTTGCAATATGCCAGGCACTGAACCTGGCTCTGTTCTATTCTAGCAAGTTCTCAAAGATTGGCAAGCTAGGGTTTATAGCCCTTGAAGTTCAGAGGTTGGAATGATGCTTGAATAAACAATGAAATCAA
This sequence comes from Orycteropus afer afer, assembly GCF_000298275.1. Lineage (NCBI taxonomy): Eukaryota > Metazoa > Chordata > Mammalia > Tubulidentata > Orycteropodidae > Orycteropus > Orycteropus afer. The sequence goes on from NW_006921731.1 coordinate 4,183,108, forward strand.
TTGGATATCATGTCATGATCTGGCTGGATAAGCATGGATTCTGAAATCAGACATACCTTGATTTAAATTTTGCCAAAATAACCAGCTTCCTATATGACTTGAGGCAAGACTTTACTTCTCTGAGCCTCAGTTTCTTAGTCTGTAAATTGAGGGCCTTAATATCCATCAGCCACTCCTTGGAAAGAAGATGGGGCAATCTACTTCCATAGTGATACTGCCTTGGAAACCCAAGGAGGGGTCGCTAGGAGTCGGGTCCGACTCGAGGGCACATAACAACAACAACAACAACAAATATTTATCTGTGGTAAGGTTTAAATGAGATAATGTAGATAGGTTGACCAACTTGTCCTAGTTTTCTCAGGACTTTCCCTAAGTTAATATTAAAATCCTACCTCCTAGAAACTCCATTAGTCCAAGGCAAACTGGGATAGTTGGTCACTCTAACTGTATGGAATGCCTGGGGACTCCCTATCACATAGTAGATGCCTCATAAATGCTTGTTTCTGTCTCCCACTTATCTTCTCAGACATTCTATTTTCTTGTGCCCTTGATTTGTTTCTCTTTCTTCTGAGCTAGTTCTTAGATGTCTGACTTTGATTTAGGCTGAGAGGTTAACTCCTCAGTGAGGAAGATTTGTCGTTTCCTGGGAATGTGTGCATTTTAATAGAAGGCTTTTTAATTTAAGTCCAAAGAAATGAATTTATAATGGTAAAATTTCAGACTCAGCAACGGAGCTGTGGATAACCTTTAAGAGAATAGGTTGTCCTCTTTCATGTATTCTCTGACGTTTGCTATGTGCTGAGATCTGGGTCAGGCACCAAGGAGACAACAGTGAACAAATAGACCCCATCCTCCTTCCTGGTGCTGACACCACCAGTTTCTTACCTCCCTTAATTGTGTGGAGCTATGGCAGCTCTGGTAGCATAGCGCCTAAGGCACTTGACTCTTAACCAGAAGGTTGGTGGTTCAAACCTATCAGCCACTTCTCGGTAGGAAGATTGGGCAATCTACTTCTGTAGCGATACCAACTCAGAAACCCAAGGAGGGGTTGCTATGAGTCGGATCCAACTCGATGGCACATAACAACAACCACAACAATGGTACTGTATGAAAAACTCACACCATCTGTCCTTATGATTCCCCCACTCTTTACAAAATGGAATATCTCTGAGGGGTGTTGCAAATGCTCTTTCCTTGAGATGCTTTCAGAACTGAAAAAACTGTGATAATGGGGCTGAAAGGCACGTCCAGAATTCATCAGGGCTGCCAGATCATGACAGAATGTCCCCTAAGCTCTCTGGGGAGACTTCAAAAACATTCCAAGTCCATCTTTTGGGGACTTTGTGTCCCATTAGCTATGTGGAGGGAGTGAACTGTGGCCTCTGTCTATGTTTCTGTTGGGTCCCTGGAAGACCCTCCATTCTAGTCTGATATGTAATGATTAGGATTGCACCAAGGGCAGCACCGGGGATGTTCATGACTCCATGCAGGGTGTAAGCAAAGATCTGTACAAAAATCTGGCCAGAGCAAAGAGTCACAGTTTGGAATGATTTTGGCCTCAGAGACTTGAGTGGACAGCGAAGAGCTCCCTTGGGCAGATAGTCATTCCTCTGCAGGGATGGAACTTTGTTAGTTGTTTTAAATGGACTAAAAGTTGGGGACATGAGTATAAATCTAGAGCAGTATGTGTGTGTGTTTATGTATGAGTGTGTATACATATATGTGTGTGTACATATGAATGTGTGTATTATGTATGTGTATTATGGGTGTGTGCATATTGGTGCATGTATAAATGAATGTGGTATGTGTATGGGTATAAATATATGTGTGTGGTATATGTGAGCATGTGGTATATGTATGCATGTGTGTATATGTGTGTGTGTGTGTGTGTTGGGATGAGTATGTATGTATGTATAAGTAGGGTGTGTGTGTGTGTGTGTGTGTGTGTGAGTGGTTATGGGGCCTCTGGGAGGCAGTGTGGAGCACTGGTTGAGAACCTAGATTTGGTTCAGTAAGGAGCTCTGGTAGCATAGTGGCTAAAGCACTTGACTGCTAACCAGAAGGCTGGCGGTTCAAACCCACCAGCCACTCCTCGGAAGGAAGGTTGGGCAATCCTACTTCCGTAGTGATACTGCCTTGGAAACCCAAGGAGGGGTCGCTATGAGTCGGGGCCGACTCGACGGCACATAACAACAACAACAACAAGAATGCCTTTATACTCAATGCCTTGATTTCTCCATCTATAAAATGTGGATAGCTAATAGGTTTATTGTGAAGACCAAGCTACTTTATTTTACAATTGTACAACTGACATTTTAACATCTCAGAATTCAAGTGCATCTTCCAAGCAACAATCTCTTATTATGATCATTGATAATACATTTTTTTTTCTTTTAAAATAATGGTGCACGTCATATGTGCTAGCACCTTAAGATGCCAGAATGATAAAATCAGTGAAATGCAGTGAATTGATACATGTTGTTGTTGTTGTTATGTGCCATCAGGTCGGCCCTGACTCATAGCGACCCCTCCTTGGGTTTCCGAGGCAGTATCACTACGAAAGTAGATTGCCTAACCTTCCTTCCGAGGAGTGGCTGGTGGGTTTGAACCGCCAGCCTTCTGGTTAGCGTCAAGTGCCTTAGGCACTATGCTATCAGAGTTCCTGAATTGATGCATAGGAAGCGCTTAATGCAGCTCCTGCCATATGGTAAACCCTTAATGCATGATAGTAGTTGTTATTGTCATGGCAGTGAGTGTGTTCTCTGGACCTCTGTTTTGTTCTCTATAAAATTGGGACATACATACTTGGCAAGATTCTTGTCCTACTTGGGCACTCCATAGTCATGTGCCTAGTACTCATTCTTCTATTCAGCAGACACTTAGCCCATGCCCCCAATACCAACTCAAAGTGTGAAGTACTTGGCATATTTCTAGCACTCAATAAATATCTGTTGGATGAATGAATAAATGAATGTGTGGTGAGCTAGATGGTTATGTAGTTGAGTTTCCTTTATTTGAAATAATAGGAATGCAATTTAAAGTACCTTAGGCAAAGAGGGGAATTTGTTAGCTCATGTAACCAAACTATAGCAAGCTTGAGGATGGGGCTGGCTTCGTGGGGATGAGGTACTTGCAGCTATCTGAGATCCCCTGGTTCTCACCTTTTCACCTCTGCATAATGATGACTTTATTTTCTCTTTCTGGATGCAGACTCCTTCCACATGGTAAGGCATATCTGCCAGTAGACCTGGTGCTCATCCTGAGGTCGAAGAGTAGAGGTGTGACCTTTCTCGATTCTGCTGGAAAAGTACCGGGGACTAGGATGCCCCCACAGCACTACATCACTCCAAAGCACATGGATTGAAAGGCTAAGGAGCAAGTCTCTAAAGGCACAACACAGTGATGGCCACTGGGGAAAGGTGGCCTGGGCAGCCACCCCACCTTATATCACCCACAACAATGAGGACTAGAAACATTAAACATGGAAGAGTTCAGGTGAGGTCAAAAGGCAGTATAAATAGCTAATATCCATTATGTGCTTCTTCACTTATTCAGTAAGGGTTTATTAAATGCCTAGCCCATCCCAGGCTGCCAGCCCGTCCTGTTATGCACATTATTTCTGTCAGTCCTTGCACTCCTGTTGGGTTGATAGAGTGAGTCTCTCTCTGGCCAGTGAGGAAACTCAGGTGCAGAGCTGCAGTCTCTTGTCCCAGGTGACTCAGATAGCAAGTTTCAGAGATAGGATCTGATCCAGCTAAGTCTTTGGAGGGCATGAATCATGGCTTCACTACCCATTAGCTCTGTGTTTGTGAGAAAGATAATATATGACTTCTCTGTGCCTCAGTTTCCTTATTTTCCTTGTAGTAAAAAGGTGATAATCATAATACCTATATGATGTTGTTGTTGCTGTTGTTATGTGCCGTTGAGTATGCCCTGACTCATAGCGACCCCTCCTTGGGTTTCCAAGGCAGTATCACTATGGAAGTAGATTGCCCAGCCTTCCTTCTGAGGACTGGCTGGTGGGTTTGAACCGCCAGCCTTCTGGTTAGCAGTCAAGTGCCTTAGGCACTAGGTTACCAGAGCTCCCTCTCAGTGCCTCTAAGGGCTTCTAACTGAAAGGTTGGAGGTTTGAGTCTACCCAAAGTCACCTTGGAAGAAAGTCCTAGCAAACTACTTCCAAAAATATCATCCATTGGAAATGCTGTGGAGCACAGCTCTGCTCTGAAACACATGGGGCACCATGAGTTGGAATTGACTCAATAGCAACTGGAATAACACACCAGAAAAGGCAAATGGTATGAGATCTGAGGAGGAAACTATTATTCAGGAAGTACTGGTCAGGGAAGGCTTCCTGGGGGAGGGGAGAATCAAACTCTTGGGTTCTAAACAACTGAAAGGAGGTGGCTAGTCTCCCTTCTGTTGTTAGGACTCCTGGAGGTTGCCTGGGAGGAAGGGGCCATGTTAATCTAACACTTCCTTTATTCTGCTCTGAGAAGAATGGAGTTGCAGTTTCTGTGGTTGGTTATTAACCGGTCCTAGGATCAGGGACCCGCCTGTGCTGTTGCTGGGGGCTCCATTCCCCTCCCTACTCTAGGCTGGTGGAGCAAGAGTAGTCTGCTATTCTGCCCTACAAACTACCCGTCTGTTCATTTTAGCAGTCTTGCCTATGTTTATTTATTATCATCCTGGACTCTCCTTCCCACAGATGATACAATCTAAGAAGCAGACAACTGGTCGCTGCAGCAGTGACCACAGATGCCACAAAGGCTGCTCAGCAAACATGATGTATTCTTTCTTGCTGGCCAAGAATTCAAGCCATGCCTGGAACTATACAGATCGCTGTGGGCGATCTCAGTGCCTGCACCATTAGCTCCTTTCTCAGACCTGCTTCTTCCCCTAATTCCCTGTCATTCCAAGGCCAGCCTCAGTTACTTCTTTCCTCTCTTCCCTCTCCCTCCCCTACCTCATTCCTTCTCCTCCTCTCTCCCCCTCTTCCTTCTCCATCCCTATCCTATTCCTTCTTCTCTTCTCTCTTCCCTTTTCCCTTTTCCTCCCTCCCATTTTTACTGTGGAAAATAGCTGATTTTTCCTTTCAATTGTCAGGTCCCAATGTCAGGAACATCCAAGAATTAGAAGCAAGTGAAGGCTTCAGTCACCAGTTGCTATGGAGCTGACACTAACTCTTAGAGACTTCTTATATGTCAGAGTGCAATTATGCTCCATAGGGTTTTCCAAGGATGATTTTTTTTGGAAGTAGATGACCAGACTTTTCTTCTGAGGTGTCTCTGGGTAAATTTCCACCCCTAATTTTTCAGTTAGCAGCCAAGTGCATTAGCTGTTGTACAACCATTCCACCACCCAGGGCTCCACAACCTCATACTGATATTTTACTTCCTTCTCAACCAGTCTACCACCTGTGCACTTTTTACTAAGCAAGCAGACACAACAACAGCTACACTATGTCCTGTAGGCTCGATGAAGTCCCAGCAACTGTGTTTCAGCATTTTAACAAGTGTCTTGTATGAAAGGTTCTGAAAGACAACAGGTAAAATTTCTAGTCAGTTTAGGCAATGGATAAGAACCATCAGAAGATGAGAGATACAGAACCAAATGGAATTCTAGTTATAAGATGCTGTTAGCTGCTAGGCTCACCAGATCCTATAGGGTTTACTGAGGATGGAGGATCTGTGTCGTAGTACTCTAGCCCACCACATACTCTGAACTCCTTATTCAATCAGTAAAAATTTGTTTCTAACATCTCTTCTGCTAATTAATGATTGTCTAGAAAAGATTTTCTTCCAGAGGTTCTTCCAGAGGTTCAAGCCGGATTCAGAAGAGGACGTGGAACAAGGGATATCATAGCTGTTGTCAGATGGATCTTGGCTCAAGGCAAAGAATACCAGAAAGATGTTTACTTGTGTTTTATTGACTATGCAAAGGCATTTGATTGTGTGGATCATGACAAATTATGGATAACATTGAGAAGAATGGGAATCCCTGAGCACTTGATTGTACTCATGAGGAATCTGTACCCTGACCAGGAGGCTGTCGTTCGAACAGAACAAGGGGACACTACATGGTTTAAAATCAAGAAGGGAGTGCATCAGGGTTGTATTCTTTCTCCACACTTATTCAATCTATATGCTGAGCAAATAATCCGAAAAGCTGGACTATATGAAGAAAAACGTGGTATCAGGATTGGAGGAAGAATCATTAACAACCTGAGATATGCAGACGATACAACTTTGCTTGCTGAAAGTGAGGATGACTTAAGGCACCTACTGATGAAGGTTGAAGAATACAGTCTGCAGTATGGATTACATCTCAACATAAAGAAAACAAAAATCCTCACAACTGGACCAATGAGCAGCATCACAATCAATGGAGAGAAGATTGAGGTTGTCAAGGAATTCACATTGCTTGGTTCTACAATCGATGCCAACGGAAGCAGCAGTCAGGACATTAGACGTCGTGTAGCATTGGGAAAGTCAACTGCGAAGGAACTGTTTCAAGTGCTGAGGAGCAAGGATATCTCCTTGAGGACTAAGGTGCGCCTGACACAAGCCATGATATTTCCAATCACCTTGTATGCATGTGAGAGCTGGACAATGAATAGGGAAGACCGAAGAAGAGTTGATGCTTTTGAGTTGTGGTGCTGGCGAAGAATGCTGAAAGTACCATGGACTGCTAAAAGAACTAACAGATCTGTCCTGGAGGAAGTGCAGCCAGAATGCTCCTTGGAAGCAAGAATGGCCAGACTTCGTCTCACCTATTTTGGTCATGTTGTCAGAAGGGACCATTCCCTGGAGAAGGATGTCATGCTTGGTAGGGTGGAGGGTCGACGAAAGAGGGGGAGGCCTTCAACGAGATGGATTGATACAGTGGCTGCGATGATGGGCTCGAGTATAGCAGGGATTGTGGGGCTGGTGCGGGATCGGGCAGTGTTTCGTTCTGCTGTGCATGGGGTCGCTATGAGTCGGAAACGACTCGACGGCACTTAACAACAACAACAACAACAAGAAAAGATTTGAACAAAGATGTTTGAAATGCTTTAGGTGGTAGTTTCTGGAGTTTGGATAAGAGGCCTTTGATAAGAGCCAATCAAATGTTAACCAACCACCCTTGGGGTGTGGATTCCTGATTAGGGAATTTCAAGTGGTAATGAACAGCCACCAGGGTATAGAATAAATTTAACTTGCACATGTATGTGTATATCTATACCTTTATTCCAGTGTTTATAAAGAGAGTTTTAAAATAAATTATAATATCCACCTTCATCCTCATCTTGTTTAGTAATTTGTAAAGCTTTGTAACCACAAATTTATGTTTGCAAGTGAGGTTGTGGTTAATTTTATGTATCAATTTAGCTTGGCTTTGATTCTCAGTTGTTTGGCCAAATACTGGTCTAACTTGCTGTCATGGAATAGTTACATGTGGTTAGATCAATTGGCCTTGGGTAAAACGTTATCTTCTATAACGTAATGTCACGAATGCAAACACATTCCATAATGCAATCTAATGTAATGTAATTAATCAATTGCAGTCTGGAAATTCTTCTGGTCCCCATCAAGCTTGGGTTTGGGAGTTGAGGCTGGGGTCTCACTGATGTTCTATCATCATCCTCTTGAGAATCTCTGGGAATTCCCTTTCTATCTTTATTGCTGCCCTCAAAGACAGAATGTCCTCTTTTCTCTTTCCCCTTGCAATCATCTACTACAATTGGACATTTATTTAGACTTGCACAAAGTATGTGAAGATGTTTTCAAGCCAGGTCTGCTGTCTTAAAAAATCTCCCCAGGCAAGGAAATACATGTACATGGGTGGGCAGGGAAACATACAAAAAGAGAGTAACATCTTAAGTTTGTAAGTCAGAGAATGTTGTTGTTAGGTGCCATTGAATCAGTTCCGACTCATAGTGACTACATTTACAAGAGAACAAAACACTGCCTAGTCCTGCACCATCCTCACAATTGTTGCTATGTTTGAGCTTGTGGTTATAACCATAGTATTAATCTATCTTGATGAGCATCTGATATTTTTTGTTGACCCTCTACTTTACATGGATGATCCCTTTCTCCAGGGATTGGCTCCTCTTGATAACACGTCCAAAGTATGTGAGATGAACACTTGCAATCCTCCCTTCTAAGGAGCATTCTGGTTGTACTTCTGCCAACACTGATTTGTTCATTTTTCTGGCAGTCCATGGTACATTCAATATTTTCTACCAACACCATAATTAAAAGGCACATTTCTTCTTCAGTCTTCCTTATTCATTTCCCTTCTTTCTCATGCAATGAGGTGAAAGAAAATACCATGGCTTGCGTCAGGGACATCTTAGTCCTCAAGGTGATATCTTTGCTTTTTAACACTTTCAAGAGGTCCTTTGCAGAAGATTTTACCAATGCAATATGTCATTTGATTTCTCCACTGCTACTTCCATGGGCAGTCAGGGCTGGTGGCCAGAACAGGTAAGGCAGGCAGGGGACAGCCCCTAGGTGGCAGGGAGCAGTGGCAGAAAGGGCTGGTAGGAACAGGTAGGGAGTAACCCAGGAAGTGAGTGGAGTAGTTGGAACAGCAAAGGGAGTTGAACTTGTCTGTCAGTTTGTCATACTGTGGTGGCTTTCGTGTTGCTGTGAGGCTAGACACTGTGCCAGCAGGGGTGCCCATAGTGGACTGGTTTCAGTGGAGCTTCCAGACTGAGACAGAGTTGGAAGAAGGAAGAGGCCATTCACTTCTCAAAGAATTAGCCAGTGAAAACCTTATGAGTAGTAGTGAAACACAGTCTGATACATTACTGGAAAATTTTATGAATAACCCTGAAACATTGTCAGATACAGTGCCAGAAGATGAGTCTCTCAGGTAGGAAGGCACTCAAAATATGACTAGGAAAGAGCTGCCTCATCAGAGGAGAACCTACCTTAGTGATATGGATAAAGTAGAGCTTCCAGGGCCTTCATTTGCTGAAGTGCCATGACTCAATTTTAGAAGAAATAGCTGCAAACATCCATTAATAATCAGAATATGGAATATACGAAGTGTGAATCTAGGAAAACTGGAAGTTGTCAAAAACGAAACAGAACTCATAAAGATTGTTATCCTAGGCATTAGCAAGCTGAAATGGACCAGTTTGGGCCATTTTGAATCAGATAACGATATGATCTACTATGCCGGGAAGAACAAATTGAAGAGGAATGGTGTGGCATTCATTGTCACAAAGGATGTTTCAAGATCTGAAGTACAATGCTATCAGTGACAGGATGATATCCATTTGCCTGCAAGGAAAGTTAGTTAATAAGACTATTATTCAAATTTACTCACCAACCACCAAAGCCAAAGATGAGGAAATTGAAGATTTTTACCAACTTCTGGAGTCTGAAATTAACCAAACATGCAATCAATATGTGCTGATTATCACTGGTGACTGGAATGCAAAATTTGGAAATAAAGAAGATTCACTGGTAGTTGGAAAACTTGGCCTTAGAGATAGAAATAATGCTAGAGATCACATGATAGAATTTTGCAAGACCAACAACTTATTCATTGCTAATACCTTTTTTCAGCAACACAAATGGTGGCTATACATGTGGACTTCGCCAGATGGAATACATAGGAATCAGATTGACTACATCTGTGGCAAGAGGCAATGGAGACTCCTCAAACAATGTGTCCTGTAAGAAATGCAGCCAAAATGCTCCTTGGAAGTGAGAATGGCCAGACTTTGTCTCACTTACTTTGGTCATGTTGTAAGAAGAGACCATTCCCTGGAGAAGGAAATCACGCTTGGCAAAGTGGAGGGACATTGAAAAAGGGGAAGGCCTTCAACAAGATGGATTGACACAGTGACTGCAATGATGGGCTCAGGTATAGCAAGAATTGTGGGGCTGGCACAGGACTGGGCAGTGTTTTGTCCTGCTATACATGAGGTCGCTGTGAGTCGGAGATGACTTGACAACACCTAACAACAACAACAACAAGCTTCCATGGGCATTGATCATGGATCCAAGTCAAAAGGCTGTAAGCATTAGTTAAAACTGACTAGGCTAGGCTGAAGTCACAATTAAGCCTTGAAATCTCTGGGGCTTAACACAATAAAGATTGATTTCTTACTCATGGAAAGCTCAAAGTAGGTTAGGTGGCCCTTTTCCAACTTGTAGTCTTGCCCCTGTCAAGTAAGATAGGGTGGCAGGGATGACAAAGGTAGAGGAGGCATGCTAGCTTTGTATAGGTGCACATGGATATTTGAGCACTAATCATCTCAGGCCACACTGTTGTTGTTGTTGTTATGTGCCGTCGAGTCAGACCTGACTCATAGTGACCCCTCCTTAGGTTTCCGAGGTGGTAATCACTATGGAAGTAGATTGCCCAACCTTCCTTCTGAGGAGTGGCTCAATTAAAGAAGTTAACATGAAGCAAAAGTGGAAATTAGTCTTGGATATGTCAGAGCCCCCCGAAACTGCCTAATCACTCCCTGTATCAGGACTTTCTGGGCACTTGGTAGAAAAACAAATTTCCTGGTCACACTCAGATTGAGTGACTGGACTGAACCCTTTGCAATTGCCATTTATGAACTTGACAATGGTCAAAATCAACAATTTCATTTGATTCAATCTACGTAGCCTCTCTTGTGGATGGCATGATTTTGAAAAAGCTCCTCAGGTAAGTCTTATGCTCACTAACTGGAAGTCTGAGTTTTTGAGTACTACGTGGTCTCACCTCTTGTGTGAGGGTCATTGACTTACACAAGGGAAGAGGGAGTGACCAACAGATCCTTGAGTCCTTGGTCCTCTGACTGTGCTGTTGTTAGATGCCATCAAATTGACTCCAACTCATGGCAGCTTCATGTATGTCAGAGTAGAGCTGCTCCATAGGGTTTCTTGGCTTTAATCTTTATGGAAACAGTTCACCAGGTCTTTAATTCTTTCACATGTCACTGGATGGGTTCCAACTGCTCACCTTTAGGTTAGCACTCCATATCAAAAGCCAGGGGCCATTTCTCTATTACCCCTTCCTGGGATACATTTACATTTCAAAAGTGAAGCTTTTCTTGTTGTCATTCTTCATATAGTCAGTTGGCCTTTGGAGATCTAAGCATTTTCCCTTTCTTCATAATATGTATGTTATGACTATATTGGTATAAAATGAATATATAGATGTTTTTAGTTGCTATCAAATTGGCTCTGACTCACTCACAGTGACGCCATGTACAACAGAACAAAACATTGCCTGGTTCTGCACTATGCTCCTGCTGCCTGGCGTGCTTGAGTCCATTTTTGGCTTCCATCCTAGGGGCTCATTTTCCAGCACTATATCATAGTGGGGAGCTCTGGTAGTGTCTAAGGCACTTGACTGCTAACCAGAAGGCTGGCCATTCAAACCCACCAGCCACTCCTCGGAAGGAAGGTTGGGCAATCTACTTCCGTAGTGACGCTGCCTTGGAAACCCAGGAGGGGTCACTATGAGTCAGGTCTGACTCGACGGCATGTAACACCAAAAACATATCACAGTGTTATGTTGTGACCCTTTGGGTTTTCACTAGCTAATTTTTGGAAGCAGACCACCAGATTTGTCTTCCTAGTCTGCCTTAGTCTAGAAGCTTCACTGAAATCTGTCCACCATAGGTGAACCTGCTGGCATTTGAAAACCAGTGGCATAGCTTCCAGTATCATAGCAATATTTAAGCCACCAGTAGGACAAATTGACAGGTGGTGTGAATATATTAATAACATGGATCCAAACATTTTCTTTGACCTTAAAGTTCATTTTTTTTCCTTCTCATTTTAAAATATTTTTGTGGTTTCCTAAAAGCATGGTTGTGGACTTCAGGCACTGGACCTGACTTACTGTGCTTAATGAGTAATTTGGCCCTGGAGACACCTGCACTCATGGGAAGGGTAGCTGATCCAGCTTGCTATTATGACCCTGTTTCCTGTGGGATTATCCACATCTGCCTCAGAAATGTGGTTAGAGAGACCCCAGAGTCTATGGTGAGAGTTGTGCCAAGATGCCTGTCTCTGGCTTTGTCAAGCCTCTGACAAAGTTAAGCTGCTTTATGGAATAATTGTTTTGCTAGGCACTGAGGAATTACAAACCTTCAAAGGCCTTGTTTGCAGGCTAGGGTACCACTTCTCCTCAAGGCATTTTTGAAATGCAAACTTGTTCTCTCAGCAGACTCTATGCATCACATCCAGACACTGGAACCAGCTTTAAGATAAAAGTTGCAAACTGGCAGCCACCCTACTTGAGTTTGGGGACTGGCTTTCCAACAGATTAATTATATCGATTGCAGCTTGTTTGTTTGTCAATATGGCCATCTCTCCCTTGTTAGTTCGCATTTGCTTCCTGCAGCCATGATAGCAGCTGGGGCTCTGCTTCAAAATAAACAAGCACTGCTTCAGCACATTGGCGCAGGAGAGGTGACTGGGAGCCTGTCTGCTTCTATAAGGAGCACCCCAGTGACAGGCTGGCGGAGCAAGACTAGAATTCCAAACTGAGGGTTCCTTCCTGGTCATGAGCTCTGAAGTGCCACTGAAATGAGCAAGAGTCCCTCCTGGCTGGCCAGAGAAGGGGACTTGGCAAAATTAATGCACACTTCCTCTAGTGGCACCTGTTTGAGGGAGTCTGGTTGCATGGATTTGAGTCTGCAGTCATACCTCTATGTAAAAGCTGCATGGCTTTGCTTTGGGTGTGTCTTTTGATTTCTTTCTCTATGTCTCAGTGTTCTCATCTGCAAAATGACAATTGTTGTTGTTAGCTGCCATAGAGTTAGCCCCTGACTCATGGCAAACCCATGCACAATGCAACAAAACGTTGCCCAGTCCTGTTCCATCCCCATGATAGGTTGCAGATCGGACTGCTGTAATCCATAGGGTTTTCATTAGTGATCTTTCGAAGTAAATTGTCAGATTTTTCTTCTTAGTCCATCTTAGTGTTGAAGTTCCGTTGAAACCTTTTCAGCATCATAGCAATATGCAAGTTTCTCCTACTAGACAGGCAGTGGCTACGCATGAGATGCATTAGCTGGGAATTGACCTGAGTCTCCACTAAATCACCAATGCCTCAAAATTATGATAATGGTAGTTACTATTCATTGACCACTACTTTTTTGTCAGTTTGTTGTATTGTGGTGGCTTGTGTGTTGCTCTAATACTGGAAGCTATGCCACTGGTGTTGCGAGTACCCAGCAGAGTTTCTATGGAGGATAGGTTTCAGTGGTGTTTCCAAACTAAGGCAGATTAGGAAGAAAGGCCTGGTGATCTATTTCTTAAAATTAGCCAATGAAAACCTTTTGAATGGCAGCAGAGCATTATCTGCTTCACTTGCTTTGGACATTGTCGGAGGGATCAATCACCGGAGGAGGACGTCATGTTTGGTGAAATAGAAGGCCAGTAAGGGCAAGAGAAGACCCTCAGTGAGGTGGATTGACAAAGTAGCCACAATCTTGGACTCAGATGTATTGGCAATTTTGAGGATGGTACAGGACCTGGCAAGGTTTTATTCTGTTGTATGTAAGACTGCTATGATTTGGAGTTGAACTGATGGCAGCTAAAAATATTCACTGAGCTCTGGAATAAAGCCAGAAACTGTTCCCAGTGCTTTACAAGGATCATCCCTTAATCCTCCCAGCAGTAGAGGCTGAGGTTTAGAGAGGTCAAGTGACTTGCCCAAGATCAGTGCTGGCAAGGGCTGATCCCCAGGTTCAAAGCCAGGCCCTACATTGAGATTGTGCCACCAAAGAGTGACCCTTTGGGGGTCTGTCAAGCACAGTATTTTAAGACTCTGGATTTTACCATTTGTCATGATGGCATTCATGTTTCCTCAGGTGTAATGGAAAGTTTTAGTCATAATGTTTGCTGTACAGTGCATAGGTGCTGGAACCAGTCTGCCTGCATTCAAATCCCATTCTACTTCTGAGTACCTATGTGACCTCGGGCAAGTAACTTAACATCCCTGTGCCTCACTTTCCTCATCTGCAAAATGAGGGTAACAATAATAATACCTAACTTGTAGGGTTCATACGAGGAGTAAAATAATTAGTATTGGTAAAGCATTGGCATCTGACTGCTAACCAGAAGGCTAGCAGTTCAAACCCACCAGCCACTCCTCAGAAGGAAGGTTGGGAAATCTACTTCTGTAGTGATACTGCCTCGGAAACCCAAGGAGGGGTCTCTATGAGTAGGGTGCGACACGATGGCAGTGAGTTGGACCTAGAAAGGATGATATATTTGTTAAAATATTTAATTATTCTTCACAGATAAATATGCAATTTCAGGAATCTAGGAGATGTCAAATAATGTCTTAAGTTAGTTTAGTCTGGTGGGTTTTTGTGGCTTCATGTCCTTGGTGTAGAAGCTGTTTTTCACATTGTTGTTGTTGTTGTTGTTATGTGCCGTTGAGTCAGCCCCGATTCATAGCAACCCCTCCTTGGGTTGCCAAGGTGGTATCACTATGAAAGTAGATTTCCCAACCTTCCTTCTGAGGAGTGGCTGGTGGGTTTGAACCCCAGCCTTCTGGTTAGCAGTCAAGTGCCGTAGGCACTATGCACAAAAAATCAAATAATTAGGTATTTGGGATGGGGGGAGGAGAGAAGGGGAAGGAAAATTCTATATACTGTAATCCATAGCATCTTATTAGGAGCTCTGGTAGCATAGTGCCTCAGGCACTTGATTGCTAACCAGAAGGTTGGTGGTTCAAACCCACCAGCCACTCCTCAAAAGGAAGGTTGGGTAATCTACTTCTGTGGTGATACTGTCTCGGAAACCCAAGGAGGGGTCTCTATGAGTCAGGTCCAACTCGACGGTATATACCAACAACAACAACATAGCATCTTATTATATTCGATAATGAATAAGAACATATTCATAATTAAGAGTGAAAATTAAAATGTACTTTTTGTTTGTAAGAATTTTCTCATATAGAAAAAAAATAGAAGGAATTTATTTAGTTCCTATGAAAACTGCTTCTTGCTTGCTGAGGTACCTTGACTGGTTAATCATTGTAGATCTTTCAGGATGATCCTTCTTCTGGGTGATTTTTGGCCCAGAGAACTGGGGGCTGAAGGAGATGATGGTGCAGGCCCAGGAGACCAAATTATCTCATAATCAAGACTGGGAAAAATTCAGACAAAATAAAGGAAAAATCACACAGTCACTCTTGAGAATATTGCATGAAATCCTGTTAGGAGAAAGTAAGAAAAAGAATGCTTAGATATGCTATAAAGGGTTATGAAAACTACTTCAGGCCAGAAAGATGCTTCTGGCAACATTAAGAAGTCAGATCTGCCTGAGGCTTTTGCAGAGATAGTTATTTCCAAGCAAGAGCACGTATTCTCTTATTCTTTGTTCTTCCCATTTTCCTATTCAAGAAGACATAGATTGTCTTTCAGTGACTCCTGGTACTAATCCCTTACCAGTTATCTCCAAGACTCAGCCCATGGACCCCAGCACTTCTTTTTCTGCTTTACATTTGCCCAGGGCTTGCCTGAATCCTGTCAGAGTTGCAGTAGATTGGGTGTAATAGAGGCTTGTATTTGGTGAACAAGCTGAGCTTATTTATACAATGAAAAGAAAAAAAAAAAAAAAAAAAAAGTGGAACAGGGAGTTACAGAGGCATTACATAGACAAGAGGACTTATCTGTGAGTGACAAAATAGGGATAAGGAATATATTACTTGGTGGATTAGCTGAAACTATTAAAATGGATCACCAGACAACAACCAGATCCTGAGAGCCATGCTGGGCACATCTCATGTTTTATGATGAATACTCCCAGTAATTTATTATCTACATTGTCCATATAAGGCTTAAGAGGCTGGAAGTCAAACTTACTTGACCTTTAAGAACTTACACTACCTCTGTGTGTACTGAACACCAGGATATGCAGTTAATAATGTGTATAAAGGGGTGGGGACAAGGGGAAGAAAGGAAGAGGATTGAAGGAGCAATAGATATTAATAACAATGATAACAATAGTGCATAATGATAAGTGAAGGAATCGAAGTTGTCAATTGTTTCATTCTACTTGAATCAACAATCAACTTCTATGAAAGTAGTCATCAAGAAATTAAATGATGTATTGCATTGGCAAAATTTGCTGCAAAAGAATATTTTACATTTTTAAAAAGCAAAGATGTCACTTTGATGATTAAGGTGTACTTGACCTAGCTATGGTCTTTTCAATCCCCTCATATGTGTGTGAAAGCTGGACAATGAAAAATGAAGGCAGAGGAATTGATGCATTTGAACTGTAGTGTTGGCTAAGAATATTGAATAAGGCACTAGACTGCTAACCAGAAGACTGGAGGTTCAAACCCACCAGCCACTCCTCAGAAGGAAGGTTGTGCAATCTACTTCTTTAGTGATACTGCCTCGGAAACCCAAGGAGGGGTCACTATGAGTTGAGTCCGACTCGACGGCACATAACAACAACATGGGCTGTCAGAAGAATGAACAAATCAGTCTTAGAAGAAATCCAACCAGAATGCTGATTAGAAGACAATAAGACTTCAGCTTACTTGCTTTGGACACATCATCAGAAAAGAACCACCGCTAGAAACGCACATGATAGTTGGTAAAATAAGAGAGTTAGCAAAGGTGTGAGAAACCATCAGTGGGGTTGGCACAAAAGCCACAACAACGGACTCAGATCTCTCAACAATCATGAAGATGGGGCAGAACTGGATAATATTTCAATCTGTTAAACATAATGTCACAATGAGTTGCAGCTGACTCTATGACAACTAACAACAACAACAAAACTGATAATCGGACAATCACGAGGCACCAGGGACACAATCATTCTTTGGATCATCTCCCTTGACCATCACATCAGCCCTAGGAGGCTGGAGAAGATGATCCCTAAATAAAAAATGTTCTGTCCATTTATGGGACAATAAACATTAAGCCATAGTCTGATAAATGAGCTTTCATTTTTCACTTATTCAAAAAGCAGTTACTGAGTACCTCATGTAGCCAGACCCTGCACCAATGCCCAGAATACACAAGTACATTTGCACAATCCTTTCCATGATAAGTTCAAGTGCATTAGCAAGATGGGTCTGGGAGTCAAAGAGTAAATGTGGCAAGGAAAGTCTTATCTCCTGAGCGGAGAGTGCAGAGAGAGAATTCTGCTGAGTTCTCTAGGTGTTTATTCACTCCCTCCTGTCTGTGAAGTCTGTACATTATTTCACTTAGTCTTCAATACAGTCTTTTGAAATAGATGCTTTGATGATTGTCCCAATTTGCAAACAGAAACCAAGGTGTGGAGATGTTATGGGTTGAATTATGCCCCCCACAAATCCTAATCCCTATACCCAAATAAGTTATAATCCCATTTGGGGATGTCTTTTCTTTATTGTGTGAATGAGGCAGCATTAGTGTAAAGTGTGTTGTGTGTTTTAACTCTATTTCCTTAGAGATATAAAAGAGTAGATTAAATAAATACAAATGGAGGGGAAAATACAGCCACATGATCGCCAGGGAACCTAGGAGCAGAAACGGAAAAGAAACAAAGATCTTTTGCCAGAGCAAACAGAGAGCGATAGAGACTTCCTCCACAGCCGGTGCCATGAATTCAGTCTTTCAGCCTCCTAAAATGTGAGAAAATACATTTCTGTTACAGCAGCACTAGATAACCAAGACAGGAGCCATTAAGTAATTTGTGTGAGATCACACTGACGGGAAATGCTTCCAGAATTCAAACCTAGGCAGTGAGACTCCAGAAAACCTACACTTAACTGCTATCAGGACTTTCTGTCTGAAACATAACCATTCAAGGTGACATTGTATGTTGACTTCTCCTATTTAGTTGGTTATATACTTCATTTTAAATATTGTATCCTCTCAACTGTCTAGGTATGTGTATACCTAGTAAAGGTTTGTTGATTTGTTAGTTTCCATTGAGTCAGCTCCTACTCAAAGTGACCCCATGTGCAACTGAACTAAACAAACATGGCCTGGTACTGTACCATCTTCACTGTCATTGGTATGGTCAAGTCTATTGTTACTACCACTGTGAATTTTGAGTGCTTTCTAACCAAGGCAGTTCATCTTCCAGCAGTCTATTGGACAATGTTCTGTTGTGATCCCTAGGGTTTTCATTGGTTAATATTTGGAAGTAGATCTTGGTCTGGAAGTTCCTCTGAAACTTGTCCACTATGGGTGACCTTACTGGTCTTTGAAATACCAATGACATAGCTTCTAGCATCATAGCAACATGCAAGCCACCACGGTATGACAAACTGACAGATGTGTGATGATAATAAAGGTTGTTGTTGTTGTTATGTGCCGTTGAGTCGGACCTGACCCATAGCGACCCTTCCTTGGGTTTCTGAGGCAGTATCACTATGGAAGTAGGGTGCCCACTCTTCCTTCCAAGGAGTGGCTGGTGGGTTTGAACCACCAGCCTTCTGGTTAGCAGTCAAGTGCCTGAGACCTCACAGAATTGGTTTAGAAAGATAGCTACAAAGTGGGCTGCACTAGCTTCTAGAGCTATGAGCACAGGAGCATTTTCACTTTGTTGAGTGATGTGATAGATTGCAAAAATGGCCACAAAGTCTTTCCCATGCTCTCATGCCTTTGCAATGTGACTTTGTAGCTCCTCCCATTAAGAAGTGGGGTTTATGTATTTGTCTTTCGAATCTAGGCTGGCTTTGTGGTTTGCCATACCAACAGAATGCAACAGGAGGGATGGTGTGCCAATTCTGAGCCTAGACGTTGAGGAGTGCATACCTCACATACCCTGCCACTGTTGTGCAAACAAGCCCTGGCTAGCTTGCCAAAGGAGAAGAGACACATGGCCAACTCTCTTCTATCACCCTGGCCAAAATCACCAGCCAACTTCCAGAAGCAGAGCTTCTGAGGTAAGCAGCAGTGACTACAGATACAGGAAAAAAATGAGACAAGAAAACTCTTCCAGCTGACCCCAGCCCAAGTTGCTAACCCATAGAACCCTGAGCTAAATAAAGGGTGATTTTTTTAAGTCACTAAGTTAAGTGGTGGTGGGTTATGCAACAAAACCTACCTAATACACTTAGCATCAAATCAGGCCCATTCATCCCTGCACTAGTGATGAGACTAATGGCAGAAGATTTAAAAAAAAAAACAAAAAACCAAACTCACAGCCATTGAGTCGATTCGACTTATAGCTACCCCTCCTTGGATTTCTGAGGCAGTATCTCTACGGAAGTAGATCTCCCAGTGTTTCAGCTCTAATAGAGCAACATTTCTCCTTCCTCATTGTTCCCTAAAAGCACGTTACTGCATGTTTGTGTTACAGACACATGATTCTGTGATCTTATATCTGAACACTCCAATAGAAGAAACCAGGCAGCAATGAAGGATGGAGTCCAGTCCTGGCCCTGACATCAGCTTGCTGTGTGATTTTCAGTGATTCCCTTAACCATTCTGAGCCACAGTTGCTTTTTTGTTTAAGAATATGGGACTGAAGCATGTGTTTCTAAGATTTCTTCCAGCTCTATTGTTTTGTCACTCTGTGATGCATCATTAGGATGGTGGTCACTCTGTCTATATCAGCTTTGGGCAATATCTTCTGGACCTCTACAGTGTCACAAAATAACAAGATGGCTCAATTTTTATTTATTTATTTCACTATCAGCTTAAAAAGGCACCTACCATAAATTGGCTGCCACTATAGGAAAATCCCTTTCCAGACAGTAAAGCAGACACATATTTTAAGTGTTCTTGTTATGTTGCCGTCGAGTCGGACCCGACTCATAGTGACCCCTCCTTGGGTTTCTGAGGCAGTATCACTATGGAAGTAGTTTGCCCCATCTAGACATGATTCTAGACATGTCTCAGAGCCTCTGTTTCTCCATCTGTAAAAAAAATGTCGTCAAGACAATTCTGCCATCTGTATAACAGGGATAGGGGTAATAATAATAGTTATCTCTCTGTGTTGAGGGAAAGTAAAAACTCAGGTAAAATGTCTTGTCTCATCTTTTTCTCATGGAGTGGCTTGAACTGCCAACCTTTTGGTTAGCAGCCAAATGCTTTAACCACCACATCACCAAAGCTCCTTAAAATGATAATAAACGAAAGCATTTTGCAAAAGTTATTTTCCATCTGGACTGCAGATTTCCTGAGGGCAGGGGCCATGTCTTATTCATCTCATTGCATATTCACAGAGTTGGACATATACCAAATGCTCAATAATGGTGGATTTGTGAATTAATTTGTGAATAAATGGGCAAGAGATTAAATTAGCCAATGGATAAAATTGAATTCCGTGTGCCTCAATTTCTTCATTTTGAAAACTAGAGATACTGTGGCTAATTGTGCAGGGCATTTTGCTGAGAGGTGGATGGAAGCTAAAATCCGGACTCTCTTCTTACCAGATCAGTTGCCTGGTGCAGACAGAGGGCTGTCTGTTCTAATTTTCACAGACACCTTATGGACTATCAGTGGTCCTGTCTAAAATAAAGGAATTGGACCTTTTCATAGAGGGAAAGCTGTACAGACAAGAATTCATAGATAAGAAGGGCACATGGAAGGGATAGTCACAGGGAAGAGAGCTTTTTATGGTTGGGGATTGTAAATTGGGGCCATGAAACAAAATGCTCATGAACGTTGTGTATAACACCAATCTGCTTTGTAAATTTGCACCAACATCACAATAAAAATTTTAAAATAAAAAAATGAAAATAAAGAAGTTGGACTTCTTTCCCCACCCTCACCCAGATTCTGATTAAATTATTATGTTATGAGGCCAGATGTAGTTTTTCAGGAAATCCTCAGAGGATTCAAGGTTTCCTCCAGGTTTGGGTGTCATTAGATTAGTGGTCCCTCAAGGCCCTTCCCAATCTACTAGGAGAAATTTTGAATTTCACTTTATATTTCTTGAATTTATATATTTCTGAACCTTCCCAACTCTTAGGTTGAGACCTTGTTGGAGGACCTGTGGCTATATAGTTCACTGTCCGGTAGAGAAATTCCCTGGATTGTACCAGGTGAGAGCTGTCCTGATACAAAAAGTTTAAATTTTTTTCTTTGTTTGTTTTCCTCCGTTTTTTTTTTTTTTTTTTGATGTTTATTGTGGTGAAAACATATGCAAGACACTCATCAACCTAACAACTTTTACATTTACTGCTCAGGGACATTGATGACATTTTTCATGTTGTGCCACCATTATTGCTATCCTTTTCCAAAATATTCTACCATCTATTAGCATAAACTCAATGCCCCCCAAATAAAAGCTCATCCCTACCCCTGGTAACCACTAATAATCTTTGGTTTCTCTCTCTCTCTATGTATATCTTTTCTTTTCTTTTCTTTTCTTTTTTCCTGACCTATCTAGAAAATTTCCCTTCCCTCCCCTCTCAACCATGGTAGCTAACAAAGAAAGTGTCCTTCTATGTATAAACCTTTCCTTAACTTTTTAAAATAGTGGACTAATACAATATTTGTCCTTCTGTGATTGACTTATTTCACTCAGCATAATGCCTTCCAAGCCCATCCATGTTATGTGGTGTTTTGCAGATTCTACACTATTCTTCAGCATTGCATAGTATTTCATTGTGTGTACGTACCAAAGTTTGGTTTATCAATTCCATGGTTGATGGACACTTACGTTGTTTTCATTTCTTTGCTATCGTGAATAATGATGTGATGAACATGGGTGTGCATGTATCTGTGTCCTGCCTCTCACTTCGTTAGGATATATACCTAGTAATGGGATTGCTGAGTCAAATGGTATTTCAATTTCCAACTTTTTAAGGAATTGCCATACCAGTTTCCACAGTGGTTGTATCACTTTCAGTCCTACCAGCAGTGTATGAGAGTCCCAATCTTGCCACATCCTTGCCAGCATTTGGTATTTTCTGTTTTGTTGAATGTTGTTGTTAATGCTGGGCTGAGATGGTGTCCCATGATTGGTTTGATTTGCATCTCTGTAATGGCTAATGATCACAAACATTTCTTCATGTGTTTGTTGGCTGCCTGAATATCTTCTTTGGTCAAGTGTCTGTTCATGTCTTCTGCCCATTTTTAATGGGACTGTTTGTCTTTTTTATGTTGAGGTGTCAGTTGTTATTGTTAGGTGCCGTCAAGTTGGCTCTGACTTATAGCGACCCTATGTACAACAGAACAAAACACTGCCTGGTCCTGTGCCAGCCTCACAATCTTTGCTATACCTAAGCCTATCATTGCAGTCACTGTGTCAATCCATCTCATTGAGGACCTTCCCCTTTTTCATTGACCCTCCACTTTATCAAGCATGATATCTTTCTCCAGGGAATGGTCCC
>NW_006921731.1:4205745-4232144 GCF_000298275.1 Orycteropus afer afer
CAGTGTAGTGCTTCATCTGATGTCTTGACTGCTGTTTCCATTGGTGTTGATTGTGGATCCGATAATATGAAGTCTTTAAAAACTTCAATCTTTTCTCCATTTATTGTGATGCTACTTATTGGTCCAGTTGTGAGTGAGGATTTTCATTTTCTTTATGTTGAGATGTAATCCATACTACAGACTCTCTTTAATCTTCATTGGTAAGTTCTTCAAGTCATCCTCACTTTCAGCAAGCAGAGTTGTATTGTCTGTGTTGTCTAGGCTCAGGTTGTTAATGAGTCTTCCTCCAATCCTGATGCCATGTTCTTCTTCATATAGTCCAGCTTCTTGGATTATTTGTTCAGCATACAGCTTGAATAAGTATGGTGAAAGTTTACAACCCTGATATGCTCCCTTCCTGATTTTAAGCCATGCAGTATCCCTTGTTCTGTTTGAACGATAGCCTCCTGGTCTTTGTACATGTTCCTCATGAGCACAATTAAGTGTCCTAGAATTCCCATTCTTCTCAATGTTATCCAAAATTTGTTATGATCCACAAAATCGAATGCTTTTGCATAGTCAATAAAAAACCAGTAAACATCTTTCTGGTGTTCTTTGCTTTTAGCCAATATCCATCTGAATCCAGCTTGCATTTCTGGAAGCTTTCTGTCAATACTGCTGCAAACATTTTTGAATTATCTTCAGCAAGATTTTACTCGTGTGATATTAATGATATTGTTCAATAATTTCCACATTGTGTGAGATCACCTTTCTTTGGAATGGGTACAAATATGGATCTCTTCCAGTCAGTTGGCCAGGTAGCTATTCATCCATTTGGTGTTTTCTTCCTTTCCTGTCTTTTTAATGACCTCTCATTTTCTTCGTGGATGATGTTTTTGATATTATCCCACAATTCTTCTGGGTTTTGGTCACTGGTGTTCAATGCATCAAATCTATTCTTCAAATGGTCTCTAAATTTAGGAGGGATATAATCAAAGTCATATTTTGGCTCTTGTGTACTTGTCTTAATTGTCTTCAGCTTCGACTTGAACTAGCATATGGTCTCTTTCACAGTCAGTTCCTGGTTTTGTTTTGGTTGAAGATATTGAGCTTCACCATCACCTCTTGCCACAGATGTAGTTGATTTGATTACTTTGCACTCCATCTTGTGTATATAGCCCACGTGTATAGCTGTCATTTGGGTTGTTGAAAAAAGGTATTTGCAATGAAAAAGTCATTGGTCTTGCAAAATTCTATCATGTGATCTCCAACACTATTTCTATCACCAAGGCCCTTTTTCCAACTACTGGTGATTCTTCTTTGTTTCCAACTTTTGCATTCCAATCACCAGTGATAATCAACACATCTTGATTGCATGTTTGGTCAATTTCAGACTGCAGAAGTTGGTAAAAATCTTCAATTTCCTCATATTTGGCTTTGGTGGTTGGTGCATAAATTTGAATAATAGTAGTATTAACTGGTTTTCCTTGTAGGTGTATGGATATTATCCTATCACCGACAGCATTGTACTTCTGGATAGATCTTGAAATGTTCTTTGTGACAATGAATGCCACATCATTTCTCTTCAGTTTATCATTCCTGCCATGGTAGATCACATGGTTGTCTGATTCAAAATGGCAAAAACCAGTCCCTTTCAGCTCACTAATGCCTACGATATCAATCTTTATGCATTCCATTTCATTTTAGACTACTTCCCGTTTTCCTAGATTCATGCTTTGTACATTCCATGTTCTGATTACTAATGGATATTTGCAACTGTTTCTTTCCCTTTTTAGTCATAGTACATCAGCAAATGGAGGTCCTAAACACTTTACTCCATCCACATCATTAAAGTTTGCTCTGCTCTGAGGAGGCAGCTCTTCCCCAGTCATATTTTGACTGCTTTCTGACCTGAGGGGCTCATCTTCCTGCATTTTTTCGGACAATGTTTCAGGGCTATTCATAAAGTTTTCCAGTAATGTATCACAATGTTTCACTGGTATTCATAAGGTTTTCACTGGTCAATTCTTTGAGAAGTGGATGGTCCCTTCCTTCTTCCTAGTCTATCTTGTTCTGGAAGCTCCGCTGAAATTTGTCCACCATTGGTGACCCTGCTGGTGTTTGAAATACCAGTGGCATAACTTCCAGCCTCACAGCAACACACAAGCCACTACAGTACAACAAATTGACAGATGAGTGGTGGCTGAGATGTCAGAGTTTTCTATAAATTTTAGAAGTCCTGTTTCTGATATGGCATTGTTGGATACTTTTTTCCCATTCTGTAGGTTCTCTTTTTACTCTTTTGGAGAAGTCTTTTGATGCACATAAGAATTTAATTTTTAGAAGGTCCCAATCATCTAGTTTATCTTCTGTTGTTTGTGCATCTTGGGTTATGCTTGATAGTCTACTTATGCCATAACTTGTGGTTGTTATGTGCCGTCGAGTCGGCCCCGACTCATAGCAACCCCTCCTTGGGTTTCCGAGGCAGTATCACTACGGAAGTAGGATTGCCCAACCTTCCTTCCGAGGAGTGGCTGGTGGGTTTGAACCACCAGCTGTCTGGTTAGCAGGCAAGTGTCTTAGCCACTATGCTACCATAGCTCCTCATGCCATAACTTAGGACCTCTAAATTTGCCCCTATTTTTCCTTTGATGAACTTTATAGTTTTAGGTTTCATATTTAACTCTTTGATCCATCTGGAGTTTTTTTATTGTGTATGGTGTGAAGTATGGATTTTTTTTGTTTTCTGCAAATGAATATCCAGTTTTGCCAGCACCAATTGTGAAAGAGACTATCTCTTACCTATTGAATTGATCTCCTGACCATAGGTTGATGGATCTATTTCTGGGTTCTCATTTGTATTCCACTGGTCTATATGTCTGTCATTATGCTAGTGTAGTGCCTAAGGCACTTGACTGCTAACTAGAAGGCTGGCTGTTCAAACCCACCAGCCACTCCTCAGAAGGAAGATGAGGCAATCTACTTCTGTAGTGATACTGCCTCAGAAACCCAAGGAGGGATCACTATGAGTTGGGTTCAACTTGACAGCACATAACAACAACAACAAGAGACTGTTCTGACCATTGTGGCTGTGGGAGTGTGAGGCCTCCTACTTTGTTGTTCTTCTTCAATAGTACTTTGCTTATCTGAGGTCTCTTTCCTTTTCACATAAAATTAGTGATTGGTTTTTCCATGTCTTTGAGGAAGGTTGATGGAGTATGGATCAGAATTGCATTGAACATATAGATTGCTTTGGGTAGTATTGACATACTCATATATTCAATCTTCCTATCCATGAGCATGGTATGTTCTTCCATTTATGTAGATCTCTTATAGTTTCTTGAAATAGTCTTTTGTAGTTTCCTTTGTATAGATCTTTTGTGTTCCTGGTAAGATTTATTATATTTTTTGTAGCTATTTTAAATGGTATTGTTTTCCTTATTTCCTTTTCAGACACCTCTTTGCTGGTGTAGAGGAATCCAACTGATTTTTGTATGTTGATCTTGTATCCCAACACTATGCTATATCTTTCAATAAGATCCAGTAATTTTCTTGCTGAGTCTTTTGGGATATATATGTATAGGATCAGGAGCTCTGGTGGCGTAGTGCCTAAGGCATTTGATTGCTAACCAGAAGGCTGACTGTTCAAACCCACCAGCCACTCCTCAGAAGGAAGTTTGGGCAATCTACTTCTGTAGTGATACTGCTTTGGAAACCCAAGGAGGAGTTGCTATGAGTCGGATTCAACTTGATGGTAATGGGTTTGGTTTGGTTTTGATTACTATGATTGTGGAGTCATCTATTTGTCTTTTCAATTCTGTTAAAGTCTGCTTTATGTATTTTGGGACTCTTTCATTGGGTGCATTGATATGTTATATCATCTTGTTCAATTGCTCCTTTAATCATTACACAATGCTCTTCCTTGTCTTTTATGGTTGGTTTTGTTTTAAAGTTTATTTTATCAGAAACTAATATTGCCACTCCTGCCCTTTTTTGGTTGCCATTTGCTTGGTATATCTTTTTCCAACCTTTGTTTTTCAGTCTATTTTTGCTTTTGTGTCTAAGGTGAGTCTCTTATAGATAACATATTGATGGGTAATGTTTTCTTATCCCATCTGCAACTCTTTGTCTATTGAGTGGTACATTTAATACATTGACATTCAGTGTAATTATTGACAAGTATGAATTATTGATGTCATTTTGTTATGTGTTTTTTCATGGTGTTGCTGATTTCTTTGTTCCATATAATTTTCTGTGTTGAGCTCATTTTGTTCATGAATTGTGTTATCATCTCCCTTGTTGCTAATGTTTTAGTATTTGCTAAATATTTGTGCTTGTCCTCTTTTTTATTTTGATGCAAAGGTTTATTATTTTTCCTTGAGGTTACCCTGTGATTTATTATTTTTTTCCCCAAGCTTAAAACAGTCTTTTCTATCTTGCAATTGTATTGACTTCCTTATCTTTTGGAAGTTCTGTAACTACTCCCTGTTTTGCTTGTAGGTGTTCTTATCTACCAATTGATGTCTCTGGTTCCCTGTTTACAGTCCTGTAAGCTTATTTTACTTTGGATACTTCTATAACTGGGTTGGTTTCTGGGTTATGTCATCATATGTTTTAATCATCTGTTGCCGTTTGCTGTTGTCGGTTCTCTATTGGAAGGACCCCTTTGGTCTGGTTTTAACAAATTTCCTTCATTTCTACTTACCTGGAAATCTAATTTCACCCTCATAACTGAAGGACAATTTTGCTGGGTATAAAATCCTTGGTTGGAGATTTTTTTCTTTCAGGTTTTATATATATATCATCCCATTGCCTTCTCCCTTGCATGGTTTCGGTTTCTGCTGAGAAATCAGAGCTTAGTCTTATTGGTTGCCCTTTATAGGTAACTTTTCATTTTTCCCATGCTGCTTCCAGGATTCTTTCCTTGTCTTTGGTTTTAGTGAGCTTGATTATGGTATGTCTTGTAGATTTTCTTCTGAAATCTATCTTATTTGGGGCTCTTTGAACTTCTTGAATGGATATATTCTCATCTTTCATTATATTAGGGAAGTTTTCTTCCAAAAAATCTTTGGCAATTTTCTCTGTAGTTTTGTTTGTCTCTTCCTGCTCTGCAATTCTGATTACAAGTAGGTTATGCCTCTTGATGATATTCCACATGAATCGAAGGTTTTCTGCATTTTGTTTTCATCTTTTGTTTGATTATTCCCTTAACAAAGTAGTATTGAGGTATTTATCTTCAGTATCATTAATTCTGTCTTCCATTGATTTGGTTCTACTCCTTTGTCCATTCAATGTGTTATCTATTTCTGAGATTTTAGTATTACTCTTCTGGATTTCTATTTGCTGTTTTTGTATCATTTCTAATTTTTTGTTTATTTTGTCAATTTGTTCTTTTATTGTTTTCCTAAATTATCTTAAAGTTTTGTCTGTGTTTGCCTTAATTTTGTCAGTGTTTTCCTTGATCTTGTCAGTGTTTTTCTTGATCTGTCTCTCAGTCCATTGAAGGTACCTAAATATAATTGTTTGAATTCTTTGTCAAGGAGTTCCAATGCTACTTCTTCTTCAGGGATGTTTTCTGGGTTTGTATTCTGGTTCCTGTTTCTACTACTTTATCTTGTTTCTTTGTGTGGACTGTGATGATCTGTTGTCTCTGAGACATTGTGGTGATGTTTTTTCATGGTGTTGCTGATTTCTTTGTTCCATATAATTTTCTGTGCTGAGCTCATTTTGTTTATGAATTGTGTTATCATCTCCTGTGTGAAAGAGAATGAGAGTGAGTGCACAGATCTCAGTTAGCTGTTTGTAAGGAGCAGTTGAGGGTGAGTTGAGCTGGTATTGGCCACCATCCATCATTGGTCAGTTGGGGCAAAGACAAGCAATGGCCATCACTCAGTGGGTGAGGTTGCAGGAGGTGCAGGTATGTTTGGGTTGTGTTGCACAATTGCTGTGTCCCACTCAATTAGACAATAATAAATAAATAAATCACCAAAAAAAGAAAGAAAGAAAATCAAGAGAACAAAAAACCTAAACCACATAAACAAACAGGAACAATCACACACACATGCACACACACACAATGCAATAAATGAGAAGAAAAATTTTCAAAATATAATTTTAAAGGATAAAAGAAAGATAATGAGAAAATGAGAAGAAAGAAAGCCACAATATCTGGGGAAGGAGGAAGGAGAGAAAAGAAGAAGAGTAAAAGAACAGTAAATAAAAAAATGGGAAAACTGCAAAAGGGAAAACAAGGAATGGAAAGAACCAAAAAGAAAGAAAGAAAGAAAGAAAGAAAGATAAAGAGAAAAAAAGAAAGGGGAAAAAAAAAAAAAAAAAAAAAAAAAAAAAAAGCAGGAGCTAGGGATGGGAAAGGGGGGGAAGGAAGAAAGGAGGAAGATAAAAATAATTAAAAAACAAAACTGTGGGAAGTGGGGGAATACAGCTAGGCTCTGTCAGGGCACAGATCAAAATGGAATTTCTGCTGGTCAAGAAGGTGGGTGGACAGGGGGATGGCCACATCTCAGTTCACCAAGGCTATATGGGTTATAAGAGTAACAAGGGGAATATTGCACCTCTCCAGTCCTCAGCCTCCAGTGCAGATGTCTGTGCTGTCCTCAGCAAGTGGAGCCCACTCCTATATTGCAGTCTAGAAAGAACACCACTTGCATATATTCAAACTACTCTCAACCACTGCTTGCGAATATTTCAAAATCTCTGTGTCCTCGGGATAGCCACTGCAGTCCACAGGTCTGTTTGTTTCCTACTTTGCTGTTTTCCTTTCTAGTTATCAGGCACCAATGCAGTCCTTGCCAATGCAGTCTTTAGTGAGCAGAGCTGATTCTTAGATTGCTACCAGGATATATTTAAAATGGCTGGGCCCTCAGGGCAGCTGGCCATCCCTGCTCTGTCTGTCTCCTACTTCTGTTTTCATTCAGGTTCTTCTACTAGTTAGTATTTAATTGACTTCCTTTTCCTTGGTCATGGTTCCAGGATCATCTCCTGTATCGGTTTCAATTGATTTCTCATTGCTTTGTTGCAGAGGGTCTGTGTAGCTTGTCTGCCTATTCTACCATCTTTTTTGAACTCCCTGTTAAATTTTTTTTTTTTTTTTAATAAATGAGCACATGACATCCTTCATGGCTTCCTTACTGCCCTTTCAATCCTTTGTCTTTTGCTGAGAAGAGCAGTTGGAGCATGTGAGATATGTGTTCTCCCTTCGTCAATTAGGAAAATATAGGCTAAGGTAAAACAAAACAGAACAAAACAAAACAAAAACTCCCTGGATTCCTCTTCTCAATCTCCAGTACTGGTGTGTAGCCTGACTCCACCAGGACCATCAGGTTAAATAAAACAAAGCAGGGTTATCTAGACATGACAGAACTACTAAGACAAAAGCTTCATGATGAAAACTCACCACAGTGTCATTTAATTTATCTGCTTTAGTTCTTTCTCACCCTCTGCATCCATCAGGGTTCAATAAGGAGAAACCACATAGTAACTGAAAGAAGGACAGTTTGCCATAAAGCAGAGTTTCTAAACCTCAGCTCTATGGATATCTTGGGCTGGACAATTCTGCATTGTAAGGGGGCTGTCTTGTGCATTTTGGGATGTTCAGTAGCACCCTTGGCTGCTACCAAGAGATGCCAGTACTACCTCCCTCTACGCTGATGGTGTTGCAAACAAACATGTCTCCAGGTATTGCCAACTGTCTCTGGTCAGCAAAATTGCCCCTGGCTTCAATCATTGCTATAATGGACTAGCGACCCCTCCTTGGGTTTCCGAGGCAGTATCACTATGGAGGTAGATTTCCCAGACTTCCTTTAGAGGAGTAGCTGGTGGGTTTGAATTGCCAGCCTTCTGGTTAGCAGTCAAATGCCTTATGTACTACACCACCCAAGCTCCCATTGATCCTATAAAGATTACCTATACAGGTGGAAAGAGGACTCTAAAGAACACCCTTGGCTGTGGTTGAGCACCCACAGAAAGAGCAATCTTGGAAGTGATGACCTCCCTGAGGCTGGCACTCAGAACTTTTTGGAGAAGCTGTAACTATATAGCCCATTGTTTGGTGGGGAAGTTCTCTGGACTGCTCCAGGTGGTAGCTGTTCTACAGTTGCTAGATAAACAGGAAAAACCCAGTGGGTGTGTGTGTGGGGAAGAAAACCAAGGTAGAGACTCATCAGTTGCTGTCAAGTTGACTACAACTCATAGTGACCCCACAGAGTTTTTGGAAGTAGATTTCCAGGCCTTTTTTCTGAAGTGCCTCTGGGTGGATTTGAACCTCCAACCTTTCAGTTAGTAGACTAGGATGGTGCTTTCGAGTTGTGGTGCTGGTAAAGAATGTAGAAAGTACTATGGACTGCTAAAAGAACTGACAAATCTGTCTTGGAGGAGGTGCAGCCAGAATGCTCCTTGGAAGTGAGAATGGCCAGACTTTGTCTCACCTACTTTGGTCATGTTATCAGAAGGGGCTAATCCTTGGAGAAGAGTGTCATGCTTGGTAAGGTGGAGGGTCAACAAAAGAGGGGAAGGCCCTTAATTAGATGGATTTACACAGTGGTTGTGGTGATGGGCTCAAGTATAGAAAGGATTGTGGAGCTGGCACAGGACCAGACAGTGTTTCGTTCTGCTGTGCGTAGGGTCACTATGAGTCAGAGATGACTGGACAGCACCTAACAACAACAACAACAACAACGACAACGACGACAACGACAACGACAACGACAGTGACAACATGTTAACCCTTAGCACCACCTAGGGACTCCAGGCAGACACTTCAAAAAGAAAAACTCCAAACTCACTGCTATAGAGTCGATTCTGACTAATAGTGACCCCCATTGGGATTCTGAGGTGGTAAATCTTTAGGGAAGTAGATTAACCCCATGTTCTTCAGTGGAACGGCTGGTGGGTTTGAGCCACCACCCTCTGGTTAGCAGTCAAATGCCTTAGGCACCACACCACCAGAGCTCCTTAGGCAGAAACTAGCAAGGAGAAAACACGATGCCCTAGGTTCAGGTGAGCTGAGCCTGGGAGCTGACTCCTAGATGCCTGTGAGACTATCTGGAAACCCACTGGATGGTGGGTAAGTGCCACTGCCTGCCCTCCTGCCCCCAACAAATTTGCTAACTGCAGCTCTTGGTAAAAGCAAGCAAGCACCGGAAAAGAAAGAGCAGCCCTATCTCTTACAATGTCTCACCAGCGCCCTCTGCTGACAAAGTTTAACATCATGCCATGTTCAATGGAGAGATTTTTGGAGCTGATAATGAAGGATGGATGTGGAACAGAGAGGCACCAAATTGATGATTTACACATCCTTGTACTGTGCTCTCCTCTTAATTATCTCTATCCACATGGTTTAGGTATGAGCTTTGTTGTTGTTGTTGTTATGTGCCGTCGAGTCGACCCGACTCATAGCGACCCCTCCTTGGGTTTCCTAGGCAGTATCACTACGGAAGTAGATTGCCCCATCTGGTATGACCCTTAGTAGATATAAATTGTTAACTGATGATTGAACAAATGCATGCATAATGAAGGATTTATTCTTTTCTAGCAGCTGTTTTGGAGAATGCAATTTACAATTGGTGCAAATTATATCTATAGACTAGAACTGGTAGTCCATTCCCTCCAAATCGAACATCCCACCAAATTGAGAATTAATTGAAATGAATCAATCTCATGAAAATCAATTAAAGAATACAGTGATTCAGTGGAAAAACATTATTAAACTAGTTTTAATTGATCCATTGTTGATTAAATTCCCCAGTTGAGTGTTGATCTGATAGCAAAGAAAGCACAAGACTGATATCTGTTCTCAAGACCAAAATATTAACCACGGTATTGTTGAATGAAAAACTAGCTCAACAAAATCATTGGAAGGCTAAGAACATGAATGATATGAAAATTGGAATTAATTTTGACTTAGCTGTCAAATGATTAAAAGCTGATTGAAATGTGGTGAGTTAGTAGTGATCAGGTTACACTGTGAGTGTGACAATTAGTTATACTGATAGGAAATGTGAGGGAAAGATAATTGGTTTGGGACTGAGTAAAAGTTTTGTTTGGGCTATGTACTAATGTAGACCAGTCACTCAACTTTTCTGGGCTTCCCTCTCCGTTGGCATGCAAGAATAGCAACATACTTAACTCAGGTGGTTTGAAGGGAAGAGTATACATAAAGTGAATGTGAAAGTGTTTTGGACAGAGAAAGTACTACACACATTTGAGGCTCTTTGTATTAGTTTATGGTTGCTAAATGGACATTTTGGGGGTTGTTTTTGTGCTCAAGTGAAAGGCTGGTGGTTTGAATCCACTCAGTGGTGCCATGGAAGAAAGCACTCAGTAGTGTCATGGAAGAAAGGCCTGGCAATCTGCTTCCCTAAAGATTACAATGAAGAAAATGCTATGGAGCAGTCCTACTCTAGAACACTTGGGGTCACCATGAGTCAGAATTGACTCAATGGAAAGGGTTTGGTTTTCATTTTCTTGGGTTTTTAGAAGATTCTGAGTGCTTTGGGATAGACTTCTAAGTGCTGAGATTGTTCTTCTATTTTCTAATGTAAGGCAGAAACCCAGTGAAAAGGATTTTGGGATTTAAGATCACACATGTCTCCATCTGCGTCATGTATCTTAGGGTCTTTGCATGTGGTGGTCTTTCTGCCTGCAATGCTTTCCTTTGCTCTTTGCCTCTGTAACTCCTACTTTTCCTTATTCCCTGAAGAGAATGTTCTCTGACCTCCTGAACTGGTCAATTCTCTCTATGTTCTCATTGCATCACTTTTCTCCTATGTAGTACTTAATACTGTAGGACTTTCTATTCTATTGTGATTATTTGATGATTATCTATCACTTTCACTAGGTTATAAGTTCCGTGATGGCAGGATCACTTCTGCTTTTGTCCTCAGTAGCATTTCCAGAGAACGTTGTCTGCATTGGTGCTGGAAGATGAGCCCCTAGGTTGGAAGACGCTCAAAATACACAGGGGCTGAAGGAATGGACTCCAGGATACCAATGATCAGGAAGATGGTTCAGGAGTGGATAAGCTTTCATTCTGTTGTGCATGGGATCACCCTGAGTCAGAGCCACCTCAGTGGGGACTAGCAATAACAACAGCAACAGCAAGCATTTCCAGTTGGTGTTGGATGAGGATTGTTGAATGAAAAAGTGAGTGAAAGAATGAATGAATGAACACATCAGCCAGGCTTGTCTATAGCCTACGTGGTATGTTGCTGTGGTATGTTGGCCAAATTTTGAAAGAAATGGGTGTGACTTAGCTTTCTGGGGTGATAGAAAGAACAGAATGTTAGGCATGTGTTCACTGGAGTATTCTCACCACAGTAGGATTTCAATAAATGTATTTTGAGTAACTGAACTTTGGAGGTAGAAGTCTGGTGTTTGAGTCTTGTCACCTAAATGTTCAGGGTCATAACCCTCCTTGAGAAGCCGTGCTGAATAACAGAGTGAATACAGGCCCTAGGTCAGCCTTCCTGGGTTCAAATGTCCATTGATGAGATGTTTCACATGATATTTTACATTATCTACCCCAGAATCATTGCCTTTCAGATATGGTCATACATGTTGACTCTCTGTAAAAGATCCAGATGCACTTTCTTTGTTCCCAATTTGTATCAAAAGATAAAAGTGCAGAATCATATCAGTCACAAGGTGGCACTGTGGTAATAGCTTTGATTTCAATGTGTTAGCTTAACATACTAGCACCCTTAGTGTTCCTTTTAAATTTAAATCTGAAGATGGTGAGAAAAATGGTTATATTTATGGGGAGAGCAGTGCTCTGGAGTGGAGGAATGTCTGTTGTAAATTATGTTTTAATGTCCAGGGTCTTCTTTTGGAGAATCAGGAAGGAAAACTTTAAATGACTTTTAATTTGGAAATACAAGAATCAACCAACCAGGTGAATGAAGAATAAAATATTTTATTTGCTTAATTACAACATAATTTTATTATTATGTATAATTTCTCCTCTTGAAGAGAACCAGAAAGTTCACTTTCTCATGTATTCTGGCAACTTATGTGTATGGTCATTTTTAAAGAAATGTTTGATAAATATGTCATTAGATTGATCTATATGTTTGCTCAACAAATAGTATTTGGGTATCTAACACACCATGCACTTATCTAGGTGATTGGCATATGGTCCTGAATAGAAAAGACAAAGGATCTTTAAGGGAGTGGGTAGATGCACTATCCATAAGCAAGAAAATTAATATATGAGGTCATTTAGATTGGGAGATGGGATTAAGGGTGATTTGGGGAGTGTGTGCAGTCAGGGAAGGCATTTCCAAGCTGGAGGTGTTTGTTCTACAGGCTGAATGGTTGGAAGGACTTGGGCAGGCAAACGCCTAGAAAAGCATCCTGGGCAGAAGAAAACACAGCTGCAAAGACCCTGAAGTGGGGATAAGCTTTTCGTGAGCAAGAAAGGCATCTTGGTACATTAATCCTGTTACAAGTATTTATTGCTGCATAACAAACTATGCCCAAATGTAATGATTTCAAAGAACCTACTTATTTGCTGACAATTTAGCAACAATTAGGACTTTGGGACCACCACCTCTCTACTGGAACCCTGGTGGCACAGTGGTTAAGTGTTCAGCTGCTAACTGAAAGTCTGGTGGTCTACACCTACCAGCTGGTCCATAGAAGAAAGATGTGAAAGTCTGCTTCTGTAAAGATTACAGCCTAGGAAAATCTATGGAGCAGTTCTACTCTGTCCTATAGGGATATTATGAGTCAGAATTCAGTGTGACTACAATGGGTTTAAGGAGCTCTGGCTCTGGTGGCATAATGCCTAAGGCATGTGACTGCTAACCAGAAGGCTGGTGGTTCAAACCCACCAGCCACTCCTCGAAAGGAAGGTTGGGCAATCTATTTCTATAGTGATACAGCCTTGGAAACCCAAGGAGGGGCCACTATGAGTCAGATCCAACTCCATGGCAATGGGTTTGGTTTGGTTTTTTGGGTGGTGTAGTGTTAAGGCATTTGGCTGTTAACCAGACAGTCAGCAGTTCAAAATCCACCAGCTACTCTGTGGGAGGGAGATGAGGTAATCTACTTCCATGAAGATTTATAGCCTTGGAAACTCAGTTAGGGTCATTATAGTCAGAATCAACTCTATGGCAGTGGGTTTGGACAATGGGCTTACCTGTCTACCAGTATGTCATCCTGTGGTGATTTGCATCTTGCTATGTTGCTGGAAGCTATACTATCAGTATTTCAAATACCAGTAGTTCATCATCATCTTGGTAAATTGTAGGGTCAGCGAATGTGATGGATCTCCTAAATGACATTGATTGACACTGTGGTTGCAACAATGGTCTTAAACATACTAACAATCATGAAGATGTGCACTAATGGGCACATTTTGTTCTGTTGTCCATGGGGTCACTGTGACTTGGAGCTGACTTGACAGCAACTAACAAGAACAATAGAAATAAGAATTTGGGAAAGGCTATGCTGGGAGGTTTTCTTGATCCACTTAGCATTAACTTTCAGGATGGCTTCTTCACTCCCTGGTGATTCTTGGCCTGTCTCTTCTCCACGTGGCATCTCATTATCCATGGCCTCTCCATGTGGCTTGGGCTTCTCACAACATCGTGCTCTCAGAGTATTTGCACTACTTACGTGGCTGTTGGCTTCCAAGAGACCAAGGTAGAGTCCATCAATCATCTAAAGCTGAGGGCCAGAAGAGGCAAACAGGCACTTCTGCCATGTTCCACTGGTCAAAGCAGTCACAGGCCAGTCCTCTTTCTCAAGAAGAGAATAAGAATTCTGTCCTTCTAGGAGGGAGACCGGGTTTGCATCTCAGCTAATACACTTCAAGTACAGTCACCACATATCTATAAGTAGAGGCTTACATGTTGCTGTAATGATAAAGGGGTTTCAGTGAGGCTTCAAGACTAAGAGTAGGAAGAAACATCTGGTGATCTATTTCTGAAAATCAGCCAATGAAACCCTATGGATCACAATATTTCGATGGGCAGCTGATCATTATGGGGGTGGTGCAGGACTGGGCAACATTTTGTTGCATTGTGTGTGGGATTATCACGAGTCAGGAGTCGAACTGATGTCAGCTAATGACAACAACACAACTCAATGGAAAGGATGTTAAAGAACTTGGTTCCATCTTTAATTTGCCATGTTGTTGTTGTTGTTATGTGCCGTCGAGTCAGCCCTGACTCATAGCGACCCCTCCTTGGGTTTCCGAGGCAGTATCACTACGGAAGTAGGATTGCCCAACCTTCCTTCCGAGGAGTGGCTGGTGGGTTTGAACCACCAGCCTTCTGGTTAGCAGTCAAGTGCCTTAGCCACTATGCTACCAGAGCTCCCTTAATTTGCCATAGATCCTTTTAAAATTAATAGACATAAAGGGCAAAGGCTTGATTTTCACAGCCCGGTGCTACCAACTGGGTCTCTCAGAAGCATAAATACTTGCCAACAACCTTGGAGACTTTTCTTTGGGACTCAGATGCATAACTCGGCATTCCTGCACTGAATCAAATCCACTTCATCTACTCCTTGTCAAGTGCATTGCCATTAGCAATAAAGTAAGTGTGCAGAAGATTCCCTAAGTCCTGCCTGAGTCTGTGACTTGGGAGTTGGGATGCAAGTGGGAAAAAGAATGTCAGCTTCTGTGTGTGAATTTTCCTATGCAGAATAGTGCCAGGAGAATTTTAGAAAAATAGAAACAAACAACAAAGAGTGATTACAGTTCAGAATGTAAGAGTGTTTGAGCTTGAAAGATTCCATGAAACAACTCTCACTTCATAGTAGTCAACACATGATCTAGCTGGGGCAGTATTTGATTGATTAAATTAGTCCCCTTAGGAAAGATAAGGGCAGTGATGGTTCAGTGGTAGAATTCTTGACTTTCATGCAGGAGTCCTCGGTTTGATTCCCAGCCGATGTACCTCAAACACAGTCTGGCAGTGGAGGTTTGCGTGTTTTTATGATGCTGAACATGTTTCAGTGGGGCTGCTAAACTAAGATAGACTAGCAGGTAAGATGTGGTGATCTACTGAATATCAGCCAGCGAATACATACTCTCTGGATCTCAATGGTATGATCTCATTGTGCACTAGGTTGCCATGATTTGCAACAACAACTAACAACAACAAGAAAGGTAATTGAGCCCCTTGAAATTAGAGTCCTCCTTTGTCTGGGCAAAGAGAAAAGAAACAAAGGGAAGGGGAACACCTCCTTTTCTGCCCTAACAGTCCTTGGGGACTGCAAGACAGTGTGAATGGAGTTTTCTCTGATGGACATGAGCTGTGTGCATGTGTGTACGTGCATGTGTGTGCATATGCAGGGGAAGTGCTGAGGATAGAACAATCTGACTCTGATATACTCAGGCTGGTCCAGAGTCTGTTTTACGTCAGTGTGGAAATCAATAGCGTAAATCATTTTTGTATTGACACATGTTCTAAATCTAATGTTTGTCTAATCATGGCAGCTGGCTTCATTCAAGACACATTTGAACCTAAAAATGTTTGCTTAATGATGATGGCTGCTAAGCCAAGTTGGAATTGAATCTGAAGAAATGTTAGTGGTTTACATTTCTAAAAACCAAAACAGAACAGCTTACTGTTGAGTTGATTCCAACTCATGATGATCCTATGTGTGTCAGAATAGAATTGCACTTGAGAGGGTTTTAAATGACTCCTTTCTTGGAAGTTAATCAGGAAGACTTTCTTCCAAGGCACATCTGGGTGGACTTGAATCCCTAACTTTTAGGTCAGTAGTCAAGTGTGTTAACTGTGAGCACCTGGCAGGGACATTTATAGTCCTCACATATTTCCCTAGGCAACTATTTATTTCTTTTAACGCGATTTTGACATGCTAAAACTCCTAAATGATTCAGTTAAATGACCAGCTCTGCATCCCTGACTAATATGCCAACATAGGCAGTTTCCAGCTTGCTGTTCACTCTGGGATGTCAGAAGTGACACTAGTTAACCTCTGATTGTCCCATTGTTTCATCTGGAGCAGCATTTTTAGTGTTCGTTATCAGAAGTTGTAATCTTTAAATGGATGGATTTACCAGGATGCAGATCTTCAGGGTAGCCCTAGCAATTAACTGGGAATGTACACTTGAGGTTATTATTATTACAGTATAATGGTTTTTGTTGTCAGGTGCTGTCAAGTTGGCTTTGACTCATGGCAACCCCACGTGCAACAGGACAAAATACAGGCACGCTTGAGTTCATTGTTGCCTGCCCAGCTAGCGGGCTTATTTTCCAGCACTGTATCTGACAGTATTCTGTGGTGATCCATAAGGTTTTCATTGACTAATTTTTGGAAGTAGATTGACAGGCTGTTCTAGTTACCTGGTGCCACTCTGACAAGAGTATACCACGAACAGAATGGCTTGAACAGACAGGAGTTTATTCTCTTACAGTTCAGGAGACTAGAAGTCTGAATTCAAACTGCCAACTCTAGGAGCTGTGTGAAAACCTCCTGACCTTGAGCTTCAGCTCTGCCTCTTGCTCCTGGCCCACTGAAGTTAGAGGCATCTCTTCACTCAGGCAGCTACTGGCTGCTGAGGGTAATAAGCCCAAGCTCAACAAATAAAAAGGCACAGTCCTGATGTTACCAAACCACATGGCAGGCCATTAATTTAAGTCCATTGTAAGTCCCAAGGTTGACAGAGCATGGCAGGCTACTGCACAACATCACAGCTACATGCAGGGTCCAAGCATGCCATAAGCTAGAGACCATTCCCCAAGGCTTCTGCTTATATACAGGAACCAGATCACATTCTCTAAGGCAGCTACTCAGCTGCTCACAGTAGATTCCACCATGGAGTTGATTACCAGTCTCATCATGGGGAATACTATATCCAGCTGCCAGCCATTCAGCCAGGCCCAGCCAAGTTGACACACAAACTGAACTTACCATACAGGCCTTTCTTCTTAGTCTGTGTCAGTCTGGAAGCTCCCCTGAAATCAGTCCAGGGTGATCCTGCTGGTGTTTGAAATACTGGTGGTGTAGCTTTCAGCATTGCAGCAACACACATGTCACCGCAGTATGACAAACTCACAGACGGGTGATGGGTAACACAACATGACTATTCAAATCTCATACTCAGAGGCTACCTCTACATACAAACCAATGGCCTGGGTGTAATAAGACCTTTTTTTGGAGGATTTCACTTTATGCAACAAGTGACAATTGAATTAATCACATTTCTCTTGGCTCTCAAGTTTTATATAAATAAAGGGAAAATGCATCAAAGCATACTCTTCTGAAATCATATCTGCGGTTGGATTTTATTTTAGCCCAATGTGTTTCAACCTGTAGGTTCAAACTTTTTGTGCAATATTTAAGGCACTCAGCTGCTAACCAAAAGGTCAGTGGTTCAAACCCAACAGCTGCTCTTTAGAAGAAAGATGAGGCAGTCTGCTTTCTATAAAGATTTATAGTCTTGGAAACCCTATGGGACAATTCTACTCTGCCCTATGGGGTCACTGTGAGTCAGAGTCTGCTCAGTGGCAGTGGGTTTGGTGTTTCAGATAGAGTCATAACTATCATTTGCACTGGCTCTTGTCTCTTCTGGTTTGCTCAGACCCCTGTTCCCTCTAAGTAGCCCCCTAGGCATTTTGGAGGATTTTGGTAAGGATTCTTACGTGCTCACGGACAACTCTGGTCATTTGTGTGGTCAGGGGGCTCAGGAATTGTCTAATTCTTTTGTCTTCCACTGTGGTTGCAGATGTGCCCATGAGGGACAGCCGTCTTCTATGAAGCCAAACTTCTGCCACCATTTCTCTCTTCCTCTGCAGCCAGGCTTGGGTGCTTCCTCAGTTCCCAAACTGAGTGAGGGCTGTGCTTCTATTAAGTGAGGAGAAAACTACTTTCTTCTCTTGGGACTAAACTGTGAGCCCAAGAGGGGGCCACCCTTGTATTGCTTGTTCCCCAGTGGGTTAACAGGGTAAGGCAATTCTTTCAGCTTTAAGTATAGTCCTCACTTTCCAAGGTGCCAAGCTTGAGTTCATGGGTCTGAACTTGGGACAAATCAGAATGAGAGACAGTCTGCTTAATTTGGACACACCCTTCTTCTCTATTAGACTTTGGGACTGGGTCAAACTCACGTGTCTGACTCCTGTTGGAATGGCTTCTTCCCAGGAGCTCCTCATTCTGTTGGACTGCCCCCTGGCCCACCC
Organism: Orycteropus afer afer; assembly: GCF_000298275.1. NCBI lineage: Eukaryota > Metazoa > Chordata > Mammalia > Tubulidentata > Orycteropodidae > Orycteropus > Orycteropus afer. The sequence continues at coordinate 4,223,895 of NW_006921731.1, forward strand.
CAACATTTGGCAACACTTGCTCAGTATCCCTGAGCTTTACAGATGGACAGAGTTTGGGTTCAATCTGAGATATCCTTTTCTTCTCTCCCAAACCAAACCCACTGCCATCAAGTCAATTCTGACTCATGGAAATATTGCACTTCTAAGGCTATAAATCTTTATGAAAGTAGATTGTCTCATCTTCTCATGGAGCAACTGGTGGATTTGAACCATTGACTTTTTGGTTAGCATTCAAATGCCTTACCCACTATGCCACCAGAGCTCTCCCACCTACATTATATATTTCTACTGATAAGATCCCTCCTTCCCTCCATCTTTTCTTCTTTCCTTCAACATATTTATTAAGTGCCATCAGCTACACTGGATCATGAGGAATGCTGCAGAGAATTACAACAAAATCCTTATTCCTGTTGATGTTTATATTAAAAAATAAACAGGTAAGAATATATGTCAGCTAGTGGTGTTAATGAGAGAGACAAACCCAGGAAGGGGGCTTAGGTAGTGTCAGGGTGGGATGAGGCAGGAGTGTTACTATTTTAATACAGTGGTCAGAGACCTAAAGGAGGCAAGGGAGAAGGCCATGAAGATCTCTGAGGGAAGAGCATTCCAAACAAAGAACAGAAAATACAAAGGACCTGAGGCCAGGCAGACTTGGCTTGTTTCAGGAAGCACAAGAAGCCCAGTGTTGCATTGTGAGCAGGGTGAGAGGCTGAGATGAGCTCAGAGAAGGAGAGAGTGATGTGACTCCAGGTGAGAAAGAGGTTCATTGGAGATGGGTCTGACATATTTTTAAATGATCACTTTGGCTGCTGGGCTGTGAAAAGACTAGTGGAGACAGAAAGGAAGCAGGGGGATGAGGCAGGAGGCTGCTGAGATTACTCAGTAGAGTGATGAAGGATTTTAGTGGGGGTGGGAGAAGGAATTTGTTCTCTATATATCTTAAAGAAAGGCAGTGGTGGTTCTGTGGTAGAATTGTGGTCTCCCATTTGGGAGATCCAGGTTTGATATATGGCTAGCGCATGTCATGCACCGCCAATTCCTGTCTGCCAGCAGAGGCTTGCATGTTACTATCATGATGAGCTGATTTCAGCAGAGCTTCCAGACTAAGATGGACTAGGAAGGAAGGCCTGGTGATCTACTTCTGAAAATCAGCCAATGACAACCTTATGAATCACAACTGTCCAATCCACAAAGATGGTGCATGACTAGGAGGCATTTCCTTCCCTTGTGCTTAGGGAGCTAATGAAGACAGCTAATGACAACAGTATCTTAAACACAGAGCCATTGTGGTTGCTGACAGATTGGTGTTTGAGAGAATGAAAGATGCAAGGGTAACATAATGATTTTTGCTTGGAAATAGTAGGAGAGTAGAGCCCATAACTTAGGGAAGACTATGTGGGAAGTACTTTTGTTTTGGGGGTTTGGGGGATGACCAGAGTTCACATTTGGATATGTTGGTTTGGAGCCTCTTACTAGAGAGCCATATGGACAGGTTGAGAATGCAATTGAATGAGCAATTGTGGTTTTTATGAGAGGCTCTGGGACTCAGCAGAACGCTTAGAAGTTATCAACCAATTGAAAGCTGAGAGTAGAGTAGAAGCAGTTGGAGAGGTGCCAGGGTCTAAGTTGGGTGTGGGAGGAGCATTGGTGTTTAGAGGTTGGGGAGATGATAAGGAACCAAGAAAAAAGGAGAATACAGAAAATATTTGAATATACTGACTAAAGACACCAGGTTAGCTACATAGATTTAAATTTATTGAAGATATGAACAGGTAGACCAGAAGGCTATAACCCACCAGTCACAAAAGCACAGATTTTATTGACTAAAGCAGGGGTGTAGCGCAGGAGTAATCAAACCCAGAGGCCAAACGAGCCCAGTTCCTGTTTGTGCAAACACAGTTTTATTGGGACACAGCCACTCCTGTTTGTTAACATTTTGTCTATGGCTGCTTTCACCCTTTTCACACTAAAATAGCATAATTGAGTGGCATAGACCATTGGGCTTATAAAGTCTAAAACATTTACTATTTGACTCTTCTCCAAATAGTTTGGTATAGAGGAAAGAGCAAAAGGCCCTAAGTCCACACAGATATGGGACCAGTTTCCAGGTCTGCTACTTACCTGTGTGTGACCTTGGGCAACTCAGTTAACCTCTCTGAGTTCAGTTTCCTCATCTTGCAAATAGAATAATAATGAGATAACATACTCAAAGAGTCTAATGAAGTATGTAGCGCACAGTAAGGATCTAATAAATAAAAACCCATTACCGTAGAGTAGATTCCAGCTCCTAGCAACCCTATAGGACAGGGTAGAACTGCCCCATAGGGTTTCCAAGGCTCTAAATTTTTACAGAAGCAGACTGCAATATCTTTCTCTCACAGAGTGGCTAGTGGATTCAAACCACCATCTGAGTGCTTTAACCATTGTGCCATCAGGGGATACATTTTGTTTTAATTGGCTTCTCTTGAGAAAGGTGAAACATTTGGGAGCAAGTTGCCCATGTTGAGTTACATCTCTGAAAACTCCACTGTCCAGTCAGCTCCACAGATGCAGAGCAAATGATAATGGACCTTTGGCTGTCTCTTCCCTGGTCAGGCTCAAAGGGGAATCTGCCACTTAGTGGTAACATTGAGCAATCATGGCTTTCACCCATTCAGCATACCAGACCTGGCAAGTTGCCAGGCCTGTACTGCTGTAAATTAAAGGCATTTGAAAGCAATACCAATGGAACAAACAGGTATAATCAACAAGTAACATGTCTGGTATTTATTTATTTTTAAACCTAGGTTAACTTCTTAAGGCTATCATCATTTAATCACTCTTAATGAATTTATTATGTTAGTTCATCTTAACAAAAACCCATATAGGAGTGGGTATTTGGTTGACCAGTCATTCTGGTTTGCCCATGACAGTCCCAATCTAAGCCTGTTATCCTTTGCAAATATTAAAAGAGCCTCTTTTCACGTTCATAAGTGTGCCAGGTTGGACAATAGGATTACATGAAACTGTATCTTTATTTTTATGGATGAGGAAACTGAGGCACAGAAAAGGCAAAAGATCATCAGATGAGTGACGGACCTGGATTCTAACCCATCCCAGTCTGTTTCCAGTGCCTAATTCCTTTTTGCCAGAGTCTTATGGTTCTCTCTATAGGCAAAAGAACAACCTCTCCTTCACAATTCATTCCCTTGGGCAAACTAGAATCTTGTTAGAGTGATGTTACATGATTTGGATCACCCTTGGAACTCTGCTTTCAGAATGACCTTGTGAGTAATGTTCATTTCTAAAGAACATTCTTGATATTGGCAAATTTTGGTCCTTTGAGGAAATTGGAAATACCATGAACACTTTCAGAGCCAAGCCTTTGAATAAGGTGGGAAATTATGCTGGGGAACACCATTTTGGAGCCAAAACAAAGCTGAGTTTGAATTAGTGAATTGCTTATTTTTTGGCTGCTGAAATTGGCTTTGAAAAAAAAATTCTCAAGGAGTCATTCCCCAGATGTTTTGAACACTGACAGTGTCATTTGAATGGGTTTAATTTCCCAAGGGAAATTATTATTTTTTAAGTCTCATTTATTTCATGCCTGGTAGATGTGACATACTATTTCCAGTCTTGTAGCTTAGCACATTTATCTTGGGGTGAGCTGATGGACTTACTCAGGTGGTTGAAATTCCTGGCTTTAGATGAAAAAAATAAATCAACCCTTTCTCCAGGACTCAGGTTTCTATTAGCCAATTCTCGTCTCCATGTTCCACCAGGTGAATGACAGTGGGTTTCATTGTTGTATGTTTTTGAATCATAAGCCCAGGCAACCCTACATGTGCAATAATTATTGCTTTTCTTTCAACTTAGAATAATGTTTTAGTGGGTTTGTCTATTGAACCTAATCATTCACAATTTTTAATTGCATATTATAATTTACAAAGCACTATCTATTTTAATTTTTCACTATGCTTTTTTTTCTTATTTGAGTATCAAAACAACCAAGCAAATAATGTGAGTTGGATATTATGACCCCATTTTAGAGGCAAGGATTTTTTTCCCCCCAAGGTCATATTACTATAAGTGGTGGTGTCTGGACATGAGCCCAGGACTATTCAGGTTCTAGAGTTTAGGATATGGATACCTTTTAGGGGAAGCATTATTCAGCCTACCATAATGCATTCCCACATAAGCATCTTGCCATGCATCTTGTCACATGATATTGCACAAGGTTAACCTGATACATTAAATACTCAATAAATCACCTTAACCCCCTGTGATGGTTATGTTTTAGTGTCAACTTGGCTGAGCCTGTTGAGTGGCTGGGCAGCTGGTGGTAGTTATTCCCCATGAGGAGACTGGCAATCAACTCCATGGTGGGATCTACCACAAGCAGCTGAGTAGCTGCCTTTGGGATGTGATCTGCTTCCTGTATATAAGAAGAAGCCTTGGGAATGATCTCTAGCTTATGGCATGCTTTGACCCTGCATGTAGCCGTGTCATTGTTCAGCAGCCTGCTATGCTCTACTGACTTTGGGACTTACAATGGACTTAAATTAATGGCCTGCCCTGTGGTTTGGTAACATCAGGACTGTGCCTTTTTACTTGTCAACCTTGAGGCTTCTCAGCTTCAGCAGCCAGCAGCTGTCTGAGTGAAGAAATGCCTCTAGCTCCAGTGGGACAGGAGCAGGAGGCAAAGATGGACCCCAAGGTTGAGGGGCTTTCACCCAGCCCCTAGAGCTTGGCACTTTGAACTTGGACTTAAAGCCTCCAAATTGTAAGATAAACTGTTTGTTAAGGCCATCTGGTTTGTGTTATATTTCTTGTCAGAGCAGCACTAGGTAACCAGAACACCCCCCCAAACCAAACCCATTGCCATTGAATCAATTCTGCCTCACAGGGACCCTATAAGGCCAGAGCAGAACTGCCTCATAGGGTTTCAAAGGCTGTAAATCTTGACAGAAGCAGACTGCCTCATCTTTCTCCCACAGAGCATCTGGTAGGTTTGAACTGCTGACTCCTTGGTTAACAGCCCAATGTTTAACCACTGTGTCACATATTTTCTTCATAACTATACAACGACACCTCACATTCCAGTTCAACATGGTATACATTGATTCCTGCTCCTTCCCAAATCCCACTAGATGAAAAAAGGAATTAAAAAATTATAAACATACACAGTCAAAGAGCACAGCAAATGCAAGATGCAAACAAATCTTTAGAAGATGGAAAGCAGCTAGACCAATGGGAATTGATTTGGCAGAGTGAGAACGCTGAAATTAAGTGCCTGGAGAGGGGAATTCCAATAAGAAGCAAGCCGACGTTTGCCACAAAGCCCTAAAGAGACTTGAAAATTGGAGCCTCCAAATAGCTCAAAATACAGGTGTAAAGAATGAACTCAGTAGGGGAGAGTGCTCATATTTATGGCTGTGCATATATTTTTTTTAATAGTTCTTACTAAGTTTAGGATAATTCTTAAGTTATTAATCTTGCTTCTCCACAACAAACTTAAATTCCCAGCTTCTCCTGCAGCTAGTTCACAGTCATGTGACTGGCTATGCCAATCAGATATAGCCACACATCATTCTGATTTTGTGGAATTAAAAGATCTGTGTGTTTCCAGTTTTGTAGTAGAGAATTTGGGCTTTTAGTGGTAGCAGTTGGCCAGTCTTTGTAAGGTAAAGTTTGTTAGACAAAATTAGCATTGGTGGAGGTGGTGGTTGTAGCAGTGATAATCTAGCAGGGCAGCAGAGCCTGTAATTTTTCCTCATCAAGTCTGTTCTGTGCAGTGGTTTTGGCCATAGTTCTAGCAGCTTAGCTTGTACCTTGATTCTTCAGCCCTCCCAACATTCAATAAACCATTCAAAATTTAATAAATCCTTTCCCATTTAAATTTCCAGAGTCCTTTTTTATGGATTGCAACTCAACAACAACAACAAAATAATTAATATTGTATGTGTAATAGATATTTTTATTCTCAGAGGCCCTTCCTCACTCTCTATAGCTAGATAACAGATCCTCTCCCACAGCATCTGGACAAAGAAAGTTTGTCTCTGGAGAAATTCAACCAGAGGGGGTCCAGACTTCAGGACATCAAAAGTAAAGAGATTCTACATCCTACTTAGCAAATAAGCAATTGTGGTCTTAAAAGCTTGGGAATAGCTATCTAAGATGCAATGATTGATCTTTCCTTATATGGAGCAAAGAAGAGTGAAGAAAATCAAACATGCATGGAAATAATTAGTCCAAGGGACTAGTGGACCATGGAACCTTAGCCTACATGACTTTGAGACCAGAAGAACCAGATGGTGCCTGGCTACCTATGCCAAACACTCGGAAAGGGATAAAAACTGGAGATCCATGATAAAGTGAGAGAAAAATGTGGAACAAAATTAAACATAAAAAAGACCAAGATTATCGGTCTGACAGGGATGGGTGAAATCCCCAAGACTATAGTCCCTAGTCACCCTTCAGGTGTGGAATTGAACTTTCTCCCATGGCTTAACTCTCAACAAAATAATAGATAGGATTACAAGCTTGGAGATGCACTTCTCAGAAAAATCCACCATGGGAGATCAAAAGGACAGCATTTGTGTAGGGAGAAAGCTTAGCAGGCAGGAATGAATAGGAAAAAAGCACACAGGAAAAAAGGTAACCACAGAAAGGAAGTGGAAAGAGAGCTGTTGCATTGTGGGGATTGTGATCAATGTCATGAAACAAAGTGTGTATGAGCTGTTGCATGGAAAGTGAATCTGCTCTATAAAATTTCTCCCAAATTACAATAAAAATTTAAAAAACAAAAATATAAGACAGCAGGTTTGAGACATTAAATTGAAATAAGTGGGAGAGACTTCTCAATTCCCCTCTACTCCTTAATTCCAAGAAAACTAGTACCATGTATATCTTCCCCAGGCAGAGATGAGAAAAGACTTCCAATGAATTAGCCAAATCACCTTCCAGTAATGCCCAGCAATCATCAAAGACACATCTACTCATAGAGAATATCTATTTCATTTTTACCACTTCTCTCTCAAATATCAATGGATATAGGGAGATTACTAGGCTCAGGAAATCTCCCAAATGAGAACCAAACCAAACCAAACTCATTGCCATGGAGTCAATTCAACTCATGGCAGTCCCTCCTTGGGTTTCCAAGGCAGTATCACTATGGAAGTAGATTGCCCAATCTTCCTTCTGGGGAGTGGCTAATGAGTTTGAACTACCAGCCTTCTGGTTAGCAGTAAAAGCCTTGGGCACTACGCCACCAGATCCCCCAAATGAGGAAGACCAACACAAATACCAGGAGGAAATGGACTTGTTGAATACAGTGACAGTGAAGCAAGAGGAAGACAACTTATTTAAAATAGTTATAATTGATATTTTCAGAGGGAAAGAAATGATTTTTTTCCTTGATGAAAGAAATAGGATACTATTTAAAAAAAGGAATGAAAAAGAAATTTGTTGTTGTTAAGTGTTATTGAATCAGTTCCAAGTCATAGCAACCACATGCACAACAAACAGAATGAAGCACTGCTTGGTCCTGGGCTATCCTCACAAAAGTTTCCATGCTGGCACCCATTGTTGCAGCCACTGTGTCAATCCATCTCTTTGAGGTTCTTTCTATTTTCCTCTACCCTCTACTTTAGCAAGCATGGTGTCCCTCTGCAGGGACTGGTCCCTCCTCATAACATATCTTGTCATCCTCACTTCTAAGGCATATTCGGGATGTACTTTTTTCAAGGTAGGTTTGTTTGTTCTTCTGGCAGTGCATAGTATAGTCAATAATTTTTGCCAACACCCTAATTCAAAGGCATAAATTCCTCTTTAGTCTTCCATATTAGTTGTCCAGCTTTTCCATCTGTATGAGGTGATTGAAAATACCATGGCTTAGATCAGATACATCTCAGTCTTCAAGGGGACATCTTTTTTTTTAGCACTTAAAAAAATGTGATTTGGATGAAAGTTTCAGGAGCAAATTGATTTTTCAGTCAACAATTTATATACTTTTTTTCTTTTTTTTTGTGACATTGATTGTAATCCCCACAATATTCTTCCCTTTTACTCCCTTTGTTTACCATTTGATTTCATCCTTCTTTTCTAGTCATTCCTGCTTTCTGAGCTTTATCCCTGGACAAATATTTCCCTTTTGATCTGGTGTACTTGATTGTTCTAATGAGTGTGTAACTCCCTGCTGGTACTTTCAAGAGGTCTTTTGTAAATTTGCCCAGTGTAGTATGTCATTTGATTTCTTTTTTTTTTTTTTTT
>NW_006921731.1:4258874-4295645 GCF_000298275.1 Orycteropus afer afer
AGTTGTGTTTTGGGGTATAGTGTCCGTGGGAAAGAACAAGAAGTTTTGAGAAAGTTTGTGACTGTGCCTTTGAACTCAGAATAGATATATTATGCCTGCAAAAAATAAAGTTTTGCTTCAGATCATCAGTCTGAGCCTCTCCTTGTTCTTCATCTTCGGCTCTCCCCTTCCCTCGGCTGGACCGCGGCATGAAAGTTCCTATGAAACCAGCCCACCTGCTAATGTTTGAAATACCAGTGGTATCACTTCCAGCATCAAAGCGACATGCAAGCCACCATAGTACTACAAATTGACAGATGGGTGGTGGAAGTATGTAGTAGGTGCACATTAGATGCTAGATAATTTTTCCCTCCTCTTTGGGCAACCTACTTCCATAGAGATACTGCCTCAGAAACCAAGGAGGGGTCACTAAGAGTTGGAAACAACTTGACGGCAGTGAGTTTGGTTTCTGGTGTTTTACTCTTTCAAGTTGTCATTGAACAAATCTTAAAGAATTGCATTCTGTCCAAATACATGTACTAGGACAGCTAGAATAGTGGTTTATGCCTCTGTGTATTTTCAGTGATCCCTAGGTGATACAAACAGCTTGCACTTGACTACTCATCTAAAGATTGGTGATTACAACACACCCAGGGTACCATGGAAGAAAGGTCTGATGCTACTTCCTTTAAGATTATAGCCAAGAAAACCCTAGGGAGCACAATTCTGCCATGTAACACATCCAGGGTCACAATGAGTTGGAATCTACTTGATGGCAATAGGTTTTGTTTTGTTTTGGTATTTCCAGTGTTTCCACAGTGTTGCACAGAGCAAGGCACTGCAGTTATCTCTGAAAAATAGATATCATTTCTTGATGTTCTTTTGCGTATAACCCTTCATCACATGTCTGTACTCCTCTTCATGGTCTGGCTCCTGCCTGCTCCTCTAATGCCATCTCCTAACACTCTCAATTTGCTCATTATGGCCCAAGCACACTGGCCATCTCTCTGATCCTCAAATATGTCAACTTGCTCAGGCTTAAGTGATTTAGCACCCCATGTACCCCCAACTTGGACAGCTTCTTTTGGCTTATAACATGGCTGGGTCCTCTTCCTCCTTCAGGTGTCAGCTTGCCCTACATTTCACAGGAAATTGACTCTGAGATGGGATTAAGTATGAAGGATATTCATCATAGAGGGTCCTTGAGGTCCATACTTATGGGAGGTAAGGAAACAGAGCAAGGGGGGTCAGACATGTTGAGTAGTCCAGGCTGGATGGTAGTCTTGGCTGACTACATGAGAGCCCTGTAGCTCCATTTGTCCTTCAGAATTGTCTCCAGCTGGGCAAGATGGCCAGGCCTTTACACTACCTCACTGTCAATTTCAAATGTGCTCCTTCCTCCTCTAGGGAAGAGTGTGTTCCTGAAGAGGTGACTTTGTAGCTGAGGCAATCTCTAGAAGGACTGAGAGCCAAAGATCATGCTGAAAGCCCTCCCAGCATCTTGGGCACCATTACCTTCCTGGAATAGGGTTCTGGGCAGCAGGTCTTCTTTGACCACTCAGTGTCTGCCTTATTGTTTTCTATCAGATAATCCTGATCATGCCCTTTATTTTATTATTATTCTCCCACTGGACTAAGGGGTCCCTGAGGACAGGAATCTTGTCTTATTCCTTGTCATATCGCCAACTCATTGCACAGGGCTTGTTGTTTTTGTCAGGTGCTGTAGAGTCTGCTCCGACTCATAGTAATCCTATGTACAACAGAATGAAACCCTACCTAGTCCTGCACCATTCTCACAGTTCTTGCTGCGCTTGAGCCCATCCTTACAACTACTGTGTCAATCCATCTCATTGAGGGTCTTCCTCTTTTTTTCTGACTCTCTACTTTACCAAGCATGATATCCTTCTCCAGGGACTAGTCCCTCTGACAACATGACCAAAGTGGGTGAGATGAAGTCTGGTGATTCTCACAGGAGCATTCCTGGTGTGCTTCTGTCAGGACAGATTTGTTTGTTCTTCTGGCAGTTCATGATATTTTCAGTATTCTCCACCAACACCACAATTCAAAGTTATCAACTTTTTTTTTTAATCTTCCTTATTCATGGTCCAGGTTTCAGAGGCATATGAGGCTATTTAGAATACCATGGCTTTGGTTAAGTGCACCTTACTCTTCAAAGTGACATCTTTGCTTCTTAATACTTTAAAGAGAACTTTTGCAGCAGATTTGCACAATGCAACATGATGTCTGATTTCTTGACTGATGTTTCCATGGATGTTGATTGTGGATCCAAATAAAATGAAATCCCTGACAACTTCAATCTTTCCTCCATTTATTGTGATGTTGCTTACTGGTCCAGTTGTGAGGATTTTTGTTTTCTTTATGTTGAGGTGTAACCCATAATGAAGAATGTAGTCTTTGATCTTCATCAGTAACTGCTTCAAATCCTCTTCACTCTCATCAAGGAAGTTTGTGTCACCTGCATACTGAAGTTTGTTTACTATGGTCCAAACAAACCCAAAACTAATTGCCACAGAGCCAATTCTGACTACTGGAAACTTCATGTGTGCAGGGTAGAACTGGCCTCCATAGGGTTTTCAAGCTGTGACCTTTTGAATGCTTCCAGATTACCAGGCCTATCTTCTGAGGTTCCTCTCAGTAAGTTTCAACTGTCAATCTTTCAGTTAGTAGCTGATTGCTTAACTGTTTTTGTTATCCGGGGCATTTGTAGATATTTGTAGTATGGTAGGCATATAATAAATATTTGTTGAATGAGTGAAAATAAACATAAAAATGGACAAGAAATGTCTGCTTCTTAAAGTAACATTGAGCTTGCAAAAGGAAGATTATGTCTTTGCTCAGTCACTGTGCCATTTTGTCATTAGATGAGACCATGACCAAAATGACCCCAGGATTCTGTGGTCTTCATATTTCAAAACTTGTGAATGAGAGAATAATGACTGGTGTCAGTGGAATGGAAATGACCACAGGGTAATAACTCTGTCTGTAGTCCTTGCTTCCAGAAGGCAGTGTGATGCAATGGAGAAATCCTTGACCATATCAGAGAACACACGAATATCTTCCACAGCTCAAAGTAGAGTGTCTCCCAGGAGGAGAAGACAATCATGTCCTGTTTCCAGATATTTTTCCTTTTCCCTGATATTTCTTTCATCATGGGCACTTTTACAAGCCAAATAGATTAAAATCCATCAGACAAAAGGAAGTTAAGTGTTACAGAGTGAATTGTGCTTACCAAACTGTGTATTGTCAACAAGAGTTCAGATATCCCTGTGCAAGACAACAGACCTCACTGCAACTCTGCCTTTTGTTGCTTTGCTGTTAATTGTTTATTGTCCAGAAAGCAGCTTTGCAGACAGCCTCATACTCATGCCTTCAGGCCAGGAAACATTTATTTAGCCATGCATTCATTAATTAATACTTATTCATTTTACTTATTCATTTATTGAAGAGAAAAGAGCTACTTACATAAAGCTTGGAGAAAGGAAGACCATCAACAGTTTTGGTGGTGGGCAGTATTTATTTGTATTTTAATTTCAGTTAATTTTTGAATGCCAAAAGAGAGAAGAGGACACATATAAAATATGTGACTTGCTCAAGAGTGACTATAGTTTTGCAGAAAAATGAGAGTGTTCTGGACAACAATGTTGAGTGGGAGTACAAGTTGAGTAGGGCAGATATCAAATTTATCAGTGCTTTTGCTTCCTGTTTTATTTTTCTTATTTTCTTTGTGCATTGTGATAGTTGGAGCTGTGTGTTAATTTGGCTGGACCACAATTCTGTGTAGTTTAAGCAATTGTGATGTGGGTTTTTCCTATGTTGGGATGGATGTATATGTTTTGAGCAGCCAATCCATTGAAAGGGAGTTTCCGTAGGGGTGTGGCCTGCTTCCAATGTATTTATGGACATCCTAGGAAAAGAGACATTCTTCTGTGGATTGAAATCTTGTTGTGCTGCCTACAACTGTCTGTGCACGAACAATCCACCATTCAGCCTGGAGATCTTGGATTCATCATATATTTGTCAAATTATTTTCTTTTTTCATTTGACATCATATTGTGAACATTTTTTCATGCTATTGAACATTCCTTGAAAGAACTTTAAATGCTACATAGTATCCTGTTACATAACAGAAATGTTCTTTAGCTTAACAGTTGTTCACGGTGAGCCCCTGTGTTTCATAGTAGAATTGTACCTTATAGAGTTTTTAGTTTTTTTTTTTTTTTAAATAGATTGTCAGATTTTCTTCCAAGATGCCTATGGTGAACTTAAGCCACTAACCTTTCAGTTAGCATGTGAATGTGTTAACTGTTTTCACCATGCAGGAATTCTCCTTAGCTTACCGTTCCCTTATTGCTGAATGTTTAGATTATTTCCTGCTATTTTGCTGTTACAAAAACTCATTAATAAATACCACTGTGCATAAATAGTTGTACATCTCTTTGATGATTCCCATGGGATAAATTTTAAGAAATGAAATGTAGAACCAGAGCACATGCCCCATTTAATACTCTTACTCATACCCCTCCTGGAAGGCTATATATGAGTATCCACATTTCACAAGAGATTCCCTTGCTTTTTCCTTCCATAAGATGTCACACTTGTCTGTTGTATTGATGACATTACGCCAATTGGACCTAGTAAGAAAGAAGTATCAATGACTTGAGACTTATTGGTAAGACATTTGCATGCTAGAGGATGGAAAATCAACATGATAAAAATTCAAGTGCTTCCATCCCTGAGAAATTTCTAGTGGTCCGCTGGTGTGGGGCATGTTGAGATATTTCTGATGAAGTGAAGGATAAATTATTGCATTTGGTCCCTCCCAAAACTAAAAATTAAGTGCAATGTCTGGTGAGCCTCTTTGGATTTTGAAGGCAACATATTCCTCATTTGAGTGTGCCACTCCATCCTATTTATCAAGTAACTCAAAAAGCTACTAGTTTTGATTAGGGTCCAGAACACGAGAAGTCTCTGCAACAGGTTCAGTCTGTGGTGCAAGACACTCTGCCACTTGGGCAATATGAGCTGGCTAATCTAATGGTGTTTGCAGTATCAGTGACAGATAGAGATGTTGTTTGGAGTCTTTGGCAGGTCCCTGTTATGAACCACATCACAGATCCTTAAGATTTTGGAGCAAAGCCCTGCCATCCTTTGCAGATAACTACTCTCCTTTTGAGGAGCAGCTTTTGCCTTGTTACTGGGCTTTAGTAGAACTGAATCCTTAACCATAGGCCACCAAGTCACCATGTAGCCTGAGCTTCCCATAATGAACTGAGTGTTGTCTTTATGACCTACAGAGTCATAAAGTTGGGCATGCACACTAGCACTCCATTAAATGAAAGTGGTATATAAGAGAGCGGGCTTGAGTAGGACCTGAAGGCATAAGTAAGTTGTATGAGGAAGTGGACCAAATTCTATGGTCTCTACTCTAGTCACATTACCTCCTCTCTCTCTCTCTCTCTCTCTCTCTGCATTTATGGCCTTAGGGGGACTTCCTTGTGATCAGTTAACTGAAAAGAGAAAACTTGTGCCTGGTTTATGGATGGTTCTGCATGATAAGCAGGCACCACTCAAAAGTGGGCAGCAGCACTGCAGCCCCTTTCTGGGACCACCTTGAAGGACAGAGGTGAAGGATATACATCCAAATAGTCAGAAATTTGAGCAGTGCATCTGGTTGTCCACTTTGCTTGGAAGGAGAAATGGCCAGATGGGTGAATGTATATTAATTCATAGTCTGTGGCCAATAGTTTGGCTAAATGGTCAGGGAATTTGAAAGAACATAATTGTAAAATTGGTGATAAAGAAGTATGGCAAAGAGGTGCATGGATGGGCATCTGTGAATGGGCCAAAGAAGTGAAGATATTTGTGTCTCAGGTGAATGCTCATCTAAGGGTGACCTTGGCAGAGGAGGATTTTAGCAATCAAGTGGATAGAATGAGACGTTCTGTGGAGACCAGTCATCCTCTTTCCCCAGCCAATCCTGTCTTTGCCCAATGCGTCCATGAACAAAGTGGCCATAGGGGCAAGGATGGAGGTTATGCATGGGCTCAGCAACATGGACTTCCACTCACCAAGGATAACTTGGCTAAGGCCACTGCTCAGTGCCTGATCTGCCAGCAACAGAGACTAACACTGAGTCTGCAATATGGAGCCATTCTTTGGGGCTCAGTAACCTGGTGGCATGTTGATTACATTGGACCACTTCTATCATGGAAAGGACAGCATTTTGTTCTTACTGGAATAGATGGTAACTCTGAATACAGATTTGCTTTTCCTGCATGCAATTCTTCTGCCAAAATTATCATCCATGGACTTATAGATTGCCTTATCCAATATCATGGCATCCCACACAGTATCAGCTCAGACCAAGGGACTCACTTCATAACAAGTGAATTTTGGTTATTTACTGATCTTACCATATTCCCCATCACCCTGAAGCAGCTGGCTTCATAGAACAATGGAATGGCCTTCTAAAGACACAATTACAGTGCCAGCTAAGTGGCAATACTTTGCAGTGTTGAGGTAATGTTCTCTGTTGTTTTGTTATGTGTCGTAGAGTTGGCTCCTACTCTTAGTGAGCCTATGTACAATAGAGCAAAACACTGCCCTGTCCTGTGCCAACTTCACAATTGCTATGCCTGGACCCACTGATGCAGCCACTGTGTCAATTCATCTCATTGAGGGCCTTCTTCTTTTTCCTTGATCCTCCACTCTACCAAGCATATATTCTTCCTCAGGGAACAGTTCCTTGTGACAACATGACCAAAGTAGGTGAGATAAAGTCTGGCCATTCTCATGTCCAAGGAGCATTCCAACTGTACTTCTTCCAGGACAGATTTGTTCATTCTTTTAGCAGTCCATGGTACTTTCAGTATTTTTTGCAAACACCACAACTCAAAAGCACCAACTCTTCTTTGGTCTTCCTTATTCATTGTCCAGCTTTCACATGCATATGAGGTGATTGAAAATACTGTGGTTTGGGTCAGGCACATCTTAGTCTTCAAAGACACATCTTTGCTCTTCAGCACTTTAATGAGGACTTTTGCTGCAGGTATGCCCAGTACAATGAGTCGTCTGATCTCTTGACTGCTGTTTCTGTTGCTGTTGATTGTGAACGAATCTTTGCCAACATCAATCTTTTTGTCTATTTATTATGGTGCTTCTTATTGGTCCAGTTGTGAGGATTTTCAATTTCTTATGTTGAGATTTAATCCATATTGCAGACTGTAGTCTTTAATCTTCATCAGTAAGTGCTTCAAGTCATCTTCACTTTTAGGAAGTATTTAACTTTTGATTTTAATTTTTAGGAGGTTATCTAAATTATCTTCTGTTGTTCGTGCATTATTAATTGTGCTTAATAGGATATTTATACCAATAATTAGGTCCCTTAGTTTTACTCGTTGTTGTTGTTATGTGCTGTCGAGTCGGCCCCGACTCATAGCGACCCCCTCCTTGGGTTTCCGAGGCAGTATCACTACGGAAGTAGGATTGCCCAACCTTCCTTCCAAGGAGTGGCTGATGGGTTTGAACCACCAGCCTTCTGGTTAGCAGTCAAGTGCTTTAGCCACTATGCTACCAGAGCTCCTATATTATTTTATTTCTAGTTTTAGCTTTAACATTTAGGTCTTCAATCCATTTTGAGTTAATTTTTGTGCATGTTGTAACTTATGGATCCTGTTTCATTTTTCTGCAAATGTCTAACCAATTTTGCCGGCAACATTTGCTAGGAGATTGTTTATTCCCAATTGAATAGGCTTTGACCCTTTTTCAAATACCAGTTACCCACAGATGGATGAATTTATTTCTGTTCCATTGGTCTGTAAGTCTGTCCTGAAACCTGTACCAAACTGTTTTGATTACAGTGGCTGTGCAGTAGTTTTATGACTAGGAAATGTGAGGCCTCCTATTTTGTGTTTCTTCTTCAATACCGGCAGTCCCTGGGTTAAGAACATCTGAATTAAGGACAACTCCTACTTACCATTTAAGTAAGACTCCAAACTGACTTGAACCTGCTCTGTCATGGCTGATAAAGGGAAACAGGAACAAATCCGAATATTTACAATTTGATTTATTCATCATGGTAACCAGAATGCAAAAATTACAGATCAAAGTCCTGGAATGGGAGACTTGGAAGAGGCATAGTAATCCCTTTCAGGAGCTTAATGCATGAAACTGGATTATTGGCAAGACTGGGGAGAACCACACACATTTGAAGAGGTGTGGTCAGCTGCCATATTTGAGCAGGGCTCTGCAGTCTTTGAGCAGAAGACCATCATCTTTGAGCAGAGCAATGCTGTTTCAGCTTCAAATCCATTTTATATTTATGTATGTTTGCCCTCACAATCACCTTCACTCTGCACATGCTGCTTTTAAATCATTGAATAGGTTTCCAGCCTTGTTTTTACACTAAAGTAAGGGTTTAGTGAAATAAGAAATAAGTGAAATAAGAACTTTATGCACCTGTTTTGACTGACCTGCAAATACTTAAAGACATTTCCAGGCCCAAGGATAACCAAGGGCCATAGTTTCAGGGGTTTCACCAGTCTCTATCTGACCAGTAATTCTCGTCATTTTTTTTTTTTTTTAATATTGTTCCACATTTTTCCTCTCACTCAATTCAGGATCTCCAATTTTGATCCCTTTCTAAGTGGTTAGTATTGGTAGCCAAGCACCATCTAGTTCTTCTGGTCTCAGGGTTGTGAAGGCTGAGGTCCTTGTGGTCCTTCACATCTTTGGAATAAATGTTTCCAAATTACTTTGATTTTCTTCACTCTCCTTTGCTCCAGACAAGAGGAGACCAATAGTTGCATCTTAGAAGCCACTCTAAAGCTTTTAAGACCCCAGTCGCTACTCACCAAAGTAGAATGTAGAACAAGATTTTCACATACTGTGTTGTGCCAGTTGAGTATTTTGTCCTCCAAGACTATGATCCTGAGCCCACAGGCCCAGTGATTCTCTCCCTCAAGGTGTTTTGTTGTCTCTAAGAAGCTACTCCAAGCTTGTCCTCTGTTACTTCTGTAATGCATGTGGATAAGTTTGTAGTACAAGTACATAGTTAAGACTATCTTCAGCCAAATCTATCCTTGATCTTGGGTATATTCCTGGTCACCTAACCTCACCTGATCTTCTCACCTGTCTATGCATTTACTCATAGCCTAGTGTTTGGTGCCACTGGTAATGCAGTATTGTACATTTAACACTATTTGCCTCTGTTTTCTACATCTTTTGTGCAAGTTTCTATGCCCTCCCTTTTCCCATTATCACCATGCTGGTCAGACTCTTTCCATAACACCCCTCTTGTTACCCAAACCAACATGTGACTCCCAAGTAGTGTGAAATTTTCCCTCTCCTTCCCTCCCTTCCCCAGTAACCAACATAGTGAATTTCTTTCCCTGCGTAAACGTTTCCTTGACTTTTTACAATAATAGACTCATACAATATATGTCCTTCTGTGATTGACTTATTTCAATCAGCATAATGTCCTCCACCACCACTTGTCTGTCATTTTGTCATACTGTGGTGGCATGCATGTTGCTATGAGGCTGAAGGCTATGCCAGCAGTATTTCAAATACCAGCAGGATCACCCATGGTGGCCAGGTTTCAGAGGAGCTTCCAGACTTAGACAAACTCAGAAGGAGGAAGGGGCCATTCACTTCTCAATGAATTGGCCAGTGAAAAACTTATGAATAGTAGTGAAACACTGTCAAAAAAGGTTGTAACAATATATTGACAGAAAACTTCCAGAAATGCAAGCTGGATTCAGAACAGGAAGTAGAATGAGAGAAATCATTGATGATGTCAAATAGATCTTGGCTGAAAGAAAACAATACCAGAAAGATGTTTACTTGTGTTTTATTGACTATGCAAAAACATTAAATTATGTGGACCATAACAAATTATGGATAACACTGAGAAGAATGGGAATTCCAGAACCCTTGATAGTACTCATGAGGAACCCATAGATAGACCTGGAGGCTGTTGATCGAACAGAACAAGGGGACACTGCATGGTTTAAAATCAGGAAAGGAGTGCTCCAGGGCTGTATCCTTTCACCATACTTACTCAATCTATGTGGTGAGCAAATAATCGTAGAAGCTGGACTATATGAAGAAGAGCATGCATCAGGATTGGAGGAAGACTCATTAACAACTTGCTATACGTGGATGACACAACTTTGCTTGCTGAAAGTGAGGATCACTTGAGGCACTTACTGATGAAGATTAAAGACTACAGTCTGCAGTATGGATTACACTTCAACATAAAGAAAAATGAAGATCCTCACAACTGGGTCAGTGAACAGCATCATGATAGATGGAGGAAGATTGAGGTTGTCAAGGATTTCATATTACTTGGTTCCTTAATCAACACTAATGGAAGCAGCAGTCAAGACATGAGACGATGTATTGCTCTGGGTAGATCTGCTGTGAAAGACCTCTTTAAAGTGCTGAAGAACAAAGATGTCTCTTTGAAGACTAAGGTGTGCCTAACCCAAGCCCTGGCATTTTCAATCACCTCCTTATGTATGTGAGAGCTGGACAATGAATAAGGAAGACTAAAGAAGAGTTGGTGTTTTTGAGTTGTGGTGTTGACGAGAATATTGAAAATGCCATGGACTGCCAAAGGAATGAACACATCTGTCCTGGAAGAATTGCAGCTGGAATGCTCCTTTGAAGTGAGAATGGACAGACTTCGTTTGACCTACTTTGGTCATGTTGTCAGAAGAGACTATTCCCTGGAGAAGGATATCATGCTTGGTAAAGTGAAGGGTCAATAAAAAAGAAGACCCTCAATGAAATGGATTGACACAGTGGCTGCAACAATGGGCTCAGATATAGCAGATATTGTGAGGCTGGCACAGGACTGGGCAGTGCTTCATTCCACTGTACATAGGGTCACTATGAGTTGGAGCTCACTCGGCGGCACCTAACAACAACAACAACAATGTCCTCCAAATTCATCCATGTTGTGAGATGATTCGTGTATCCTTCATTATTCTTTAATGTTGCATATTATGTGTGGATATACCATCAGCCATGAGATATCAGAGTGGCAGCATTCACATAGAGGGAAAACTAGACACACAGGAATGCACAGATAAAAAGGGCATGGGGAAGGGAAGGTCACGGGCAGGAGAGGGGAGGAGAGTTTTTTTTATGGTTTGGGATTGTAATTGGGGTCCCAGAATCAAATGTGCATGAACTGTTGAGAGTAAAATGAATCTGCTTTGTAAATTTGCACTCAAATCACTCACTCACGCACGCGCGCGCACACACACACACACACACACACAATTCTTAAAGACACAGTTAGGAATGGATCTCATTCATAACCTGGGGACTAGCTTTCTTGCTCTAGCTATTCAGGGCCTCTTTCCTTTCCTTTCCAAATAAAACTGGAGACTAGTTTTTGCATTTCTTTGAAGAATGTTGTTAGGCTTTGGATCAGGACTGTATTATATCTCTAAATCACTTTTAGTATTGTTGGAATATTAAGTCTTCCAATCAATGAATATGGAACGTATTTCCATTAAAAAGTGTAGATATCTTTTAGTCTCTTGCAGTAATGTTTTATACTTTTCCTTGCATAAGTCTTTATGTCCCTACTTAGGTTTACTGCTAGACATTTTATCCTGTTAGGGGCTTTGTAAATGGTATTGTTTGCTTGATTTCCCTTTCAGAGTTTTTCTTGTTACTGTAGATAAACCCAACTGTATTTTGTGTTTTGATCTTATACCCTGCCACTTTGCTGAATCCTTCTATTAGTTAAAGTATTTTTTTTTTTTTTTTTGTAGAGTCTCTGAGATTTTCTATGTAGAGCACCATGTCATCTGAGAATAAAGATAGTTTTCCTTTCCAATATGGATATCTTTTATCTCCCTTTCTTGCATTATTGCTCTAGCTAGGACTTCCAGTAAAATATTGAATGAGAATGGTGATAAAGGGATTCCTTGTCTGGTCCTTGTTCTTAGAGGGAAATGCTCTCAATCTTTCTCAATTGAGAGTGATGTTAGCTATTGACTTTGCATATATTCCCTTGATTGTGTTTAGGAATTTCACTTCTACTCCTATTCTTCTGAGAGTTTTTTTTTTTTTTTTTAAATCAGGAAATGGTGTTGGGTTTTATCAAATGCCTTTTCGGTGTGCAATGAGATGATGATGTTATTCTTTTCCTTTGTTTTATTTATGTGGTGAATTACACTTTGATTTTCTAATATTGAAACATTCTTGCATCCCCTGGTATGAATCCTACTTGATCATACTGTACTATTTTTTTGATATGCTTCTGAATTCTATTGGCTAGAACTTTGTTGAGAATTGTTGCCTCTATATTCATGAGTGATATGGGTCCATAATTTTATTTTTTAGTGGTGTCTTTGCTTGGCTTTAGCATCAAGATTATGGTGGCTTCATAGAATGAATTTGAGAGTATTCCTTCCTTCTCTGTATTCTGGAATAATTTGTGTAAGATTGCTTTCAACTTTTCTCTGTGTATTTGGTAGAATTCTCCAGTGAAATTTCAGGGGAGGGAATTTTGTTGTTGTTGTTGGGAATTTTAAAATGTCCTCTTCAATATCTTCTTTTGTTATGGATCTGTTCAAATTTCCTACCTCTTTTTGGGTTAGTTTAGGTAGGTAGTGTGTTTGTAGAAAATTTTCCTTTTCTTCTAGGTTTTCAAATTTACTGAAGTACAATCTGTCATAATATCCTGTTATAATCCCTTTTATCCCATTTGTTTCTGTGGTAATGTCACCCATTTTGTTTCTTATTTTGGTTATTTGTGTCTTCTCACTTTTTTTCAGTTGTCAGTTTGGCCAGTGGTTTGTCAATTTTATTGATCTTCTCAAAGAACCAACTTCTCATCTTTTTAATTCTTTCTATTGTTTTCTGTTTTCAATTTCATTTATTTCTATTCTGATCTTTATTATTTCCTTTTTTTTTTTTCTGGTGCCTGTGGACCCTTTTTGCTACTCCTTTTCCAATTGTTCAAGTTGTAAGGCTAAGCTATGGATTTGGGCCTTTTTCTTTTATTGATGTGTACATTTATTGCTATAAATAATCCTCTGAACACTGCTTTTTCTGTGTCCCAAAGGTTTTGGTTAAACAAGGTGTTGTTATTCAGTTCTCACATATTTGATTCTTTCCCCTCATCTTCCTGTTATTGATTTCTAATTTCATGGTATTGTGATCTGAGAGGTTATTTTTTTTTAGAACTGTCCATTTCTCTTTCAATGTCATTAGTTTGTTTTATGTATGTTGGAGCTCTGTCATTGGGTGTGTAAAGATTTATGATGTCTATGTCCTCTTGGTGGATTGACACTTTAATCATTAGAGAATGCCTCCCTTTGTTCCTAAATGGATTTTGTCCCTTAATGGATAATGCGTTTAGACTTAAAGTTTATTTTATCCTCCTTTCTTTTGGTTACAGTTTGCTTGATCTATTTTTTCAATCTTTTTCTTTTTAATCTATTCATATCTTTATGTCTAATGTCTAAGGTGTGTCTCTTATAGGCAACATGTTGATGAGTCTTTTTTTTTTTTTTCTTCTTCCATCTATCTGTTTCTTGTAAGGTTTGTCTGGTTTTACAAATTCCCTTAATTTCTGTTTATCTGAGAATGTCCTAGTTTTGCCATCATATTTGGTAGACAGTTTTGCTGGATGTAGGATTCTTGGTTTGCACTTCTTTCTTTTCAGGGTTTTATAAATGTCATTCTGCTGCCTTGCCTGCATGGTTTCTGCTGAAAAATCAACACTTAGTTTTATCTACCTCTTTGTAGATGATAATTTATTTTTCATGAGCTGCTCTCAGAATTGTTTCGTTGCCTTTGGCTTTAGAACATCTGATTATGATATGTCTTGGTGAATTTATTTTGGGGCCTTTCATGTATGGGGTTCATTAAATTTCTTGGATTGAAATTTTCTTGTCTTTCATGATAGCAGAGAAGTTTTCTGTCAGTAAATCTTCAAAAATTCACTCTATTTTTATTTTTCTTCCCCTCTTATTTTCTGAAATTCTAAGTATGTGTACATTTTTCCTCTTAGTAATGTCCCATGTAACTCTTAGGTTTGTTTCATTTTTCTTTATTCTTATCTGATTTTTCACCAAATAGATTAATATCAAGGGATTTATCCTATTTCATTGATTCTTTCTTCGATCAATTCAATTCTACTTCTATGTTCTTAAACTGAATTACCTATTTCCAATATTTTATTGTTAATATTCTGGATTGCAAGTTCCTATTTTTGTATAGATTCTGTTTGTTTTCCTTGTATTGTTTTCCTGAATTCTTCTAGGGCTTTATCTGTGTTGTTTGTGTTTAACTTGATCTCTTTGAGGATCATATATGTAAGTCTTTTGAATTCCTTATCAGATTGTTCTGTTACCATCTCTTCTTCAGGAAGGTTGTCTTCCCCTTTATTTTGCTTACATGTTAGAGCCATCTTAACCCGATCCTTATGAATTATTCTCTACTTATTATTGTCCACTGTGACTCCAAGTCATTAAAGTAAGTGGAAGTGGGAGAATAGGTTCTTTCCCTGATATTAAGTGACAAATTTTTGATGTTCAGTGTCCCTCTACAACCTTTGTGGGATAGCAAGTCCTTTTGGGTTGGTGATAACCGTTAGTGCGTCGCATCATCTGGTAGTCAAGACACGACATCTCAGTACTTGTTATGACAGAGTACTTCTCGAATGGATGTGATAGACCCTCAGTGCATTCAAGAATTGGTGCTTCAGTAGATGGTGGGGTATCAAGAGACTTCAGTGCATATGCAGTACATCTACCAGAACTGTTTGGGCATGGATATATGATGTTGCAGCTGAGTGGATGTTGGATGAAGAAACTAGGAGCTTTTGCTTATCATTAGACAGAGGTGCGAATGGCTCCTATCATCAGGATGTGACAGGGATTGCGTCTGAGATGATGCACCTAGCAGGCTAGTTACCAACTCTGTTGGTGTGCTTCATCAGCTTTCAGGTGGTCAGTGTGAGGATGTATGGGTCACTGGTCTCAGGATGGGTAGCACAGTAGCTTGTACTCTGCTTTGCTTGGGTTGGAGGGGGGCTTATGCCACTGGTTGCTAGGCAGGCTGCATGGAAACATGTGCCATCAGTTGCAAAGGGAGAGGGGTCATTGGGGAGGGTGAGGGGCATGGGGACATGCCTCCAGTTGCTGGTTGGCATGCTGTAGATTGCTGAATGGGTGGGGACAGGTGCACTGGCAGTAGCCAGCCTGTTGGTGCAGGTATGTGCATACTTGTGATCAAGGCAGCAGAGTGGTGGCAGGCAGGAGTGCACACCATGAGTTGATAGGTTGGTAGGGGTGGGGTGAAGCATATCCTGTTGGCCACAGGAGAGCTGTGAGGCAGCAGGTGGGAGTGTGTGCTGCCAATCACTGGTCATCTGGACACATTCTAGTTTGCCAATGATGTGCCAATAATTTGAGATTGGCATGCCAAGGCCCTCAGAACTGACACTAGTTGGAACCATTACGGAAATGATCTAAGGAGCAAGGTGGAACAAGACATCTTTTGCAGCCCAGATCAAAGTAGGTTTTTATTTGTTTTAGTTTTTATATCTACCTATTTATCTACTTATTTTTGACTTCTTCAACATATTTTCAACTCTCATTTTGCTCATGGTCAATTCTGACTCCTGAGAGTTGTGGTTACAAAATGAATGTGGGAACCATGATCCCACACATACTACCCAGAGACATAGCCAAGATTACAAGCTTCAACAAGGCAAGGATCTTTACTTGTTATATTTCCTCATAAGTCACAAATTTTTAGGATGGTGTCAGGTACATGATCCAACAATCTGTTATTGTTGACTTCTACTCATGGTGACCCCATATGTGTTAAAGTAGAATTGTGTTACATAAGGTTTTCAGTGGCTAATTTTTCAGAAGGAGATCACCAGAAAATTCTTTTGTGGTGCCTCTTGGTGGTCTTGAACCATCAATCTTTTGGTTAGCTGTCAAAGTATTGGCACCACCTAAGGGCTCCAAGCACCCAGTAGGCATATACATATTGTTGAATGTGTAAGGGGTCTCTAAGACTACTTTCTGCTTCAATTAGTGGGTAGAAAAACTCATAGAACTCAGAAAATCTATTATGTTCATGGTTATAGATTCTTACAGAGAGAAGATACAGATTAAAGTAAAGAAAGAAGGTGCACAGGGAGGAATCCAACAGAGACCAGTACAAGATTCCAGTTATCTTCTCCCAAGGGCTTTATATGAACAGTGCTTAATCCTTCCAGCAATAATGTGTGGTAACATTACAAAGTACTGATAACCAGGGAAGCTCACCCAAGCCTTGGTATCCAGAATTTTTATTGAGGTCAGTCATGTAGGTGTGGAACGCTCACATGGATGACTCAGTATCCAGTCTGTTTCTTACTCTCAAGATCAAACTAAAACAACATATTCACAGCCTCAGGCAGTTAAGACAAACAAAAAATAAGGGTTCACCATAAATTATACCACTAGCATAAAATATCTCCTGTGGTCCAAGGTTACATGCATGCAAGGACACTCTTATAAAACAGAACATTCCAAAGGCTATCTCTTAGGAGTTGGTCAAGGGCCGGTCATTTCTTTAGAATGCTCAGGATTTAAGTGCCCCAAGTCCACTGAGTTAATCTTTTACTCTGGTAGCGTAGGGCCTAAGGCACTTGACTGCTAACCAGAAGGCCGACGGTTCAAACCAACCAGCCACTTCTTGGAAGGAAGATGGGGCAATCTACTTCCGTAGTGATACTGCCTTGGAAACCCAAGGAGGGGTCGCTATGAGTCAGGTCTGACTCGACGGCACATAACAACAATAACAGTGTAGGTCAAGACCATCAGCTCCAAAAAGGCACAGATCTTTGCATCTTTTGCTCCCTCATAAATCCCAAGTAGTTATGATGATCTTAAGCACGTAGTAGATGTCCAATAAACACAAATGAAAAACCATAGATCATTAGGACTGTGAGAGGCCAAACTCAACCCATTTAACTGAGGTCAGAGTGACAGAAACATATCTAGTCTCTGTGTCACTTGAAGATGGAGTCAGCACCAGAACCCAGTTCCCTGATTCCATTTCTCTCTCCCTTTCAAATCTAAATTATTCCCCGCAAGAGACCTTTAAAAGTCAAAAGTTCTAGTTCTCTTTGCCCTTAGAGCTGAGGTCACATGTAAAGCTACTCAATACTTCTCCTGCCTCACATCCTACTTTCTACTTACTTCATTTCCTGGAGCTTTTTCCACCCTAACTCAGAGAAACATCATTTATTGGAGTGTGTGAAATATTTTTAGTGAAATTGTACCTTCTTCTTTTCTTAGAAATGAGTTGATAGTGGTGAGAATGTTTTTTCTTGTCCCCTTGGAAAAAAATAAGGATCAAATAAAAACAGTGATTTTCTCTATAACTAAATCAGACAGTTTATCCCCCAGGCTATTGACACAGGAGAATCTGAAGAAGAAAGAATAGCAAATATTTTCAGCCAAGGTAATTCATACTGAATAAGGCAGCAACATATTCCAATTGATAAGAGAAATTAATTCAATATTTCATGTAAGAGCAGGAGAGTTCATATCAAATGTGGCCCCTAGCTCCCAAATTGAAACTATAACAATTTCCTAGTCCCTACTAGAGAAAACATTCTATAGTGATGTTATTGTTATTGCCCTGCATTTTATTTATTTATTTTATAAAGAAATACTTAGCAACTCATGTGTTGTTGGTTTCTGGAGGTTGAAAAACTCTAGGTTAAGATTCTTGGGGACACTCAAGCCACTAGCACATTTCTGTTTTTTTTTTTTTAATATAGAAGTTTAAAAATATTTCACTGATTGAATCGGATAACTCCAAGTAAAGTTCTAAAATTGTGCTTCACTTGCTGAAAAAATATTATTTGGTGGCCAGTTAGTCCTTACCAGGGTCAGCTGTGGCCAGAAGCAGGGAGTGCCAGGAAAGGAGTAAGCACTGGAACTTTACCGGGGCAGTGCTATACCTTGAAAAGATGGTTTGAATGGTCTCGGGAATGGTGCCCCATCTTCTGGTTCACCAGAGGCTGTCTCAGTTTTTGCCTGTTATTCTGATACTGCTGGTACAGCACATCTGGTATAGCACATGGAAGGTCTGGTTGTGTAGTGCCTAAGGCATTTGACTGCTAATCAGAAGGCTGGTAGTTCAAACCCACCAGCCACTCTCCAGAGGAAGATTGGGCAATCTACTTCCATAGCAATACTGCCTCAGAAACTCAAGAAGGGGTTACAATTAGTTGGGTCTGACTCCACAGCAATGAGTTTGGTTTGTTTTTTGATTTTTGGTATAGCACACCTGGCATAGTGGCTGCCTCATTTTCTATTATTATGGTACAGCTTGTATAACATACCCAGTGTAGTGGTTGTTTGGCTTCTGCCTGTTATCCTTGTGTCCTATCCTGATATAGCACACCTGGTATAGCCAACCTGGAATAGTGACTGTTTCAGTTTCTGTCTATTATCATGGTACAACTGGCACAATACATCTGATATAACAGCTGGATCAATTTCTGCCTTTGTCCTGGTACAGCTGACCCCTTTGTTTGCTTCCTAGAATATGCCAAATGATTTCCTAATTCAAGGCCTTTGCATTTGCTGTTCTCTCAGCTTTTCCCCAAAATATTTTCATATTTTGTAAATATATCATATCCTTTATATTTTTCAGGTCTTAGGTCAAATTTTCATCTCCTCAGAGACATTTCCTAGTTATTTGTTTTTGTTCATTATTCCAATTTAAATTATCTTGTGTATTTATCTGTTTATTGATTGCCCCTACCCACCTGTGGTATCTCTAGTGCCTAGAACTGTGACTAGCTAGACAATGGTTATCTTATTATGTGTTGAATTTATTTAAAAAAAAAAAAAAAGAATGAATGAACTGGAAGGTATAGTATTAGTAGTTAATAGACTGTTAGTGGTAAAAAAAAAAAAAATAAACTTTCTAAATGTAGTGACTTGATAGAATAGAAGTTTATTTTTTACTAATGTGAAGTCCAACCAGTGATGGGACAAAGGGTATAGAGGGTGCAGGGAATGAGTGCAGAATCTCTGTTTCGCAGTCATTCAGGAACTCAGGCTGACAGAGATTCTGTACCCTTCAATACAGGCAACCTAGGCATTGACATCAGCCAACAGACTGAGAAGAGAGCATGGATCATTATGTAGGAGGGTTTAATTGTGCAAGCCTGAAAGTCATGTATATCACTTCTGTCCATTCTTTGGCTTGAACATGGTAAACATGACTGTATCTAGATGCAAATGGCACTGGGAATTCCCTTGTGGGTGGGCAACTGTTTTCCAGAAGCAGCGTTTATGAAGGGCAGTATGAATCTGTATCAGACAACTAACGACATTTGCTTCCTATGTTACTGCATTCAGTGCCCAGTGCCACCACCACTGCCGCCATTACATTGCAGTACATTGTGAGTTCCTTGATGTCAGAGTCATCTATTTCATCAACTTGAACTGAGGAGCTGGCACAGTGAATAGACTAGATAGAATAAATAGCCAACTCTTGATCACCAAGTATATTTGGGGCACCAGGTCAGATAGGAAACTCAGCATAGTATTAGTACATTGTATGACCTCTATAGAGATTTAGAATCAACAAGTAATTCCTTGGCCTAATGAAGATAGTCTAAAACTTGACTCTATTATACACGGCACAGAAAGCAGAAAATGGCAAAGCATGCTCTGAAGTGACTTTCACACCACAGAAAAAGAAGAATACAATAAAAGACTCAAACAATATGATGCATCAGCAAGGAAGCTGGCAAGGAAATGACCTCTAACCCTACTCTTTGGCTCTTCATTGTATTTCTGTCCTTGGAGAGCAGTGGAAGTCACTTCAGAACATCATCTTCCATCTTCTTGTTTCTTCTCAGAGACAGAAAGTATACATTTCTATGTTACTTTTTTCTTGAACTCTTATTCTGTTCAATTGTATGTGCTGTGGCTCAAGAAGAAAAAGAATCAGAGTGAGTCACTCAGTACATTTTAAACTCCTGCAGCTTAAAAAAACAGGGAGTCTTTGAATTGAGACTAATGGGTAGAGTCCAAACCACTCTCTTTCAGGGGGTTTGCGCTTTCAGACATCCTCAGACTTGTGTCCTATCTGAGGATTAGCTCATAAAGGGAAGAGTCACTTTTGCCATCATAAATAGGATGACAGGTTTTCAGTGTTATTCTCCTCATTGCAACATGGAATTGTTTTCCTGAACTTTTACTTCGAGGCAGCAGAGTTGGGAGGGAAATTTACCTCATGAAATTAGTTATTATCCATTCTGAGATTTAAAAAACTTTTAATTGCAAGTTTGAGAGAGAACATTCAGATGCCTTTCTGGAAATTTGGAGTCCCTGAGTGGTGAAAGAAATCTCTAGGTGATGCAAACAGTTCATGTGTTTTGCTGAAGACTGAAAGTAGGAGGTTCAAATCCACCCAGAGGCACCTTGGAAGAAAGGCCTGGCAATCTACTTCCAAAAAATCAGCCACTGAGAACCCTATGGAGAATTGTTCTATTCTAACACACATGGGGTTCTCATGAGTTGGAGTCCCCTCCATAGCAACTTTTTTTTAAAAATTGTGATTTGGTTGAAAGTTTACAGAGCAAATTCACTTTCCATAGAGCAGTTCGCATACACTTTGTCTCATGACATTGACTATAATTTCCTACAATACAACAGCTACCCTCCCACTTCCTCCCCATATTTACCTCTTCCCTGTGTCCTTCCTTCCATGCACTCCTGCCCCCTGAGCTGTGTCCCTGTGCATACATAGCCGTTCTATTTTCCCATGACTATTCTCTTCAAGGAGTGTGTCTACCTAGTGTAAATGTATGCTTGTCTTTTGTTCTGGCTGGAAGCCACAAGAGTGTATTCAATTCCAGACCTGAAGGGCAGCTAGGGGCCATAGTCTCAGTGGTTCCATCAGGTTCTATCAGACCAGCAAACCTAGTCCCCCCCACCCCTTTTTAAATGATTTTGAGTTTTGTTCCACATTGTTCTCCCACTCTATCCAGGATCTCCTACATAGATCCCCCTCCGAGTGGCTGACAGTGGTAACTGAACACCATCTAGTTCTTCTGGTCTCATAGTTGTATAGGCTGAGGATCGCATGGTGTACCAGTCACCTGGACTAATTGTTTCCATGCATCTTTGGTTTTCCTCAATTTTCTTTTCTCTGGATGAGGAGAGACCCTTCATTGCATCTAGATGGCTACTTGCAAGCTTTTAAGATCCCAGTTGCTACTCGCCAAAGTAGGATGTGGAACAATATTTTTGTGTAGTATGTTATGCCAATTGAACTTGATGTCCCCTGTGACTATGGTCCTGAGCCCACAGGTCCAACTACCCACACTCTCTGTGTAGCTGGCTATGGCCAAGAAGTGACTACAACCTTGTCCTTTGTCAGCTCTACAAGGTACCTGGGAATTCTTACAGAGTATAGCAATACACTTGTAGAAACATTGTCTGCCAATGCTATACATGGTCTTGGGCACACTCACCCCTGCAAAGACATACCTAATACTCCAGCCTGTCCACCCATCTATCCACCCGTATATCTGTGTTTGCCTTCACTGACAAACAGTACTGTATGTGCAAAAGGGCTCATCTTTTGTACCTCCCATGTAACTCTCTGTCTTCTTCTTGTGCACCCTGTTGATCACTCACATTTGGTACATTGTTCTTCTCTTCACCCAAATCAATACTTGTCTCTACCTATCTAACAGTGTTCCCTCTCCTCCCTTCGCACTCCTGGTAACCAACAAAAATTTCCTTCCATATATATACCTTTCCTTGGGTTTTTACAATAATAGGTAAATACAATATCTGTCCTTCTGTGATTGAATTATTTGACTCAGCATAATATCTTCCAAGTTCATCCATGTTATGTGGTATTTTCCATATTCTACATTATTCTTTAGGGTTGTGTAGTATTCCATTGTGTGTATGTACCATAGTTTGGTTATCCATTCTCCTGCTAATGAGCACCTAGTTTGGTTATCCATTCTCCTGCTAATGAGCACCTAGGTTGTTTCCATCTTTTGGCTATTGTAAATAGTGCTGCAATGAACATAGGTGTGCATATGTCTGTTCTTGTTCTGGCTCTCACTTCTTTAGGAAATATATCTAGTAATGGAATGGCTGGGTCAAATGGTATTTCTAATTCTAACTTTTTAAGGAATTGCCATACTGCTTTCCACAGTGGTTGTATCATTTGACAGTCCAACCAGCAGTGTATGAGAGTTCCAATCTCTCCACTCCTCACCAGCATTTATTACTTTCTGTCTTGTTGAACTCTGCTATTAGCATAGCAACTGGTTTTATGAGTATCCAGCCCCTGTTCTTGATACCTGGGGTACAGAGAAGGAAAACCCATATCTCCAGTTCCCTTAGCATTCCTACTTTATTTTTCTCTCTTTCTTCACTTCAATAGACTGCATTTCACAATAGACATGTTTCTTGGTTTTTATTGTGTTCCTGTATAACAACAGCTATTCCATGGGAGAAAGATGAATCAATCTGCTTCCATAAAGATTTATAGTCTGGGAAACTCTATGAGCCAGTTCTACTCTCTCCTTTAGGGTCTTTTGAGTCAGAATTGCCTCTACTGCAGTGGGTTTGTTTTGGTTTTGTATAAAAGTAGCAATGCTATCTGCTACTGGGCTTTATAATTTACAAATTGCTTTCACTTGAGAAAATGATGTAGCAACACTTTAAAATCAGTAAATGTCCTACAAATTTAAGAATTTTACATTTGTGAAATTAGTCAATTAGCCCAGAAAGAATATGTCTGAGAGCATCATTATTACTTTAATTTTAATTTTTTCTTGTTCTTATCTTCAGAAACTCCTCAAAGCAACCTCAAGCAACTATTATACCATAATATATCCCAGAGTTCTGGTTGATGGTTCACAAGTCAGAAAACAGTGACAAATCACCCTCACCTAGAGTGAGTAAGTTACAGAACCTGCATTAAACACTCTTAGTTTTCAGACAGAAAATCTGGTGGTCAGAGTCTATATCTAATTTTATATCAAAGAAACTTTCTCATCACTATTGCACACATTTGTGAGACATTTTGTTGTGGATTTTCCTCTCTTTTCCATAGAAAGGCAATGTGACTTATGAACAATACACAAACTTCTGAGATAGAAGATTCAAATTTAAATGGTAGCTCCACCTGGGCAATGTTAGTCAATTCATCTCCTTGCTCTGAAGCTAGCTCACCACTTACCCGTCCCCAGTAAACATTAATGTAACACTTCATAGAATTCTTACAATTAGAAATACTAAAGTTAAGGTGGCTGTTCCCATTGCTATTGCTATGTAGCTGATTCCACATGCTTAATAACATGTAACAACAACCATTTCACTATACTCACAGATACTGTGGTCAGGACTCAGAGAGAGAACAGTAGGGATGGTTGGTCTGCTCTAGGATGTCTGGGACCTCAGCTGAGAAGACCTGAACTTCTGGGCACTGTGATCTTCTAGAGGCTTTTTCACTCATTTGTCTGATGGCTGGTTGGGATGACTCAAAGTCTGTGCTCAGATGAGACTGTCAGTGGAACACCTAGATGGTCTGACCACTGGGCTTGGGTTTCTCACAGCATGGGATTCTGAGAGGTTATATCCTGAGAATGAGCATTTCAAGCAGAAGTTGTGTGGCCTATTATGAGCTCATCTTGAAGTCATATAGTATCACATGTCAAACTCTGTGGGTTGAAATAGTCATAGATTGTTCAGATCCAAGGGAAGCAGTCTGTCCTAATTACCTAGTGCAACAGTAACACAAATACCACAGGTGGATGACTTTAAATAACAGAGATTAATTTTCTCACACTTCTGGAGGCTAAGGTCAAAGTCAGGGTTTTGGCTGTGTCTATTCCTTCCTTGTCAATTGCCCTGAGCATTCCTTGGTATCTTGGAGTTCCTTGACTTGTTGACAATCTTCACATAGTGTCTGTCTTCCCTATTGCTATGAGTTGTAATCAACTCCATGGTAATGAGTTTGTTTTTTGTAACTCAGAAGTTATTAGGTTTAGGACCCACCCTTCATGATCATAACATCTTTTATGTAACAAAGGAAAAACTAATTTCCAAAAAGGATCACATCCACTGGTAAGGGGCCATTAATTCAAACCATATTTTCTGGGGACACAATTCAATCCATAACAGGGACATAGACCAAATCTTTTGAAGAGTGTCAAAGAATTGTTTCTATTCATTCTAAAAATACTAACTGAGTAATTTTTAGGTTCTGGGCACTGCTTTATGCACTAGGGATACTCTAGACAAAAGACAGTCACTGTACTAGCCTGCATACAACTCATGTGGTATTAAGCAGATCTCAGTACAGGTTTTACTAGTGTTGTTAATATTAGGAATAAACAACAATGATGTATCTATTAGGACAGCAGGATCATTGAAGAGAAAAACCCTATTAAATCTGCTATATTTCTTTTAATATATCTAATTTCACAGATGGAAGGCCATAAATAATTCAAATACTCTTTTTTATTTTTGTGAAATATTGTCACAGAAAAGTGCTTTAATACAAATATACACATTAATAAATTATTATTCAGGAAATCCCTGTGTAATCACAGGTTAAGAAACATATGGCCACCCAAATATATCTGT
This sequence comes from Orycteropus afer afer, assembly GCF_000298275.1. Taxonomy (NCBI): domain Eukaryota; kingdom Metazoa; phylum Chordata; class Mammalia; order Tubulidentata; family Orycteropodidae; genus Orycteropus; species Orycteropus afer. The sequence goes on from NW_006921731.1 coordinate 4,283,552, forward strand.
ATATCCTGCAGCCCCGCCCACTGGGTAAGGACCACCATCTGCCTCTGCACTAACTAATCAATGATAGATGAAAACCAGTACTAACCCAACTATTCTCAACTGCTCTACTTGAATAGCAAATAGAGAACTATGTGCATATTTTCATCTTCTATCACACCCACCAGGAGACAGGTGGTGAGTGTCTAAGTGCTGCCAAATTAGAAAACAATGTAGCACACTAACCCTACTTGCTCAGATATAGCAATAGAAAATAATAATAATAATAAAAAACAAACTGTGTGTGTGTGTGTGTGTGTGTGGGAATCCTGGGCCAATCACACCAACTGACAATTGCCAATTAAATGAAAATGCAATTACATCACAATATCTCAGAGAAAATTGACAACCCCAGTTCACACAAGGAAGCAAGATTAAGTAATACAAACAAGGGACCAAAATACAGAGGCAGAAAATTTCCCTGAGGAAGAAATGGCATTGGAACTACCTAAAAAGGAATTCAAAATAATTATATTTATATACCTTCAATGGATTGAGAGACAAGGAAAACAGTGACAAAATTATGGAAAACATTGACAAAACTCTAGAAGAATTCAGAAAAACAATACAAGAATGAAATGACAAAATAAATGACAAATTAGAAACCATATAAAAACAGCAAATAGAAATCTAGAAGATTAATACTAAGATTCCCAAAATAGATAACACATAGAAAGGGCAAAGGAGTTGAATGAAATCAATGGAATACAGGATTAGTGAGATTGAAGACAAATTTCTCAATACTACTTTCTTAAAGGAACAATCAGAAAAAAATAATTTAAAAAATGAAGACATTCTAAGATTTATGTGAGAAACCATCAAAAGGAATAACTTATGTGTGACTGGAATTCCAGAACATGAACAGACAAATAAAACTGGAGGAAATTGTCAAAGATTTGTTGGAAGAGAATTTCTCTAGTATGATGAAAGATAAGTAGATATGTATTCAAGACACTCAATGAACCCCAAACAAGATAGACCCTAAAAGGAAATCACCAAGACATATTATAATGAAACTTTCTAAAACCAAAGATGATGAGAGAATCCTAGAAACAGCTTGGGAAATATGAAAAGTTGCTTACACAAGGCAACCAAAAAAAAAAAACAAAAAAAAAACTGAGCTCTGATTTCTCAGCAGAAACCATGCAGGTGAGAAGGCAATGGGATTGCATATATAAAACCCTGAAGGAAAGGGGGAAAAAAAAAAAAAAAAAGCCAACCAAGAATTATATACCCTGCAAAACTGTCCTTCAGATATGATGGCAGAATTAGGATATTTCCAGATAACAGAAATTATGGGAATTTATATAAATCAGACTAATTTTACAAGTGATGCTAAAGGGAGTCATTTGGACAGAAGACCAGCAACAGCAGACAACAGCCTGTGATTAACACACATAACAACATCACTGAGAAACAAACACAGATAAAGAAGTATCCAAAGTAAGAGAAACCTGCAACACTGAAAACAGGGAACCAGAGACATAAATTTGTAAAGGAAGACATTACAAAGTAAAAAAAAAAGGAAATAGATAGTGTAGTTCCAAAACTTTTCCAAATGTATAGGAAGTCAAGATGATTTTGAGATAGAATGGACTGTTTTAAACTTTGGAAGAAAATAATAAATCACAAGGTAACCTCAAAGAAAATTAATAAACTTTCTCATCAAAATGAAAAAGAGGAAAGTCATATACATCTAGTAAATACTAAAAAAATAGCAACAAAGGAAATGATACAGTTCTTTGACCAGGTTAGTCTCATTTCAGCAATGTCCACAGGCACATCTGTCTTTGGCCCTTGGACTCTCAGCCCAGTGGCCCTTTGGCCTCTGCCCTGATCAAGCAAGTGTTATAAAGCTCTTTTAGGTTTGCACATAAATGCCCAGTGGGACCTCACTCTACTTGGAAACCTCTTGTCCAAAGACACTTAACCTTCTCACTCTGTGGGCTAGGAAACCCACTGTACTGTCTCCTGGTGGGTTGGCTGCAGTTCTGCTGCCACCATTTCTCTGCCTCCAGCTCTCACTGTCTCAGTTACAGCTCTCTTTCTCCTAGGTCATGGAGGTCCAGTGCAGGGATCTCAGTCCCAAAGGACATTCTACATTCCTAGCTCTTCTTTCTCGATGATAGTGAGATTTCCCCCATTTCTGTCTTTGGATGGTTCATTTTGAGTCTGGTGAGATGGTAAAAATGACCAATCATTACTTTAGGATTCCATACAACTTGTTGCATGGTATCACCTCCACAAACAAACCTTGCACCTTATTTACATTATTAACAAGCTATCCAATCCTTCTGTTGGGCCATAATCACACACATATTTGCATAGTTCCACCCAGTCATCTGGTAGGAGTCACAAAGACCATGGCTAGAAGGGCCATACAAAACAATTCACTGCACTGCATTTTAGAAGCTCAACAAATCTCAAATATGTTAGACTCCAAAAGAAAATCATTAAGATATATCATAATAAAATTTTCCAAAGTCAAAGGCAAAGCAAGAATCCTGAAAATGGCTTGGGAAAAATGAAAAGTTATCTACAAAGTGGTGTTCTGTATACAGAACACCCAACAATGGTACAAAGGAGAACCAATAAGAGTAAGCTCTGGTTTCTCAGCAGAAGCTTTGTAGGCAAGAAGTCAATGAGGCAGCATATATGAAACCTTGAAATAATGATATAATAAAGCCAATCAAGAATAGCATATTTAGGGAAATTTCCCCTAAATATGATGATGAAATGAAGACAGTTCCAGATAAACAGAAATTAAAGTAGTTTGTAAAAGTAAGAGCAGGCTTACAACAAATATTGAAAGGAGTCCTTTGGACAGAGAACTAACAATTGCAGGAAACAAGCTGAAATTCAGACACACAACAACATCACTTGGCGATCAACTCAGATATAGAATTATCAAAAATAAAATAAACCTATAAGACTGAAAATAGGGAATGATAGCCATGGAATTGTAAATTATGATAACTACAAAGTGAAAAAAAAAGAAATAAATGGTGTAAATATAGAAATCCAAATGGAGAGGAAGTTAAGATGATATCATGATAGAACAGATCCTTTTAAACAGGGAGATAAAAATAAATTACAGAGTAACCTCAAAAACAATTAATCAATCTCACTGAAATAAAAAAGAAGAAAATGCAAAGACTCAGTAAACACTGAAACAACAGTAATAAAGGAAATGATAAGAAAATCCATTATCACAGAATGAAAATGAAATTAGCACAGAAAAATATATTGAACAAAGAAACCAGAAGCATCACACTCATGGATAAACAAAATACAGCAAAATGACAGCAGTAAATTCATGTACATCAATCTTCTCACTGCAGGTAAATGGATTAAATGCAGCAGTCAAGAGACAGAGTAGTAAAATGGGTAAGAAAACATGACTCATTAACTTGCTGTCTACAAGAGACACATCCTAGACACAAAGACAAAAATAAGCTAAAAATCAAAGGATGGAAAAATATATATCAAGCAAATGGCAACCAAAAAAGAGTAGGAGTGTAAATGTTAAGTTCTAATAAAATAGAATTTAAAGCAAAAACCAGAATAAGAAACAAGGAGGACATTATGTAATCCAACAAGAGGACATAGCCAAACTAATATTAACATACCCAATGAAAGAGCCCCAAAATATGTAAATAAAACAGAAATTAAAATGAAATAGACAACTAAACAATAATAGTAGACTTTAATATAGACTTCAGTGAAGGACAGAATAACTAGAAAGAAACTCAACAAAGATACAGAACTAAATAACACAATCAAAGAACTTGAACTCATAGATGTATACAGAACACTGCATCCAACAATAGTACAATATACATTCTTTTTCAGCACACATAGAACATTTTCCAGCAAAGACTTTATGTTGGGCCACAAAGCAAGGCTCAATAAATTAAAAACCATTGAAAAACTACAAAGCATCTTCTCACATCACAATGCTGTAAAAGTAGAAATGAACAACAGGAAGAACAAGGGAAACAAAATCAAATACATGGAAACTGGACAATACCCTGCTTAAAAACTACTAGGTTGTAGAAGAAATTAAAAATGAAATTAAAAAAAAAATTCCTTGGCCCAAATGAGAACGAAAACACAACATAACAAAATATTTAGGGCAGATCGAAGGCTGTGCTTACAGTTCAATTTATGGCAATACATGCACACATCAAAAAAGAAGAAAGAACCAAAATCAACACCTTAATCGAGCAACTCCAACAATTAGACAAAAAGCAGTGAAAAAGCCTGCAGTCTCCAGAAGAAAGGAACTAATAAAGAGCAGAAAGAAATAAGTGAGTCAGAAAACAGAAGAACAATAGAAAGAATAAATAAGACTAGAAGTTGGTTATTTGTTGTTGTTGTGTAAGGATAAATAAAATTGACAAACCTCTGGAAAATTTCACAGAGGAAAAGTAGGAGAATATGCAGGTAGCATGAATACAAAATGAAATAGATGACATTACAACAGGCCAACTGAAATAATAATAATAAAAAAGATAATAACAGAATACCCTAAAGAACTGTATTGGAACAAATTTGCAAAACTAGAGGAAATGGACACCTTTCTAGCAACATACTACCTACTCAAACTAACATAATCTGAGGTAGAAAATTTGAACAGATTCACCACAAAAGAAAAAATTGAACAGATCATTAAAAACAACAACAACAAAAACAAAAACAAAAATCTCCCAACAAAAGGAGTCTTGGTACAGATGGCTTCATTGGTGAATTCTACAAAATATTAAGAGAACAGCTGACACCAATTCTACTCAAACTATTCCACAACACAGACAAGGCTAGAATACTCCTGATTTCATTCTATGAAGCAAGCGTAACCCTGATACAAAAGCAAGATAAAGACACCACTAAGAAACCACTAATTTTCTTAATTAGAGATCAACATCTTGCAAAAATTCTCAATAAAATCCCAGCCAATGGAATCCAACCACATATCAAAAGAATAATACATCATGATCAAGTGGGATTCATATCAGTTATGGAAGGATGGTTCACCATTAGAAAAATAATCAACATAATCATTACATAATTAAAGGAATAGATCCATATAATCATATCAATCAATACAGAAAAGACATTTGACAAAATCCAACTTCTATTCCTGATAATAAAACACTCAGCAAAATAGGAATAAAAAGGAAATACCTCAACTTAAGTAAGAGCATATACACAAAACCAACAGCCAACATTAATCTCAATGGACAGATAATGAAATCATTCCACTTGTAAAGGAAACTAGACAAGGCTGCCTTTTATCACTACTCCTATTCAATATTGTATTCCAAATCCTAGCCAGAGTAAGACAAGAAAGGGAAATAAAAGGCATCCAAATTGGCAAAGAAGAAGTAAAACTACCTCTAACTGCAATTGATCTGATCCTATATATAGAAAATCTCAGGGACTTGACAAGAAAACTATTAGAACTAATAGATTCAGCAAAGTGACAGCATACAAAGATCAGTGTACAAAAATCAGTCAGATTCCTCTACACTAACAAAGACAACTTTGGAAAAGAAATCAGGAAAATGATGTCATTTATAATAGCCACCCAATAGATGAAGTACTTAATAATAAATCTAACCAGAGATATAAAAGACCTATACAAAGAAAGCTACAAAACACTATTAAAATAACCCACAAGAGACCTACATAAATCAAAGAATATACCATGTTCATGGAGAGGAAAACTCAACAATGTGAAAATGTCAATACAACCCAAAGCAATCTACAGATTTAATGTAACCTCAATCCAGATTCCATCATCATTCTTAACAGAGAAGGAAAAACTAACCACCAAGTTTTTATGGAAAGGAAAAATATCCCTGAGAAGCAAAACACTACTAAAGAAGAACAAAGTAGGGGGCCTCACACTTGCCGATCTCAAAACTCACTGTAGTAAAAAAAAGCCTAGTACTGACTGGTACAATGACAGATACACAGACTGATAGAATAGAATTGAGAAACCATAAGTAAATCCATCTACCTACGGACAGCTGATATTTGACAAAGATAGGATACCGTTAAATAGGAAAGAGATAATCTCTTTAACAAATGATAATGGCAATATTGGATATCCATTTGCAGAAAAATGAAACAGTATCCATAGCTCACATTATATACAAGAACTAACTCAAGAGGGATTAAAGATCTAAATGTAAAGCATAAAACTATAAAAATCATCAAAGAAAAAATAGAGGCAAATTTAGGGGTCCTGATACATGACATAAATATTCTATGAAACATAACTAAAAAAATACAAACAGCAGAAGACAAACTAGATGACTAAGAGCTCCTAAAAATTAGTGCCTATGGCACTTGCTATTCATAAGGTTTTCCCTGACCAATTATTTGAGAAGTGGATGGCCTCTTTCTTTTTCCTAGTCTGTCTCAGTCTGTAAGCTGGGCTGATACCTGTGCACCATGTGCATCCCGCTGGGTTAGAAACACCAGTGGCTCAGCCTAAAAACTGACATCAACACGTCACCACAGTAGGACAAACCGACAGATAAGTTTGCCTCCCTGTGGGAAACCTCTCGTACCACCCTTACCTGGGTCCCTGCAGCTGACTCCTCCTCTGTCCAGATTCCTAGGCCTTTTAATCCCCTTTCTCCTGCTCTCCTGCCCTGCTGCTTTGGGCGTGCCTGAGTTCCTCTCCCCAATTGGATCCCTGCAGCTGACTGCTCCTCTGTCTGAGTTCCTGGCTTTTTTTATCCCCTTTCTCCTACTCTCCTGCCCTGCTGCTTTGGCCATGCCTGATTTCCCTCTCCTCACTTGGATCCCTGTGGCTGACTTGAGGCACTTACTGATGAAGGTTGAAGAATATAGTCTGCTGTATGGATTATGTCTCAATATAAATAAAACAAAAATCCTCACAACTGGACCAATGAACAGCAGCACAACAAATGGAGAGAAGATTGAGGTTGTCAAAGAATTCACACTGCTTGGTTCTACAATTGATGCCAATGGAAGCAGCAGTCAGGACATTAGATGACGTGTAGCATTGGGAAAGTCAACTGCGAAGGAACTCTTTCAAGTGCTGAGGAGCAAGGATGTCTCCTTGAGGACTAAGGTGCACCTGACAGAAGCCATGATACTTCCAATTGCCTCATATGCATGTGAGAGCTGGACAATGAATAAGGAAGACTGAAAAAGAGTTGATGCTTTTGAGTTGTGGTGCTGGCGAAGACTGCTGAAAGTACCATGGATTGCTAAAAGAACTAACAGATCTGTCCTGGAGGAAGTGCACCTGAAATGCTCCTTGGAAGTGAGAATGGCCAGACTTTGTTTCACCTATTTTGGTCATGTTGTCAGAAGGGACCATTCCTTGGAGAAGGATGTCATGCTTGGTAGGGTGGAGGGTTGATGAAACAGGGGGAGGCCTTCAACGAGATGGATTGACATGGTGGCTGCGGTGATGGGCTCAAGTATAGCAGGGATTGTGGAGCTGGCGCGGGATCAGGCAGTGTTTCATTCTGCTGTGCATGGGGTCACTATGAGTCGGAAATGACTCAACGGCACCTAACAACAACAACAACAACACGGCACTTGACTGCTAACCAGAAGGTTGATGGTTCAAACCCACCAGCCAATCCTCAGAAGGAAGATTGGGCAATCTATTTCTGTAGAGACACCTCCTCAGAAACCCAAGGAGGGGTCACTATGAGCTGGAGACGACTCGACAGCAGATAACAATAGCAACAACAATAAAATAAAAAAAACCTACAGATTTGGAAAAAAATTAGCAATGACATACCAGACAAGAAACTAATCTCTAAAATTTATAGAAAAACTCAACATGTCCACAACAAAAAGACAATCGAATTAAGAAATAGACAGAAGACATGGACAGCCACTTCTCCAAAGAAGACACTCAGTCAGCCAACAAACAGATTGAAAAATGCTAAAAATCATCAGCCGTTAGAAAGATGCAAATCAAAACAATAATGAGATATCATTTCACCCCAGCAATAATAGGAAAGTTAAAATAAACAAAAACCCCCCCAAAACAACAACAGAAAATAACAAATATTGGTGAGAGTGTGGAAGATCTGGAACCCTCAAATACTGCTTGTGGGACTGTAAAATGGTGCAACCACTATGGAAAATGATATGGTATTTCCTTAAAAATTTGGAAATAAAAATACTATATGATTCAGCAATGCCACTAGTAGGGATATCTCCTATAGAAAAAAGAGCTGTAACACAAACAGATCTATGAACACTCAAGTTCCTCGTGGAGCTCTGGTAGCATAGTGCCTAAGGCACTTGACTGCTAACCAGAAAATTGGCAGTTGAAACCCACCAGCCGCTCCTTGGAAGGAAGGTTGGGCAATCTACTTCTGTAGTGATACCGCCTTGGAAACTCAAGGAGGGGTTGCTATGAGTCGGGTCCAACTCGACAGCACCTAACAACATCAAAAACATGTTCCTCATAGCACTATTCACAATAGCAAACAGATAAAAACAATTGTGCCCATCAGCTAATGAATGGATAAACAAACTATGGTACACACACATAATGGAATACTATGCAACATTAAAGAATAATGATGAATATGTGAAACAAATTATAATGTGGATGAACCTAGAGGATATTATGGTGAATGAAAGTAGTCAATCACAAAAGGACAAATATTGTATAAGACCACCATCATAAAAAGTCAAGAAAAGGTTTACACACAGAACAAACATTCTTAGATCATTGCCATGCATGTGTGGGGGCTGGAATGTAAATCACTAACTGAAGGGTAGACATGTACTAACTTGGGTGAAGGGAAAGGCAATATACAATAAAGGAGAAGTTAGCTAAGGAATACATCCAGAGGAGCACATTAGTTAAAGACACGAAAATGAATACTATCATACACACAATTCTGCAATAACAGTAATAACAATAATGTATAGATGGATACATAGATAGTCACACAAGCTGAACACATAGGAGAAGGTAAATGGGATTACACCCATGAATATACATAGGTTTGACAGAACAGATTTCTATATAGTTTTCTATATGTGCTGCAAATACATACTATATGAATATAGTACAGCATACCAGGAGCAAAGTTGCAAAAACTCCTAGCCATAAGCAAACACCTTAAGGCAATGAGTTGCTGGGTCTGGGAGCTCAGGACAATAATCTCAGGGGACACTAAAGTCAATTGCAATAACATTGTCCACAAAGACAATGTTCTATATCCTACTTTATTGAATAGTGACTAGGTCCTTAAGCTTAGCAGTATCCATGTAAGGTGCAAGTATTGGAGTCTTTCAGTATGGAGCAAAGATGACTGAAGAAAATCAAAGATGCATGGAAATAGTTTGTACAAAGGACTAATGGACCACACTAACATCAGCCTCCATGACCCTGAGACCAGAAGAACTAGATGGTGCCCGGATGTCACAAACACTGCTCTGAAAGTCACAAATAGAATATCCTGGATAGAGTGGGAGAAAAATATGGAACAAAATGCAAAATTATTAAAAAGACCAGACTTAGTGTTTTGATAAGACTGGTGGAACCCCCAAAACTATGGCCGATAATCACCCTTCAAGCCTGGAACTGAACTCAGCTCCGTGGCTCAACTTTGAGCCAAACAAAGGCAGTTCTATAAGGTGGAAAATAACATCAGAGAGGTATGCATTTCTTAGAATAATCAACTGTACTGAAATCAAAAGGGCAGCATTTGCCCAAGGGGGAAATCTCACAAACAGGAAGGGAAGAGAAAGATGGAGGAATCGAAATAAGGAACACAGGGAGGAAGGGAGAAGAGTACTGCTACATTGTGGGGATTGTAACCAATGTTGTGAAACAAATTAGGTATGAACAGTTGAATGGACAACAAATTTTCTTTGTAAACATTCACTCAAATCACAATGATAATAAAGACATATTGCATTAGGTAAATCTGCTGCAAAAGACCTCTTTGAAATGTTAAAAAGCAAAGATGCCACTTTGAGGACTAAGATGTACCCTGTAGCTTGTTTTATCAATTTTTGTATATGCCTTTGTGTGTTGTTTCTTCAACACTATGTTGAACATTATATTGTGAGGTTTATTCATGTTGTTGCATTTGTAATTATGGTTTCATGGCTGTATAATATTCCATTGTTTTTAATTCTAATATCATCAACTTTAAAACTTTTTACCCAAATGGTAACTATTATTTATATATTGTTTAAACATTCTTTCTTTATGCTTACGTCAAACAGATACTTTAGTACATTATTGTTCTGGTTACCTAGTGCTGCTCTGACAGGAAATACAGCACAAACAGGATGACCTTAACAAACAAGAGTGCAGTTTCTTACAGCTTGGGAGGCTAGAAGTCTGAGTTCAAAGTGCCAGGCTCTGGGGGCTGAGTGAAAACTCCCCAACCTTGGAGTCCAGCTCTGCCTCCTGCTCCCGGCCCACTGGAGCTAGAGGCATTTTTTCACTCAGATAGCTGCTGGCTTCTGAGGCTGACAAACTCAAGGTTGACAAATAAAAAGGCATAGTCCTGATGTTACCAAACCACATGGCAGGCCATTAATTTAAGTCCATTGTAAGTCCTCAGGTCGGTAGAGCTGCTACTGGCAGGCTGCTGAGCAATGACATGGACTTGCAGAGTCCAAGTGTGCCATAGGCTAGAGACCATTCCCCAAGTTGCTGCTTACATACACGAAACAGACCACATTCCCTAAGGCAGCTACTCAGCTGCTTGTGGTAGATCCCACCACAGACTTGACTGCCAGTCTCATCATGGGGATTAACTAGCACCAGCCATTCAATCAGGCCTGGCCAAGTTGAAACATAAGCATAACCACCGCAATTCCACCCCTTGTCAACTTGGCACCTGCACAGATCTTCAATGGGTGGTATCTATACAGGTCTCCTCCACTGGGTGGCTCCAGTCCCCTAGTTCCTTAGTTGCAACCTCATCCCCTTGACCTGGTGGGCCCCATTCCCCTCCCTCTCAGGCATGGCAGCCCCATCCCCTCAATCTTGGGCAGCAGCTATGGCTCTATCCCAGTAGCTCACATGAACGAGCAGCCGCACACTCCAGAACCAAGGTCTTTGAAACCTAGGAGTCTGTGGTAGTTCCACTCCCAAAGGTCATGGTCCTACCCTTTCAGGCTGAGGCAGCTCTGCTTCCATTTCCTTGGTCTCTGCTCCTTCCGATTAATGCCCTAGGGCAACCCACTCCACCATTAATCTTCCTGCCCCGCCAAAAAAGCACTCAGCTTTCTTGCTTCATGGGCTGGCCAACCTACTACTCCATCTCATGCCAGTCTCTTCCACCAATTAATGCTTGAAGGCAACCCACTCTGCCAGGAAGCTGCCTGCCACATGGTACCTGGCTTTCTCCTCTGTGGGCCAGTAAGCCTGGTGCTGTTTGAAGCAGCCTCTGGGCTCTGCTACTGCTATGTCTCATGATAGTCTCTCTGGCGGTACCTCTCTGCCAGTGTCTTGTTTCTGACCCTGCCATCTCTCGTGCTGTATGCCGGGGACTCTCTGCCAGGGTCTCAGGTCAAGGACGCACTCCACTCCTGTTTCCGTATTTTAGGTATCTGTCAGGGCAGCACCCCACTTTCTCACAAATTGTGTTCTAATTACCTAGTGCTGCTCTGACAAGAAATATACCACAAACCGAATGGCCTTAACAAACAGGAGTTTATTTCCTTACAGTTTCTGGGAGACTAGAAGTCTGAGTTCAAAATGCCAGTATCTAGGGGCTGAATGAAAGCCCCTCAACCTTGGGGTCCAGCTCTGCCTCCTGCTCCCAGCCCACTGGAGCTAGAGGCATTTCTTCCTTCAGACAGCTGCTAGCTGCTGAGACTGGCAAACCCAAGGTTGACAAGTAAAAAGGCACAGTTCTGATGTTACCAAACCACATGGCAGGCCATTAATTTAAGTCCATTGTAAGTTCCCAGGTCAGCAGAGCATGGCAGGCTGCTGAATAATGACACAGCTATATGCAGAGTCCGGGAGCTCTGGTAGCATAGTGGCTAAGGCACTTGCCTGCTAACCAGATGGCTG